>NC_134837.1:25945090-26263289 GCF_004210375.1 Tachypleus tridentatus | reverse complement strand
ATTGTTCAATGACTCCAAAAGACAGGATAATTTTGGTGAAAATGATTAAAAATACGGAACTTAATTTTATTTTAAAACGAATGGGTTGGAATATCTCATATATAAGTAGAAAAAAATCAATATTCTTGAGACCCGAGGAACAATTACCTCATACGTTTAGCTAAAGCTTCATCGGTTATTTATAAAACTTTGTGATCACGGTATTGGTCGAATGGATTTCATCAAGGTCTGGCCCTGAAAACTGTCATTTGGTCAAAATGGTAAACAAATATTTTTGTTTTCTTTTACAAACTTAGCTTAGTGATTAAGGTACTCTTGTGAATCCAAGGATACCTGGCTCATGTCTCGTTGTGAGTATTTACCTATATTAAAAACAACTAAAGTAATGAAAACTTCATTAACATTACAGATGAAATTACTCTCCAGATACGTAACTTAAAACATAGCAATATAGAGCTAAGCCTATACTCTAAATCGCCAACTATATCTAATCGGTAATAACATATTCGACAGCTATTTTCGTGAGCTATTCAGTTACATTATTAAAAATCTGCATTTTTTAAACCTCCGTTGACAGGTTTTACTTACATAGACTAAAAATTACGCGAAATTTCATTCGTAAAATATCTATACAAAATGCTAAGCTCAGGGAATGAGGAAAATGTAGTTCAAAATGGTACTCGAGAATTCTGAGAGCTGAAAGTTAGTTTGTTAGTAGGCTCAAAATATCAGTAAATGACACATGTGTACAAAGTTTGTTCATATTTGTTTTTAAATCGAGGGCTTGTTGTTTGTTGTTAAGAACAAAACTGCACTATGGGCTATTTTTGCTGTGTCCACCATTCGAATGAAAACCTGATTTTTAGTTTTATATGCCTTCAGGTTAACGCTAATTTACTAGCGAAGATGGGGGATAATCTTATGGTATCTTAAACTTAAAAAAAAAAAAAAGAAAAAAAATAGCGATTCCTAAATGGTTACCTAAGGAAGATTTCAGCCTTTTAAACATTCATTTAATTTTGGAAACCTATGATTGATGTTTAAGTTGACTGTGATGAACCAGGTAAAGATAGAATGTACTGAAAGCTGTTTAGTTACTCACTTCAAATATGTAATACAATTTTAATTTTTACCTCTTTATAGAATAATTTTTATTTCAGGCTATCCAACCCAACCCACAGTTTTCAGGTGACAGTAAGTACTAATTACAAGACTAAAAATGGTAACCACTAATAACAAAAGGATATGTCACGCTGAATGTTCAATTTATTATTATTTGTATCTGATATTTATTGTTAAACACAAAGCTATACGTGGGCTATATGCGCGTGCTCACCACGGGTATCACAAACAGATTTTTTTTTTTGCATTGTTGAGCCATTGGAGGCTGTATATTTTAAAAAGAAATGCGCTAAAAACTTCATGACAGTGCGATAGGATGATACATTGTAAACGGTTATCTAATCATCGTACGACTGACTGACTGTCTCTGGTGTTTGGGTATATATATTTTGTATACTCAGGATAGTCAGGTGCATCAGACCTCTTCCTCCTTCCAATACATTGTTGAAATGGACTGATTAATTAGTAATAATATCAACTTTAAACCGGTCCTTTTCAGAGCAATGTCCATTTATATTGTTCATCATTTTTTTTTAAATTAGTCTAGAACGTAGATGGCCTGTTTTATTTTAGCTCTATTTTATTATTACTATTATTATTATAATTTTAAATGATTTTATCTTAATGATCTGATGTACAAATTTAACGGGGAGAGGTGTTTAGCTCTCTCTTCATCATGTATGCAATATCTGTCTAGTTCGTATAACAACTCATTTTTTCACCAATTTTTGTCAAAATATTTTATTGTACTATGTAGAAATCTATCTGGTATTGTTTTTGTATTTGAGCAATTGTGCATGAACTTTGAGGAAGTGGTTTTAGGTACTCTGTAACCTGATGTAATTAATGTATTCTGTAATGTTTGGAGTATCTAATATTAGTAGTTTTGGTTTGTTTTAAATTTCGCGCGAAGCTACACGTGGGCTATCTGTACTATCCGTCCCTAATTTAGCAGTGTAAGAGCAGAAGGAAGGCAGTTAGTCATCATCACCCACCGCCAACTCTTGGACTACTCTTTATCAACGAATAGTGGGATTGATCGTGATATTATAACGCTTCCACGACTGAAAGGGCGAGCATGTTTGGTGTGACGGGGACTCGAACCCATAACCTTCAGATTACGAGTTGAGTGCTTTAACTACCTGGCCATGCCGGACCAGTAATTGTAGTATATTATAATTTTGAAAGTGAGTCCAGCTTACAAAAACGAGTTACAACGGTGAGAAAAATACCATTGATTTGTTAAATCTTGAATTTACGTTTTCATAAAAGAGAGGTCTGAAGCCCAGGTTGATGGATTTTCAATGCGTAAATTCGTCGGAATTTTCTCAACGAGCCAAAAACATCATAAGGAAAACGAGCGAAAAATTGATTTACTCCTTACAGGTATTTGAGAGAAAGAGGAACATATCTCTTGTTTTGTATACGTTTTTAATCACGATGTAATACACCCACATCATCAACTTAAACCTAAAGATGTTGGAAGGGTAATAATTTAAATGTATGCTGTGAAAAAACACGCTTTAAAGTTGCATTTTCGCAATTATCATAACCAGAAATATTAAATATAAAATATTAAATAATAAATATCAATTATTTTATATGAAACCAAAACCATAGATTTAACTTAAAAAAACGTTGAACGATTAAGCTTCTAATTATCTATGATATAGCTATTGCAAAAGTAGACTGTCTTTCTCCCCCAGTGGCACAGCGATATGTCTTCGGACTTACCTAGCTAGAGACCGGGTTTCGATACCTGTGATTGCCAGAGCACAGTTAGCTCATTGTCACTCACAGTAGTGGATTTAAGATTGTGTGGGGCCCAGGGGCCAATAAAATTTTATGGGCTCTGAGACCCATGTAATTTTACCTAGAATAAAATTATGAATGTGCCTTCATTAAGACCATGGGTCCTGGGGCTAAGCCTCCTCTAGCCTCTACCTAAATACGCTACTGCCATTGTGTAGCTTTGTCTTTAACATCAAACAATCAGTCTAGACTGTCTCGAATTTAAATGTGTTGGATCATAAAGTGTGACTTGGTGAAGATAGATCTTCCAAGCAATACAATACCTGCTAAAGAAAAGAGAGTTGTTAGAGAACATAAATTGTTGAATAGCTTTACTTAGGCTGTGATTTCAACAAGAAGCTTTATAAAGATGTACATTTCGTATTGAAGTCATAAACTCCGGGATATATAAGCTCTGAAAAGTTGATAATAGCTTTATTAATAGCTTCCGAAATTAAAGTATGTTTGCATGTTTAAAATCTGTTTCGATAGTATTGTTTCTGAAATTCTATTGGATAAAGAAGTTCTGAACGACTCTAGAACAGAGTAATAGCTATTTTGATTAATATCAGAGGGCGCTCTATGTAACACGAGCGAGGGTCAAATGTGTCGAAATTTGAAAGATAATCGACCTTAAAATTGAAAGTACGTTTTACAAGGTAGTTTACATTGGGATTTTGACTGTTAGATATTATTTGAAGATATTTATTACAAATGTCTATTACAAAAATAAAGCTTCATTACGTCTTCAGTTCCATATAGGAGTGTAAATATTTATCTCTGGCATTGTGAGAAATATCTAAAGTATAAAAATTTTAAGTAATAGACTTTTACAATGTGCGTTTAGTGTTATTAGTAACTTCTAAACAAAAATAAGGGTAAATTATATAGGTTATAAACAAACACATATATATTTATAAGTAAATAAAGCGTAAATAAATTGACGACAAATACTTAGTGTTAAAAATAGAAGCGTATTGATTCCTTGTATTGTCGGTATTGATTCCTTAAATTATCGGTTGAAAACTCAAGCGATCATCAATGCCTTCATCAGGTTAGTATTCATAACCCTAAAGCCAATATGATGAAAACAATGTTTAAAATGATTTTAAACATTAAAACAATTTTGATTTTTTTTGAGAGGAGTTAGTTTTGGAGAAGTAAAAATAATTACACTATACACAACCTTTTTCTTAAAATTACCTATTATTTATAACTTAAAAGTGTCATACTTACTATTATTTATAACTTTAAAGTTGGTAGTGTCATACTTACTATTATTTATAACTTTAAAGTTGGTGGCCATACTTACTATTATTTATAACTTTAAAGTGCCATACTTACTATTATTTATAACTTTAAAGTTGGTAGTGCCATACTTACTATTATTTATAACTTTAAAGTTGGTAGTGCCATACTTACTATTAGTTATAACTTTAAAGTTGGTAGTGCCATATACATTAGTTATAACTTTAATATACTGTCCATACGAATTAAAGTTTACGACGTGAATCTTATACAATTATAAAACCACAATAGGTTATCTGCTGTGTCTGGTGATGGGAATCGAACCCCTGATGTTAGTATTGTAAATCCGTTGACCTTCCACTGTCCCAGCAGGGAACCTCGTAAAGAGAGGGTAATAATCTGTACAGATAATGAAACGAATATTTTTAATTAATGAACTCAATTAACAGAACAAAAATGTTAAATAGAAATACTTTATCTTTTTATCAGATCTCTCCACCAACACAGGATAACTAATATATGGTTGTAGCATTATGCTACTAAATATTTGAAACGGATTTTCGTGAAAATGCTATGGTTGATTGCATTACGCAACAGTTGAAGCTGTGTTAACTGGTTACAATATTATATTATCCATAATTTTGTTTAATTTTGTTTTTTGTCGTGTGGGTTTCGCGTTTTATGTTGCAAAGCAACTAGGCTACCTGCGCCTTGGACGAGGTAGACTATTGTACAACTTTGTGCTTAGAAACAAACAAACTACTCGTTTAAGGTTAAAAGTTTTGTAAAACTAGAAACTGACAATATAGCGTACTGGGTATCCCAATATTACGATTCAACAAAGTTTCGTATTTCGTGAATACCACAGCACCGTGATGTTTAGCTAAGAAGTTTCAATTTCGTGGTTACCATAACACTGTGATATTCATATATAAGTAAAAGCGGCTTCTGTTTTTATATTATTTATTTCATTATTATTATTTATTATATTATTTTTAATATAAGTATAAATGTGTTCCTTTGTATTGGTTTATTTGGTTATTGGTTAATAAACCAATACAAAGGAACACCTTTATTTTGCTATATTAATAAATATATTCAAACATTTAAGTACGCCCTCTACATTCCAACACTCAGTTACACAACCCCTTTCAAACATGTAGTCAGCTACCGATCAGTTACCTGTTTCTTTCTTTGTGAACCTGACGAAGACCGAAGAAGGTCGAAACGTTGTTCGCTCCTCTACGTAAAAATTTTTCTCAACCCAAACGAGCTGTTTGTACATATATGTATCTTTCTATACAAGTGGGTTTTCTCGACATCACTGTGATATTCAGTTTAAAACTATGTCATACTTCATTTTACGGTTTTTGTGAGACAGAAAGTGTTTGACAATGACATTCTGTTTAGATATTAACCTTCTAATGACCTATGATAGAACAGTTTTGAAACTAGACTGTCATATCTTCCAAATGAGGTAGCCCCAACGTCTTAGCTTGTTATTCGTGTCTTGGATCGGTTTATATCGAGTGCAAATTTTTGTTTGAGCCATATGTTTAATGTAGAAAGACCAAGACAGAAATGCGCAGGTTTTCGTGCTGAAACATGTGTACAGTTTTGAAAGCTGGTGATAACTTTATCAGGTTCTGTTCAAATTAAAAATAGTTTCCACTTTAAAATACTTTATTTTGAATTAATACATTCTATGATCTTATTGGACAAAGGAATTAATTATGATTAGCGACTCTTGAAAAGGGAAACAGTAATAAACTTGTATCGATCCAGAACTTGTATCTGCGTTAGCTGGTCCTAACTTGGAAGTAATATACTAGAAGGAAAACAGCAAGTTAACATCACCCAACGCCATCTCTTGGGCTACTCTTTTACCAACGAAAAGTGGTATTGAATTACATTATAATGCCTACAACTGTAAGGGTGACCGTGTTCGTTGATGGGTTTCAAACTCGCAACCCGAAAATTTCGAGTAAAGCGACATAACCACCAGGACATTCGTCGATTGAGAAGTTATTTATTAATGGTAAAGATATTACAACAGCAAATGCACATGAATAAGTTTTATGATGTATCAGTATTTTTATATAAGCCCTTTGCTTTTTGTAGAGCATTGTACCCAGTTTTCATTCAACCGTATTTTAAATGATGTAATGAATAGTTCAAAAGTCTATTTCTAAAGGAAAGTCCTCCCTAGTAGCTATGTGGTAAGTCTACAAACCTGTGGTGGGCACAGCCCACATAGTTCATTGTGTAGCTTTGCGCTCAATAACAAACAAATAAATATGAAGTAAAAATTCTCGAACGGAACGATATTTCTCGAGTTTTTGTTATTTTTATTGAACTGAAATCATGTTTGATTATCGCCTGATTGATAATGCCGTGAAATGAGGTTACAGAAACAATGTTTCCATTCTTTCATATACAGAGGTACAGCCTTCTTAATAGTATAAAGACTTGTTTTTATTCGTTGAACAAATATTTGAAAATTTCCTCCAACATAGTGTACAAGAAGAGAAGTATTTTTTCCTTTTGTAGATGGAGACCAACTACAGTATATCGAATTTCTACCCAGGATAAATGGTCGAGCGTAACCAACTAATTAACGTGCCAAATGTGAATCCAAAAGTTCATTGAACACGACCCCCCACTGCGGTAAAATGTAACCTTACACTCAGGAGATGCGGGTAATTTAGAAGAGTGACAGTCTATAATTTCTCTTTTTCATCAGAGAAGAGTAGCCCAAGCGTTGCGGCTGGTACTTTCAACTAGCTATCTATCCTTCAGTCTATTAGTTCGAAATTAGGAACGGCGTTGCGGAGATAGCAATTGTTTAGCTTTTAGCAAAAATACGAAATAGACAACAAGGAGAAAATGTCTAAATAAATAAATTAAACAGACAGTTCTGGTTGTAACCTGTTTCGTCTGGTTCTTATGAACCTCGCGTCATTTCTGCAAGGCTACTGCTCTAGGCTACATGAACATTGGTTTTTTTTAGTTTTGTTTTGACGAAGGAGTCTTACATCTGGAAATTAATGAAATTCATTATAAACTAAAATACCGACACTAAAGTAACGAATATTGAGAGTTTTGCAGGAAGTAGCATTAGAAACAAGACGATTTAAATTTAAATAGTTACTGTGAACCGTTAATTTCTCAAGTGTGAAAAAAACATAATAAAATTATTATTTGCCAAACAATTTATAAAACTTTAAAAAGGCCCCGGCATGGCCAGGTGGATTAAGGTGTTCGATTCGTAATCTGAGGGTCGCGGATTCGAATGCTCGTGGTACCAAACATGCTTGCCCTTTCAGCCGTGAGTGCATTACAATGTGACGGTCAATCCGTCAATCTACTCGTTGGTAAAAGAGTAGCTCAAGATTTAGCGGTGGGTGGTGATTACTAGCTGCCTTCCCTCTAGACTTACACAACTAAATTAGGGACGACTAGCATAGATAGCCCTTGCGTAGCTTTACACTCATTTCAAAACAAACCTTTTGGCTCTAAGACTGATATATGATTTGCGTGTTTACCTATATATCTATATATTAACCTTGGATATAAATATCTTTAAGTCGTGCTTAAATGAAAAAAGATCTTTATTTCCAGTCTTATGTTTCTTATGCATGACAAATCTGTATGGGAAAAGACAATGCTTTATTTTACTATCTCGTTTTACTTTTCCATATGAGGATTTAATCATGTTCTACTACACTTTATGGATGTTACTTTCCAGTTTTATAAGCTGAAACTAATATTTTATACTTAACAACTGAATATAGCTTCTTACATACACTCAATACACCTACATCTGTAACACTCTTCAAGACCTCTAAATAAGTTTTTTAATTATGCTTTGTATTTTTTATTGATATACGATTAGTAAGTAAAACTCCATATTTCTATTGTTTTTTGTTGTTTTTTTTTTAAATTTCGCGCAAAGCTACACGAGGGTTATCTGCTCTAGCTGTCCTTATTCTATAATAGATACGTGGTAGACTAGAAGGAAGGCGGCTATTGAATACCATCCATCGCCAGTTCTTGAGATACCCTTTAGCAACAAATAGTGGAATTGACGGCACATTATAAAGCTTTGTAAGAGCGAAAACGTTCAATGATGGGATTGGAACTAAAACCCGCAGGTTGAAAAAAATAAGAAGGAGCGAATAGGTTGTACAATTTCACCAAGTTCTTTGTGCCTTCTGATTTTTTATTCAGTTTCTTTTTTCCTGAAGAACGTTCGTATTTGGGTTTATGCAGTCCTAGCCATTGTTACAAGTGTTCTATAGCACCATCACTACACAATACTATGTATACTCTTCAAAATAAGAAACGCAAAAGGCAAAATTTGAGACATATTATTAACAAGTTTATTCCGGGTAGTTCTGTACGACATGTGTGAAACTTTACACATTCACTGCTGAACATCCAAAGTCTGCAAAGGCGAAGTCCACGTTCATTAGTTGAAGTTTAACGTCACTCAACATCAATAACGAGTATGCCCCCCGTGAGCATCAATAACTGCTTGGCATCTCCTGCCCATGGAAGCAATGAGATGACAAATCACATCCTGTAGAATGGCTGTCCACTCAGCCTGCAAAGCTGCTGCAAGCTGAGGCAGAGTCTGCAGTTGAGGTTGTCGCCGTCTCAGACGTCGGTCCAACTCGTCCCAAAGATGATCGATGGGGTTTAAATCTGGTGATCTGTAGGGCCAGGGAAGAACGTTGATGTTATGGTGTCTCAAGAAGACAGTGGTGAGTCGGTCTGTGTGAGGACGGGCGTTGTCATGTTGAAAAACGTCGTTGACGTTCACCATGATGGGTTGCACATGGGGCCTAAGAATCTCGTTGACGGTTGCGTACGGTCTGACCGGAAATCCTACGCAGCCCTGGTATGGTTGAGGCAGTGGTGGTCCTATCCCGAAGGTGACGTAACCGGATGTAGCGATCTTGTGCGGGCGTGGTCACACGAGGTCTGCCAGATCGTGGACGGTCACGAGTGGATCCATGTTGTTGGTGACGATTTCATAGCCTTGTGATGGTGCTTGGGTGGACATTCACAGCTCTGGCAACATCTGATCGAGATTCGCCTGCTTCCAAGCGACCAATGGCGTTGTTGCGTTGCGCTTCAGTCAGTCTTGACGTAACTGTATTGCGTGTCGGTGGCTTAACACTGAGCTATGGAAACCGAGAACCCGTCACTTGTATAGGGATTTTGCACATGTTGCACTTGCAGAACATGCAGATCTCTCAAACAAATTTATTGGACACGCATACGTTTTGGCGAAAAATCCGATGTTTTCCTCCGTTTTCAAAGTGCACAACTTTTATTGTCATTTTGGTCTGACAGTCAGTGCCTTAACACGTGTAACATCACATACTCTGAGCTTGTAACGTTATTACATATATTTATCTTTAAAATAACAAAAATATCCCTTTTGCGTTTCTTGTTTTGAAGAGTATACTTTCCAGCAGTCCCACACAGCGGTATGTCTGCGGACTTACACTGCTGGGGACCGGATTTTGAAACCCTTGGTACAGATAGCCCATCGTTTAGTTTTATGCTTAATTGCAAACAAATTAGCTATTGTAACTTTCACTTGTTTTTATTTGCTCGCATTTTAACATATCTTAAGTTCTTGCTGATCGAATTTTTAACAATAAGGTAATCTCATAAAAATGTCAGATTACTTCCAAAATCGAAGAGGTACTTCATTAAAAGAAAAATCATTAACTACCAAAAAGATTTTGTTTTGTTGTTTTTGAATTAAGCACAAAGCTACACAATGGGCTATCTGTGCTCTGCCCACCACGGGTATCGAAACTCGGTTTTTAGCGTTGTTAGTCCGCAGACATACCACTGAGCCACTGGGGAAACCTACCAAAAAGAATACATATACTATGGTAACATCTCTTACAGTTCTTTATCACAACTGGTGCAATTCCGTACACAGCAAAAGTCTTGAATATATATACATATAATTTAAGCATATTTTTATTTTGCTCTAAGCCAATTAAAGTGTTATATAAATAAAATGGGATACTTATTGTTTTGTATGGTATTTCTCATATAGTTTTCTTCGAAGTACGATTGCGATAATCAAGCAGAGGGAGGAAGCGAAGCAGTAAAGTTTGGATGGATAAGAGGTGTATTTGTAAGTATTAACGTTGTCCATCACTAAACATTTCCTATCTTGAGATATTGTACATGTAATGATATTTTCAAGTATTTCATGAAGGGATTATTTTTATGTTTGTTCTGTTATTTATAAGGGAAATATTAACCATTAGTGACTGATTTCATTAAAACGCAACTCAGTATTTACAAAGTGCAATTACGAATTTATAGAATGAATGTTGTCCCGCAAGCAGTGATAACGAAATTTGGATAAATGATAATAAAGAATAAACTAACACAGATAAATGAAAACTTTTTTCCAGCATATTTTTTACGACGTTTCAAACAGTCACCCTTTATTTGGCAATGGAGACCGTATTGCATTGTAACAAGGTCTTCATTGCCCGATGAAGGACGTCTGCTTGAAACGTTACACAAACTAGAAAAATTGTTTGTTTGGACGTAATCATTTATAGTTGAGATCTTTACTTTTAAAACTGCTAACTATCTGAGACAATAACTAGAATGAGACTCAGGTTCGAGGCCACATTGTCTCCATAAAAGATGTCTCATGAAAATTTCAGTATTTTAGTCTTTAACACTGGATATATATTTTAAAATCGGAAAGGCCTTGCCGAAAAACGTTACTTTTAGAAAACATACGATCACGTAAACCTGGGTGTAGCCTGAAGTAGACAACGTGTCCGGCTGCAAGTCGAATGATTCAGGACTCTAGACTTGATAAGAAACGGTATGCTCCTCTCTTTCAGTTCGGCCCTGCATGACTAGGTGGTTAAGGCACTCGATTCGTAATCTGAGGGTCACGGGTTTAAATCCCGTCACACCAAACATGCTCCTCCTTTCCGCTGTGGGAACGTTATAATGTTACGGTCAATCTCATTATTCGCTGGTAAAAGAGGAGCCCAAAAGTTGGCGGTGGGTGGTGATGACTAGCTGTCTTCCCTCTAGTGTTACACTGCTTAATTAGTGACAGCAAGTGCAGATAGCCCTCGAGAAGCTTTGCGCGAAATTCAAAACAAGCAAACTTTTTTAGGTGTAGGTGTGTTATTAAAATGAAAGTCACTCCCGTTACACGTCTCATTTAGCCGAACTAAGCTGGCGTCGATTCCTACTGAATCTTTTCTCTTGACTCTAGCTCGGATTAATGGACATTTATATTTGAATCTTAGAATACTCTGACCTCGCTATTTAACTCATGCAGGTTGGCTATTTATAAGAAATTGTTTCAATGTAGTACTGTATTTCTGCACTTTAATATTACATTATAATTCAATAAAATTAATTTGTTCTATGTGCTTTGTTAAGTTTTATATTTTTATTCCTTCAGCCATTAAAACATCATTTGTGAGAAATGTTGAACATTTTTGTTCATGATTATGAGATTATTTTAAAACAACAAAATGTACGTTTCATTACGAAACAAAATATTCAGCACGAAAGAAATAATATATGAAATACATCAAAGAAATATATATTTACTCTCTGTGAGAAATACTGATATACGAAACGAATGTTGAAAGTCATAGAAGAAATAATTTAGTGTAATTATATTGTGTTATTTTGATGTGCTTATATATATATATATAAATTTGTTTTCTTAACTAACAGTTACGATGCCTTCTCAACATCTGGGGCGTAATGTTATTTCTCAGAATGGGATGGATGACAGCCGAGGCAGGAATCGGTATCTGCATTTGTAATAATATATCTTCACGTAGAAGTGTTTTATATGCTTCACCAAATAAGGAATATAAATAGAAATAGTTAGCCGTATCAATATGTGTTCTCGTCAGACAATTGTTAAAGCTGTGTACAACTTATGTTAATGGGGGTTGGGGACATTACCCCTTAAGTTAGCTTGACAATATATGAACTCATTTTAAAAAGCGGAATATTTAATGTTATTGAAATGAAAGGTAATTAATTAATTTTACTTGTCTTGTTGACTGATCCGATCAAACACTTTGCATGTCTGGAGTATGAAAACAATATTTTATAAACAATAGCAAAGTGTTCCCAACAAATGTAAGCCTTATTATTGTTCAACTGTTACTATTGTAAGGTATTCAACTGGTTCGTACATATATGATGTTGATATTGCTACTTCTTGTTCGAATACGTATTTATTTTGGTTACTGATAGTGTAGTTGCTGCTAGTTTCAGTTGAGTGCTTCCAAGTATTCAAATAGATTATCGTTAAGTATCATAGTAAATATATTAGCTGAAGATATTTTATTATGTATTTAAAAAATAATAAAATGCAAGAGGAGTGATATCCATTTTAACATTTCTTCACCCACTTTGTAGTTACTACAACGAATTTTGACGAAAGAAGAAATCAGTTGAACTTATAATGTAGATGACTTATTACTGTGTAGTAAAAGTTACAAACAGAGAGGGAGCTGGAAAATCAATGTGCTTGTGAAAAGCAGAGTATAATTTTTATAATTATATTTAATGCAGTATAAATACTGATAAACACAATACTATATTTTGATAGTTTTGTATAAGATATTTCTCACTGGAATTGGTGATATTTAGAAATTTTGACCTAACTGCTTTAATTTTTGTGGATTAACATTCTTTTTATCATTCATGTATACAGGTTTGGCCATCGTAATAGTGTTGTTAGCTACAGTCGTTACCATTCTTACTACAATGTCTATGGCTGCTATTTGTACAAACGGGGAAGTAAAAGGAGGTGAGGCATGTGTTCAAAGGTTAAAGGTTAACTAGAGGTTAAAGTTAGTTAGCTCTATGACGAGTCATTATACCACTAAAATTATAAAACGGTGTTACATTTGAGATGCTATTAAATCAATAACTCGGCTGGATAGTGAAACGTTTAGGGATAAACAACTCTAAAGTCCGAGGCTCGAATTCCCGCAGAAGACAGAACACATAACCCAGTGTGGCCTTGTTCTAATCAAACAAACCCATTAAATTAAACACTCTACATAAAATATTTAAAATAAACCAGAGTCATTGTTAATAGGACATTCGAAAATATTTTAAAACAATTATTTTGCTTGTGTTCGAGATACATTGTTTTAGTGTATTTTAATAATGATTATTTATTATTAAATCTATTTACATAAAGAATATAGAATTGAAATGTACCGTAATTAAACTTCCGAAGAATTGTATTGTTGTTTTTATAAATTAACATTGCCATCTTTGGATCTTATGTTATTTAGAAAAAAAGGAATAATATCATAAAGTGAATTACAATATAAGTGTTATTTTTAATCCAATCTCCAAATGTTATAGTTTTTATTCTTTTTCACAGGTGGTGCCTACTTCATGATTTCAAGAACGTTAGGGCCAGCTTTTGGAGGTTCCATAGGGATTGTATTTTCATTTGCCAATTGTGTAGCAGTCGCCATGTACATTGTTGGTGCTGCCGAAACAGTTCGTGATTTATTACAGGTGGATAGAGAACTATGTCTGTTTTTAATATATCTATAACATCTATTTTGAAACTATATTTCTGGTTTCCTACAATGGATATAATATATGATGAGATCTTTTAGAAAATTTGGTCAAGTTGGCGGAAAGAGAAATTGTTTACCAACTTTATTGTTAAGCGCAAAGCTATATAATAAGTTATGTGTGTTCTGGACATTACAAGTATCTCAACTTGGTTTTTAGCATCTTAAGCCTTCAGAATTACCGCTGAGCCTTTGGGGATATCTACTAATTAGAGAGAAAAAACAACTAAGTATACAGTCACCTAGAGAAGGGTCAAAGATCAAGTTAACCATAGGGCATTACCTCTTTCTTCCTTTGTGAACCTGACGATGACCGAAAAAAGTCGAAATGTTGTTCGCTCCTCTACGTAGTGCTTTCTCTACCCATACCAGCAGTTTTTGCATGTACACTTTTGTATCGTATTCCATTATACTTGTCATATTAAAAGTATTTTATTTTCGTTAAAGACTACGGTCTTTTACGTTTCTTCAAGAAGAAAAATTCACTATATCCATTGCCAATTATATCTTTTTTTTCCTAATACCAAAATGTTTAAACGCTTGTTTGTTTGTTTTTGAATTTCGTGCAAAGCTACTCGAGGGCTATTTGCGCTAGCCGTCCCTAATTTAGCAGTGTAATACTGGAGGGAAGGCAGCTAGTCATCACCACCCACCGCCAGCTTTTGGGCTACTCTTTTACCAACGAATAATGGATTTACCGTCACATTATAACGCCCCTACGGCTGAAAGGGCGATCATGTTTGGTACGACCGGAATTCGAACTCGCGACCTTCAGATTACGAGTCGAACGCCTTAACCCACCTGGCCATGCCGGGCATGTTTAAACGCTGAATGGAATACAATTCATATTGGCGTTCATACTAAAATAATTCGTATAATATTACTTAAATCGTGCTTTAATAAGTCATACTATCTTAGGGTCTTTTCTGTTTCATGCAAATAGAAAAATAAATTGAATAAAGTTTTTAATACTGATTTCAGAAATATAAATTAAAATTTGGAGAAATGAAAGTAATTATATTTTATTATTTTGTGTAATGCATTGGTTACCAAGCCTATTTTGCTGATACTTTCGAGGGTTCTACGAGTTATTTTACAATTACTTTTTTGGGAAAAGTGTATATGTAGTTGATGTATCATAGCCAGTAAGTGGCCCGTTAAAAAGAAGAGACAGCCAACATGTTAAGAAACAAAGAAAGTACTTTTAGCATTACATATATACCTTTGTAATTAAAATAACTACAATATGTTAAGACAATACAAAGTATCTAATGACATTGTAACAAATTCAATGTGAAAATTCAGAAATATTCTTCAATATTTCATTGAAGAGGTTACCACTTTCATGTCTATGATACCGAACGAACCAACAGAAATATGATTGTTTGTTTGTTTTTGAATTTCGCGCACAGCTACACGATGGCTATTTGTGTTAGCCGTCTCAGGTTTAGCAGTGTAAGACTAGAGGGAAGGCGGCTGGTCCTCACCACTCACCGTCAACCCTTTACCAACGAATAGTGGGATTGACCGTCACATTATAACGCTCCCACGGCTGAAAGGGCGATCATGTTTGATGCAATAAGAATTCGAATCCGCGACCTTCAAATTACGAATTGAGCTCCCTCACCAGCCTGGCCCGGCATGGCCAAGCGCGTTAAGGCGTGTGACTCGTACTCCGAGGGTCGCGGGTTCGCATCCCCGTCGCGCCAAACATGCTTGCCCTTTCAGCCGTGGGGGCGTTATAATGTGACGGTCAATCCCACTATTCGTTGGTAAAAGAGTAGCCCAAGAGTTGGCAGTGGGTGGTGATGACTAGCTACCTTCCCTCTAATCTTACACTACAAAATTAGGGACGGATAGGACAGATAGCCCTCGAGTAGCTTTGTGCGAAATTCAAAAAACAAACAAACAAATCCTCACCAGCTGGCCAGAGATACGAGAAATCACGTTACGACTGGTTCCATAATGTCACTTGTTACGTTTCTCAGCCATGCTCCAAGTACTTTCAATTTGCTGCTGATTTTAAATGTAAAAAGTGAAGTTTGGAGAACTGATTTTAAACAGGAAAAAACGGGAATATATTTTCATTCTTTAAAATATTTTTAATTAAACACAAATTTTATTTAAATAAACATGTATTTATAATAGTAGAAGTATAAGAAGCCTGATGACAGGAAAAATATTTCACATACTTACTTCGTTTGAGAAATCAGGAGCTGATTTAATTTTGTTTAACTTAGTCTTTTAGAGCACTGTTTAACTCTTGTAGCAAGTTTTCCTAGAAGTACAAAATATACTGTGACTGATTTTATATTTAAAACAATAATCTTGTTTTCAGACATTTGATGCTGGTTTTGTGGAGTACCCTAGCAGTACTAATGACGTTCGTGTTGCTGGGATTCTGTTACTTATCCTGATGACTGGTGTAACTTTTGTGGAATGGCGTTTGAAAACAAGGTAACTTCTACGTTTTCTGGTTTTATATGTTTGCTATCAACGTCGTGTTGTTAAAAAATTGGGTTTAGGTTTTGGGTAAGTCAAGAAAAGGTTTGATCATTTTTTATGTAAACTAGTGGTAGCTTAGGGTGTGTCTTCAGAACGACGTAAATGCGAAATAAATACTTGAAACCTTTTTAAAATTGTAATGCTTCCAACATAAGGCTTCGTATAGAAAAAGCTATATGATAAAATATTAAAAGGGTGTTCGAGCTTATCATGATATTAATAAATATATACACAAACACTTTTTTTTTTAACTTTCCACAGGCTCAGATATTTTTGTTGATCCTACTTTTGATGTCACTGATGGACTATTTTGTTGGCGCTTGTTTGAATCCTACATTAGAACAACGTGCCAAAGGATTCGTTGGCTGGAACTGTAAGGAAGGCCTCAAGTTTCTTGATCTGCTTGTAACACAACAACAAAAATCAAATTTCGTTGTAACTTTTATAGAATATTACACTTATAAATCCTTGTACGTTTTAATTACCTTTATAAAATCTTACACACACATGAAACAAGTATACTGATAAAAAAGACAGACGTGTTAGAGAGTTTTGGCATTTATTGAGAACAAGTATAATTAATAATTATATTCAGAATGATCTAATTAATAAAATATAATGAACGATTTAATCTACAAAATATGCTTTGTAGATCCTAAAGCACTACACATAACGAGGTTTAGAAGTAACATGAATGTGGTTTACATCATAATTAAACTAATGATAATTTAAACCATACCATCCTTTATTGACCCAATACAGGTTCCCACTACGAAGAGTACGTAATAACATTCAAACTATACTTGTCTCCCTGCTTTATGATATATTTCTTTCTAAAATTCCATAAGTATTAAAATCACTACAGCCTAGCTGTAGCTAGAATCTATTTAATAACATTAATTTTAATTCAACATCTATCATGGAATTCAAAGGTAATACATGAAATGTTATTAATTTAATACGTATTTTGTGCCATTTTAGAAACATACTATGGCTCAGCAGTATAATTCTAAAATCAGGTTTATATATCCGTGATTGGCACACTATGGATAACCCATTGTGTAGGTGTGGGCTAAAACAACAATAACTGATAAACACACTAAATGATATATAGCAAATACACTTAATGATGTGTATAGTGAACACTGAATAATATACAGTGTACATACTGTATGATATATAGTGATCACGCTAAATGATATATAGCAAATACACTTAATGACATGTATAGTGAACACTGAATGATATACAGTGTACATACTGTATGATATATAGTGATCACACTAAATGATATATAATAAATACACTTAATGACATGTATAGTGAACACTGAATGATATACAGTGTACATACTGTATAGTGATCACACTAAATGATATATAGTAAATACAATGATAATAAAGACGAAATTTTACGCAGTTGTGAATGCCACTTGTTTTATCATCTTTAATATTATTATAAATATGACAACGTGTTTTCGGTTATTGGACGTCTAATGAGTTTGTGATTGCACAACAGTGCAGGTTGCCACGAAGAATTTTGGACCAGACTTTCGAGGTGAGAGCTTCTTCAGTGTATTTTCTGTCTTTTTCCCATCCGTTACTGGAATTTTGGCTGGAGCAAACATATCTGGAGATCTGAGAGTAGGTTTTCCTGTTTCTCTGTATTAATTATTTAGGCTAATAAGCAGAATATAATGACATAGTAACTTATTTTGTAGATGCATTTATCTTTTGCATGTTAAAAATTCATAAGACCTGGCAATAATATGTCTGAGAGTTAGAAAAAAAAACTAAAACTTTTAAGTTCTAAACAGAGTAGGAAACAAGTCAGCGTGTGGTATATATAATGGAATATATATGTTGTTTTAAAAAAATAACAACAAGAACAAAATATACCAATCGGTAGTATTATATACCTTATTGTATGGTAAAATTACTTTTGACTAAAAGTAATTCCACCAAAACTTAGGTGTATATATATCCTTATATATATATTTCCTAGTGCAAAAATACAACATTTTTTACATGCTATTAATCTGTTAAACAACGAAATTAATTATAAAATATAACCGTCTTTTACTACTTTAGGAGTTAGGTGGTCATAGGGTGGTTTATATAAAAAAAAAAAAACATTTCTGATAAGAGTTCAAACAAGTTACGTTTCTTGACAAAAAAAAACATGCATTATTGAGTTTTTCTCCTTGATCAGATTATAAATTACTTGCGTTCGAATGAACTATTTTCAAGTTTGATTAATTCTATTTCTAAAAGTGAAAAACAGGATTATCAGCTGTAACGTGTTTCACTGTACATCTAGCTGTATTTGCATTAGTGAATCTTCATATAAAGTTTTCGGTTTATAACTGCTGCGTGAGCTTGGAACGAAAGAAGTTGTAAAGACAAAATAATCATGTTTATTGCAGGATGCATCTGTTGCGATTCCAAAAGGAACCTTTATTGCCATCATAACAACTTCTATAAGTTACATCCTTATCATCATCTGGCTTGGATTTACGTTAGTCCGCGACGCTACGGGAAACGTTGAAGACGTCTTAAATGGGAACTTTACAAATTGTGCTGGCCGTACGTGTGCTTATGGAATGAGTAATTATATTCAGGTGAGCACAATTCAGTCTAGTATGTCTAATATATTAGTTAATAGCATAACCAATGTTTCTGTTTACTAGCGGCAGTAGTGGCTTTACCAGCTAGATGTAAATATCAGTTATAATATGACAGTTTTTACTGATTGCTGAATGAAAAGATAGTTTAATAAAACTGGTAACTGTGGCTCAAGTTACTACCAAAATAGTGAGCCAAGCTTATTTGTCACATTTTAATACACATTGTATTAACCGGCTACTATCATTGATATCTAGGCGTGGTCTTGTAATCAGTGTGTTTGGACGATGAATCAGTGAATTAATGGTTCATTCTCGTATGTTGCAAAAATGCGCTTTGAACTGTGGGGGCGGAGATGTTCTGTATGAGCTTTTGTCAAATTTTACTGTTTCTTCAGACAAGAGTATCTCAACCGTTGGCGGAGGTGCTTGTAGGCTATATGTCTCCTCTCTAATCTATCAGCTCAAAATGAGAGATAATTATACATTAGCTAGCCCAAGTATAACTCCACGCTAACTTTCTAAAAGAGTGGCAATATTCTGTAAACAGTATTTAAACAATCCTGTTTTTTATAGTTTTGAGCTTTCCTCTAAATAAAAAACATGTTTACTTTTGAATATCCATAACATATCACCTCTGTCTTTATGGAAAATTCAAATTTACAGTTAAACATTAAAAGAGTTTCGTTTCAGGTTAATAGACATTCGTCTTTTCCAAAAGTTGATGCTGATTTGTTTTGGGTGCTTATTTTTATGAAGGATTAGTTAGTGTACACTAACAAAAAAAACTTGAGTAAGGAAACACATTATGATAATATAATAATAAGTTGGTAAAAATGATTTATAAGCATAATGAAATGATTTGTTTTGAGGGGACAGTATACATATTTCGACACAACATTGGTTTGTCTTCTTCTGGTATTTTTACCAATTTATTATAGCACCAAGAATTAAAAAAAATGAAAGAAATCTGGAAATCTGATTTCGAGGAAGAAGTTGTCTTGAATATCTGTGAAAAACGAACTTTAAATATACTTGAGTTGATTTACGATCCTTGTGTATACCAATCTGATATAACATGATATAATAATGTCACTAAGTACTCTGTAGTTTCCTTCCAATGTAGTTATCCGTTATGGTAATGGATATGGCGAACATAACGTTGTTAAAATATTAATACCATACACTCTTCTAATTCTTTAGAAGAACATTATAATATTAACATTATGTCTTTAAAATTTTAATCGGCCTAGTTTCTTAAGCACAAAGATACACAATGAGCTATTTGTACTCTATGTATGTAAAACGGTTCGTTTGGGTTGAGAAAATTTTTACGCACATTCCCGACATCAGCAGAAAAATAACCAACATTTGGCAAAACTAGTAACAAAATATGACATTCCAGTTAATACCAAATTTATTCAAAACCAGGCACAAAACTGAGGTCTATACTATGTAAAACTACACTGACAAACACCACACCAACATTATTTACAAAATACAATGTGATAACTGCCACGACTTCTATATTGAGAAACAAGTAGAAAAATGGAAACCAGATTCAAAGAACATAAAAGTCACCTTCACACGTTTTCGAACACTGCAAGTCAAATAAACACAACATAACCATAGAAAACACTCAAATACTAAATAAAGAAACAAACATAAACAAACGCAAAATTAAAGAAGCCTTACTTATACAACAACTCAAGCCCAAAATAAACCAATTCTAAGGAACACCTATATACCTATATTAAAAATAATATAATAAATAATAATAATAAAACAAATAATATAAAATTATATATTAAAAAAAAAAAGCACTACCTCTACATTCCGACACTCAGTTACACAACCCCTTTCAAACATGTGGTCAGCTTCCGGTCGGTTACTTCTTTCTTTGTGAACCTGACGATGACCGAAGAAGGTCAAAACGTTGTTCGCTTCTCTACGTAATTTTCTCAACCCAAACGAGCTGTTTTCACACATATACATCTTTCTATACAAGTGGGTTTTCTCGACATCTCTGATTACTATTTGTACTCTGCTCACCACACGTTCGAAACTTGGTTTGTAGCGTCGTCAGCCTGGAGGCTTACCACTGTGCTTATAATTGGTTTAATATAGCATATTATGACAAGTGTAATTAATTATATCCATTACATAGTTATAAAAAATCTCTTTGATATAATGTTGCTTGGTGATTAAAAAGAGCTTTCGTTCATTTTGTCTGTTGTGCTCACTATGAATATCGATACCTGGTTTTTTTAGTTTTATGAGCATACAATTTATCGATGAACAACTGGGAGGCAAAAGTTTGTTTTTTTGTGAAATTTCGCGCCAAACAACTCGACGGCTACTTGCATCACTTGTCCCTAATTTTGAAGTGATAAACTAGAGGGAAGCTTCGAACCAACACTTTCTACCCCTAATTCTTGAGCCTTATTTTACCAACAAATAATGTGATTGACCGTCTCATTATAACAATCCAAGGGCTGAAGGGGTATTACGTTCTGTGATGGGATTCGAAGTCACGATCTGCAGATTTCAAGTCGAGTATTCTAATCCTACCGACTCACGTGGTGGTCCAAAATTATTAATTTTGTACTTGCAGCTAGAGTTCGCTGTAGATGTAGGTAATATAGCTTAAACGTTGATAGACTTGTGGTAGGAATGAATGTTATGGTTTTCACAAGTTTTACAGCTTTATGTTTTCTTTTTATACACAAACACTAAAAGATGAACGTTCAACCACAATAATATCAGTCGCTAATAGTTGTATTTTTAATGTATAATGTATTAGGTATAGAATATCTTCTTAGATATTTAGGGATAATTTTTCGGTATTGCTTCTTTGTCACTTGATAATGCAGAGAAACGTGTAGAGACTTATTTCTTATTTATATATTTATGCATGTAAGATTACTAATTATGCCTTTAATTGCAATTTATATTTAATCATATGTTTAGTATAATCAGAAATGCCAAAAATACTCTTCTGTACTAAGCTTCAGTTGTTTATTGTTAAGCACAAAGTAAAACAATGGGTTATGCATTTTGCGCCACTACGCGTATTGAAACCTAGTTTTATTGTTAAACGCCATAATAATTACTGCCACTTCGGGTGCTTCTCAGAGTCCAGAATCGTATACTTACTGAAATGATTGTTTACTTAAAATATATCAATTGTTAAGCCAGTGTATTTTATCGCTTTGATAACTAATTAACAGGACCACAAATGACAGCACTATGTTGTTAGAATCCGGGTTTCGATACTGGTGGTGGGTAGGGCACAGATAGCTTATGTACAGGCTTGTGCTTAACTACAAACAAACAAAACCAGTTTACTTGGTCATTGTTAAGCACAAAGCTATGCAATACGCTACCTGTGCTTTGCCACCACGGGTATCGAAATTCGAATTTTCGTGTCATAAGCCTGCGATTACTACGGGCTTTACAGTATAACTTGTTTCATTCAAACGAAGACTGTACTCATAATTTATATCAGTCAATATCTTAACTCAGTTGGATTACAGTTACGTCAGTCTTAATTAAAGAGTTGTTTATAATAGCCTGATTTTTTTGTTTGTTTCTTTTAGTTTGGTTTGGTTTGTTTGGAAATTTCGCACAAAGCTACTCGAGGGCTATCTGTGCTAGCCGTCCCTAATTTAGCAGTGTAAGACTAGAGGGAAGGCAGCTAGTCATCACCACCCACCGCCAACTCCTGGGCTACTCTTTACCAACGAATAGTGGGATTGACCGTCACATTATACACCCCCACGGCTGGGAGGGCGAGCATGTTTAGCGCGACGCGGGCGCGAACCCACGACCCTCGGATTACGAGTCGCACGCCTTACGCGCTAGGCCATGCCGGGCCATTTCTTTTAGACTCTGGTTTAAAGCTATACAAAAGACTATCTGAACATAGTTGTCTCTAATTTTAGACTAACAGAAGGCAGCTAGTTAACAGTAACTATAGCCAACTTTTACCTGATCGAATAGTGGGATTTCTCTGTCACCTATATAAAGCACATAAGGCCAATAAATAATAAATTACTTTTTTTCTACGTCAATGAGCCGTGAGCATTGAATCTTTGAATTCACAATCTTGGCACGCTAATCACTAGGCCATTTACGTAATTAAATTAAGTCACATGTTGAAGTTACTTACTTAAATTCCTTGTGTGAAAGTTAATTCATATGTTTACCATTTCAGGTAATGGAAATGTCTTCAGGTTTTGGACCACTCATCTATGTAGGAATATTCGCAGCCACCTTGTCATCAGCACTGGCTGCCTTAATCAGTGCCCCAAGGATCTTTCAGGTCAGTTATAGTGTCATTGCCAGATGTTAAGTTGTGTTATGCCAGTTGCCAATTAAAGGTTTTTTTATACTTTTTTATAGTATATATACACACACATACACACTACATGGCCAAAAGTATGTGCGCACTTGACCATCACACCCATATATGCTTGTTAAACATCTCATTTAAAAACCATGGGTATTAATATGGAGTTGGTCCCCATTGACTGCTATAACAGCCTCCACTCTTCCGAGAAGAATTTTCACTAGATTTTGAAACATGGCTGTGGGGATTCGCTCCTATTCAACCACAAGAGCATTATTAGTGTGGTCGGGCGAGAAGACCTGGCCCGCAGTCGTCGTTCCAATTCATCCCAAAGATGTATGATGGGGTTGAGGTCAAGGTCTGTGCAGGCTAGTCAAGTTCTTCCACACCAGCCTCGGCAAACCACGGCTTTATGGACCTCGCTTTGTGCAAGAAGGCATGTCATGCTGAAACAAAAAAGGGCCTTCACCAAACTGTCGCCACAAAGTTGGAATCACACAGTTCTTTAGAATGTCATTGTATGCTGAGCATTAAAATCTTCCTTCACTGGAATTAAAGAACCTAGCCCAAACCATGAAAAAGCAGCCCCAGACCATTATTCCTCCTCCATAAAACTTTACAGATGACACTATACATTCAGGTAGGTAGTTCTCCTAGCATCCGCCAAACCCAGATTCTTCCTCAGACTGCCAGATAGTGAAGCGTGATTCATCACTCCAAAGAACACATTTCCTCTGCTCCAGAGTCCAATAGCAGTGTGCTTTACACCACTCCAGCCGATGCTTCGCATTGCGCATGGTGATTTCAGGCTTGTGTGCGGCTGCTCGGCCATGGAAACCCATTTCATGAAGCTCCCGATGAACAGTTCTTGTGTTGACATTGCTTCAAGAGACAGTTTGAAACGCGGTAGTGAGTGTTGCAATGTGGACAGATGATTTTTACGTACTACGCGCTTCATCACTCAGTGGTCCCGTTCGGTAAGCTTGTGTGGCCTACCGCTTCGTGACTGAGCTGTTGATGCTCCTAGATGTTTCCACTTCACAATAACAATACTTACAGTTGTCCGGGGCAGCTCTAGCAGGGCATAAATTTGACGAACTGACTTGTTGGAAATGTGGTATCCTATGACAAGTGCCACGTTGAGAGTCACCGAGCTCTTCAGTACGACCCATTTTACTGCTAATGTTTGTCCATGGAGATTGCATGGCTGTATGCTTGATTTCATGTATCTGTTAGCAATGGGTGTGGCTAAAAGTAGCCGAATCCACTAATTAAAAAGGGTGTCTACATAGTTTTGGCCATGTAGTGTATATTAAGTTTTGTTGTTGGGCTTAGAATTCTTCTACAGTAGATGTTTGTGACTTGGCGATAAATTAACAGTACGCGCTCCACTTGTCTTCAAAACATAAATATATATATTCAAAACAAGTTTAACGTATGTACAACAACTTCCTTACACTATAGTGATAATAGAGATATCGTAAACACTATATGGCTCTCTTGTTATTGTTAAAACTCCACTTAGGCCTATTAAGTTGTTTTATAATTTCAGTTGACAAACTGAATTGTCTTTCTCTATTTCTTTTGTACTAGTATTGTGCTTTGGAGAGAGAACAAGAAAAAGGCCGATCACATGGTGTTTTTTAGTTAATTCTAAAACTATAAATTCTAGGGTTTTCAAACTTTAGTAATCCTAGGATCTCTTTTCATTTTTTTCTGTAAACTTCAACTTATCAATGCACACTGTTCTACCGGTAATCGTCTGGATCTAATACTTTAGATGTCAAATTTTCCTTTTTGTCAAAGTGTACCTAGGCTTGTCTAATTAATTTAGATCTCACTTTGACGGAATAAACTATATTTCTTGTCTCTTTCAAAATTGTTAGTTTTTCTCTAATATATTAAACATTAGGCCTATCACTTCTACTGCACTTAACGCCAAAATTTTACTTTACCGTGACTTTACTCCTTTCTGCTATTCTCTTGTCTGTTTGTTGTTTCCCGCTCATCTCATGTTATTTATGCTTTATTACTAAATCACCTGCTTGTTTTATTCTCAACATCAATGAGTTACAACCTCAAGTTATAAATCTTATCGAATTACGTAACTAAACTTGTTATAACATTGACTTTAAAATATTTGCTTCTAACACTCTTTTTATGAACAGAATTAAACAATCATAAAATACTCACTCACAAAACAAATAAATTAAAAACATCTACATTAAATAGTCTTTTATCTCACGACAGCCATTCCTTTCAAGAAAATTTTTTGGCTGGTAAGTATAAGTAAAAAAAAAAGTATATATATATATAAGAAATTAAACAATTTTGATGACGTTTTTCCAACAGGCGGTGTGCAAGGACAACATTTTTCCTTACATCCACTTCTTCGCTAAAAGTTATGGAAAGGACAATGATCCACGTCGGGCCGCTGTCCTTACCTTTATCATTGCTTTGCTGTGTACAATTATTGGTAAATATACTATACATCTGAAAAATCTACTTTCATCTGACGGAAAAATGATAAAGAATAATCAAATGTCAATATTGAATGATATGTCGTGGCGCCTTTTATCTTTATAAGTCTTTCTATGAAATAATTTCCATTAAAATAGTTTTTAAGCACAAAACGTTTTTATAACAGTTTAACTAGATATGTTATAAAACGAGACGAGATTTCAAATATTAAAATATTTGTAAATTTCACATCTTTTACTTTCCCTCATTCATTAACTCCTTCACTCGTAAGTATACCAATTATTATCAAAATATTTTAAATCTCACTTCTTTCCTTTATATTTACTATCACTTGGTTTTATTTATTTAGTTAAGCCTTAGATCAGTCAGATGAGTACTAGTTAAAGTACGAACGACTAAAACCACTGATTCGTTTATATAAACTATCAACGAAGTAAGAAGATAGGATCCCTGGCCTTACCCCAATAATATTTTAGGGACCCAATATATCTATTGAACCCTTTAAAATTTCAAAAAAAAAATTGTGCTTTGAGAGAGAACAAGAAAAGGTCAATCATTTGGTGCTCTTGAGTTAATTCCAAAGCTATAAATTCTAATGTTCTCAAACTTTAGTAATCCTAGGACCTTTTTAATTTTTTTTTATATATAAATTTCAACTTAAATTGCTAAAATCGGGGGTTCGATTCCCCTCGGTGGGCTGAGCAGATAGCCTTTGTGGCTTTGCTAAAAGAAAAAAACACACATAAAACACATAAATTTCAACCCAAACAAAAAAATAAAGATCTCATGAAAAACTATATTTCAAGATTAAATGTTTTGCTTCATATAACCTCAATTTTCCAAAAAGTATTTTTACTCTATAAATCATATTTTTATGAAATTTTGCACATGACTTGTGGAGCCCCAAGAAGGTCCACGCACTCTAGTTTGTGTTAAAGAGCGTATTATGATGTGGTAGGCCCGACGTTGTTACGTGGTTATGGCACTTGACTCACAATCGGAAGATCGCTGGTTCGAATCTCGGTCCCACTAAACATACTCGCCCTGTCAGTCATGAAAGCAGTTATAATGTGACGACCAATCTCATTATTCGTTGGTAAAAGAGTAGCCAAAGAGCTGGCAGTGGGAGATAATGACTGTTTGCTTTCCCTTTAGTCTTACATTGCTAAATTAGGGACAATCGGCGCAGATGGTTCTCGTGTAATTTTACGTTAAATTCAAACTAAACCAAGATGTTGCAGCAGGTGTTGGTAATAAATGTCCTATCATGATGTGGCAAGAGGCGCTTGTATTAAAGGGCATCTTAAGACGTAGTAGTAGATGCTTATATGTTGCCCTTAATGTTAAACGTTCTCCTATTCCTCTGACTATTTCAACAGTTTTATTTACTTTGATACTGACTCGTTTTTTGTTCTAGTTTTATTCTTGAAAGTGCGCAAAAAATCAGTTCTTTGGAAATTTAAATTGTTATGCACATTTCTGTTGCTAATTGTAAAGACTTTTATATAAGGCATATTCATTAATATAAAATTTGAATAATATTAAACGTTTTAAAATTTGATAGCACGTCGTAAATCCTTTTTGTAAACAATATAAAGTATTTTGTTCACATTATTCTGGTCTAATCCCTCTCGGTGGGCCAGTAATAAGTTTGAGATCTGATGATGCTAAAAATCTGTTTTTGATATCCAACATGGGCAAAGCACAGATATCCTATTGTGTAGCTTTATACTTCAACGAACATAGAATGTCCTGATAGTTAGGATGCTCGAATCCTAACCTGTGGGTCACAAGGTTAAATTTCCTCACCGAACTTGCTCGCCTTTTCAGCGTGTGGACGTTATAAAGTTATGGTCAATTCCACGTTGGTTTGATGATGTTGCTTTTTGTCTTCCTTCTGGTCTATTACTTCATTTTTAATGGCGGCTGGTGCAGATAGGTCTCGAGTAGTTTGCTACGATAATTGAATAAAACAATGACAAAAAAAGCACTTTTTGTAATTCAACAGTAATTTTTTCAATTATCGTCTAGCGAGAGTTTGGAATAAAATACACCAATGCTATGTTAATTACAATGATTTATATGATATTATGCTTTAAAATTACTTCGAAATCCGTAAGCAATCAACAACGTAGATCATTTTCCTTTTGGATTGAAATAAAAGGTAGCTCCCAAAGTTAAGAAATGTATAAATATATATTTTATAAAAGTTTTGATTCATTAGCATTCGTCTCTATGTAAATTAACATATAATTTTTTATTTATTTTTGAAAACTCATATTCATGTTTTGAGCAACGGTTAACAAAATTACTTCGTAGTACAATTTTACTTGTTTGTTTTTGAATTTCGCACAAAGCTAATCGAGGGCTATCTGTGCTAGCCGTTCCTAATTTAGCAGTGTAAGATTAGAGGGAAGGCAGCTAGTCATCACCGCCCACCACCAACTCTTGGGCTACTCTTTTACCAACGAATAGTGGGATTGACCGTCACATTATAATGCCCCCACGGCTGAAAGGGCGAGCATGTTTGGTGCGACCGGGATTCGAACCCGCGACCCTCAAATTAGGAGTCGAACGCATTAACCCACCTGGCCATGCCGGGTCTACAATGTTACTTAACACATTTGTACAAATAAATTAAAACATGCTCAGTGTAATATGCGTTATTCAAGGGAATTTTGATAATTGTAATGTGCTTTATTTCAGGGTGATTTTAACAATGTAACTTGCTTTATTTACGGGTCAGTTTGACCAATGTAATGTGTTGTATTGAAGGAAAATTTAATGAATGTAATGCGCTTTATTTCGTAAGAAGTTTAACAATGTACTATGCTCTATTTTTCTTCAGAAAAACTCGCTTTTTTTTCACGGTAAAATATGACAAGTTTTATCTTTTTTTTTTCACGGAAAATTTAATCAGTTTGGTGTTCTTTATTCCAGGGGAGTTGAACATTATTGCACCAATTATTTCAAACTTTTTCATGGCTAATTATTGTTTAATCAACTTTTCCTGCTTTCATCTCGCATTTATCAAGTCACCAGGTAACTTTTCCTTTTTCCTAGAGTTTTTTTGGTAATTTTTTTTTATTTTACTCAATAAAATGTTTAATATGCAACGAAGATAATTACACTACTGAAAATATGCGATGTGTGTAAATTTAATAATGAAAACCAAGCCATTTGATTTTAGGACTGTATATTAACCACATTGTTCTAAATAAGCGTCCAACTTTGTTAGTTATTGGTATTCTAGTTTATTTCCAGTATTGAATTATATCTTAAACATCACATTTCAAACATTCAGAAGGTCCCGCTCATTCCTTATAATTGTAATCAAACTTGTAATCAATAATTTTTTTAAACGTACAGATCTTACCCAAATAATTGAAAAAAGGACCTCATTTAAAATAAATTCTTCTAACGTTTAGATATTTTCTGAATATTATGTTAAAGTGTTTTTATACGTAAAATGACACTAAAACTGTTTAAACATCCAAATGTGAGTGTGAAACATACTCAAAAAATTTTTGTAAATTGTTTGTTACTTGTTTTGTGTTTATTTTTGTAATTTTACTCAATAATATAATGAATGATTAACTTAATAAATACAGGATTTCGACCCAGTTTCACCTTCTTCAACAAATGGGCGAGCTTGGTTGGAGCTCTGCTATGTGTCAGTGTTATGTTCATCATGAACTGGATCACAGCTGTCATCACGTTTATTGTTGTTTTAGCTCTCTATATATACGTAGACCAAAAGAAACCTGGTAAGTGCTTGCGTTACACGTGTGTCATATTTAACATGAACTGGTTCACAGTTGTTGTCATTTTCATCGTTATCAAGGCTCTTTATTTGTACGTACACTAAAATATTTGAAACGAAACGAAGCAAGTGATTGTGCTACACATGTGCCATGTTACTTATGAACTGGATCACAGTTATCGTTATTATAGCTTTTTACTTATACGTAAACCAAGATAAACCCAATAAATACTTATGTTACGTATAATAGTTTGTTTTTAAGTATGCAATAATAAATATGTAATTATGGGGCATTAGAGCCAGTTTGTGTAGAAGCGTTGCCAAAATTTTAACATATTAGTTTAACCCTTTCATAACTTTAGCATACATTAAGACGTCTTATTTTGTTCAGCAATTTAATCCAGAATTTTTTGTAGTTATATCAAGTTGTATCAACTACTAGTCCCAGTCGCACCAAACACGCTCGCCCTTTCAGCCTTGGGGGCATTATAAATGGACGGTCATCCCTATTATTCGTGGTAAAAGAGTAGTCCAAGAGTTGGCGGTGGGTGGTGATGACTAGCTGCCTTTCCTCTAGTCTGACACTGCTAAATTAGGGAGGACTAGCGCAGGTAGCCCTCGTGTAGCTTTGCGCGAAATCCAAAACAATTTAAACAACTTCTAAAATTGCAACGTACCTAGTTTTATAATGAATGAATTTCAGTATTTTCCAGACACGTTAAAAACGTTAGTTTTCACATTCAAATATTTTAGGAAGGTTCGTTAAATCTATTAGTTAAAAACCACAATTGTGTTAGAAAGTCTCCAATGTTCTAATTAATATGACGTCATTTTTATGACCTGATATTTCGTTGAGTTTTCCGAAATTGAATACTATTCTTATAAAGAACAGTCTATAATTTATATTCAAAGCAAGGATGACTAAAGACCAAATTACAAGGTGAGATTCATCTGGCAAGTTGTAAATTTGACACAAAAATTCTTTATGTAGAGCGTTGAATTAGAACAAACTGAGCTTAGTCACCAGTAACTAAGAAGTGAGTTCAGTCACAAGTAATACAAGATAGCTCATTCTGAGAAGTAGGTAAAGTTACTAATTTTTTTCAAAGCATGAATACATCATCAGTTATTAAACAACTATAATCAGTTTATTAGATGAAGCAGCTAGTGGATCCTAAATCAATTAATTCGGATAAGCGAAGTTTGCTTCATAGGTTGTGAACAATTTTACCATAAGAATTGAAATATACGAATAATAACTTACGTCAGGAGACTTTCTTTTTTAAAAGTATGTAAATATATGCATATATAGGTTGTGCTAAGGATTCTTCTGCAGTAGGTGTCTGTGACTTGTTGGCGATAAATTTAACGATAAATGAACAGCAAGCACCCGTTTGTTTTAAAATAATATATTTAAAACAAGTTAATCGTATGTACAAACATTATTTACACTATGTGTATCATAGTTGTATCTTAAATACTATGCACTTCAATTCTTCTTGTCAAAAGTCCACTTAGGCCAAGTCAATTGCTTTACAATTCAGCTGACGAGTCATACTATTTTTCTCTTGAACACTTATCAGTATATAATTTACTTATGACACCTCATAATTTATCGCAGTTGTATCCTTAACTTCCTAGACTAGTATGCTTTTTCGTATTTAGGCCTACTTCCCATAAACGTCTGTTTATCGAATATAGGGTCACTTCCAAATAATCGCTTGTTTTGTCAAAGTCCAAACAGACAGGTTTAATTGCTTCAAAACACTCTTTGACGAGACATGTTATTCCCCTAAAATGATGACAGAAAATTGTTAATTCCATTTTAACATAACACCCGTTAGGCTATTTACTTCGACGACAGCTAACTTTACCTTTTATAACCTTTCTCTGACCGAACGTCTCTTCTACATGACTGTACTTTTCGCTTTCCACTCTCTTCCATTTCCTTTTCTTTCCGCGTCTTACATGTCCATCACTTAGACCTACTAGAAATCCCTCTATCCTCAACATCATTAGATTATACACAACGTTAGATAATCTTGAGATCAATAACTCACAAACACAACTTCCAACAATGATCTGCTTTTAACTTCTTATTATAAAAAACAACAGTCATGAAATATTAACTCAAATATAAAGTAATTAATACTATCTACACCAGTGGTTCTCAACCTTTTCTGACTTGCGGCACACTACGACAATCTGAAAATTTGCGCGGCACACCTGGAAAGCCTTAACGATTTATTTAGGTACACGCTATTCGGCAAGCGTTAAAAGCAAGTCTTAGAACGAAAATCACGGCCAAAGCAAGCGATAATAATGTCATCTGCACATTGACAATACTGTCGCTTGCTTTGGCCGTGAGTGTCGTTCTGAGGATTTTTAACGAATTTGTGGTATAGCAGAAAAATCAAAACTTTTTATTTTTACATATGTGACGCTTGTGCCTGCTTCCGAGAGCAAATCAAATTGAAGCGAGGCTCTAACATAGACAAACAAGCTCGCATTTCATCATCGACTGTAAGAAGCCTCTCTCTCTTTCTGGCTTTAATTTCAGTCAATGCTGAAAATCCAATTTCGCAAAATCACGAAGATGCAAATGAAAGCAGAACTTCAACTACTTTTGAACTGATTACAGGATATGAATTTTTAATGGAGATCCAAAACTCATCTAAGCTCTTTTCGGGAAACAATGACTGATAAAATTTGTCGTTTCGTAAATCAATGAGCTGTTCTTCCTCCTCAGTTGTAAGATTTGTTGTGTCGTTGATTCCGAATGGATAGGCCACCCAGTCATATTCGTCGACAGCAAGTGACTGGAAGTAATGTTTTAGTGCGGACTGTAGGTCGCTTAATGTGTTCAAAATTTGAGGGACAATTTTCTTCTTTGACGGACATTCATTAACAGAAAGAAAACAATCAAGGACTCCTTTCAAGAGCTTATTCTTCCACAGCGTCACCTTTTCATCGAAGGCCTTCCGTTTGGATGTTTCAGTAATAATATTTTTAGATGGCCCTTGGAGACTTAAGTTCAGAGAATTTAATTTGTCAAAGAAGTTGGAGAGAAATTGAACCTTCAGCCACCAAATCTCATCATGAAAAGAAAATTAAAAACATGCTTCTTCAACCTCCAAGAAAGTAATTACTGTAGTTTTTAGTTGGACAAGACGCTTTAACACCTTTCCTTTCGAAAGCCATAGAACTTCAGTGTGATACAGTAGCTTTTTGTAGTCTGAATCCATCGCCTCACAGAGAAGAGAGAAAAGTCGAGATTGAAGTGGCCGAAACTTGATGAAATTCACCACTTGAATAACTTGATTCATAACAGACTGCAAATCTTTCGGCAAAGATTTGGAGGCGAGCGCCTTTCTGTTTGGATTTTGTTGGTGCACCAGAGTGATGAATCCCTTCTCTTTTCCTTGCACTGAATCGGTGCAAACGCTGACACAATTATACCAATGTAATTTGAAGAACAAAATGTTTTCATTCACCAACTCGAAAATGTCTTGGCCTTTCGCTGTACTTTTTAAATATTTGCAAAATAAGTATTCATTTACGATTTTTCCATCTTTTATGAATCGAACAAAAGCCAGAATTTGAGCTTTTTTACTAACGTCAGTAGATTCATCAACTTGAAGAGACCATAGCAGAGACAATTCATATTCAGGCGCTTTGAAGTGTTCGCAAACATGATCCTTCAAATTCGACGACAAATCTACAATTCTGTAAGAAATTGTGTCATTGAACAGTGGAACTTGTTTAACCTTTTTGACGGCATCCGTTTTAAGCATAGTTTCAACAATGATTGCTAACGCTGGCGCAATGACTGATTCGACCTCCGTATGCGCTCTCTTGAGTTTTTCCAACAAATGAGCAACCTTATATCTTGCAATCAATCCTTTTTCGGGCAGCTTCATGTTGTTCACAAGCTTCCTTGACTGTTCATGTTGTTGAGCCGCGAGATTCTCGAAGTATTCTTTTGGTTTATCCTTCACAGCTGAATGTTTTGTTTCCAAGTGTCTCTTCAGTTAGCTAGGAACAAGCGCCTCGTTCGATAAAACTGCATTGCAGAGTAAGCAGAATGGTAATTGAGAATGTTCCGATTCCAAAGCGATAAAACCGTATTCGATGTATTCGTTCTTGTACTTTCGTTTGATTCCTTGCTTCTGATTCAACACATTCTCAACACATTGCAGCACCAGACTTACTTAAATATTTTTCCATGGATAAATGATAAAGCTAATTCATACACGATAAGCACGAAGTTGTGCAGTTAATATAAAATTTCTACCTACAGCGTAGTAGCTGTAGCTTACCACAGAATGATAACGTGTTCCAGAAAGCAGTTTGATTGTTTGATGCAACATTTATGAAGTACGAAGCGCTTGTTGCGCCACAATTAAACTAACAGTCAAATCGTTGCAGTCAAGAATGAAATGTAAGTATGAACTTCTCAGTGCTCGAGTTCAATGAAAACCATCGAATGTTTTAGAAGGTTTCAGAGTGTCTCTATAGTAGCTTTTATTAACTGATGTGTTCGACTTGCTTGTAAAATCCAAAGAAAGTTGAATGTGTTTCAAAAACACCGCGGCACACCTGCTAATCTCTCGCGGCACACAGGTTGAGATTCACTGATCTACACTAAGCGTCTTTTTTATCTGACAATTTAATTATTTCTTTCTTAGGCCTAGCATGATCAGGTGGTTATAGCGATCGACTCGTAATCTGAGGGTCGCGGATTCGAATCCTAGTCACACCAAACATACTTGCCATTTCAGCCATAGGGGCATTATAATTTGAAGTCAATCCCACTATTCGTTGGTAAAAGTGTAGCCGCTGGGTGGTGATGACTAGCTGCCTTTTCTCTAATCTTACACTCGTAAATTAGGGAAGACTAACACAAATAGCCTTCGTATAGCTTTGCTCGAAATTCAAAACCAAATAATTTCTTGCCGAGAAGAAATTTGAATATCACGACAATAATCAAACAAAATAGAATATGTGTTGAAGCTTCAGACAGTAATGAGGATGAAAATCAAAATTTAAACTGTTCAAGTGAGCACAAACTTAAAACGTTTCGACACCAAACGGGATCTTTCTGACAGTTACAGTAATAGAAAATATGGAAAACTAAACGATGTTGGGCCGTGGTAGATATTACCTATTGAAATTTATGAAACTAACTCTGTACAAATAGCTGATATCTGCCACTATTTAACATTAGCTAGTGTTTCACATTTTCAGCTACTGTTTAATTTATAGACAGTTGTAAGGTTTGTTTGTTTCAACTTTACTTTTTCTTGGTGTTTCAATATGTGCTCAATTTACTTATTTTCCCCACAGTTTTAACTACGTAATATAATAACCATATTAATTTGTGGAAAGGAAAATCAAACAAAAGACTTGACCAATCGAACCAAAGATCGGTCACACGTGACTAATCCAGTAAGTTCACTTTTACAGAAAGTCTCTGTGAATTACATACGATATTTCAGTTCACTGGTAAGCAAGAAATTAATAAAAGTAATTAATTCACGAAATTCTACACATTATACCAGGGGTTTCCAACCTTTTGGCACTCGCGACCCCTTACCTAAAAGTTTGAAACCCATGTGACCCCCCTACTTAGGGCTTACTATCAGCAGCTTAATTTTTATTTTATTTTCTGTAAAGGAGAGGGAAAGAAATATCTAAAATAATATTTAAAAATTCTGTAATTATTTATTAGCAAATTAAATCACATTGGTCCAACCTAAATTCACAAAAAGAACATATATTTCTTAAAGTAATATTAACATAGGTTTGAACAGCTATCCAACCCAGCTAGTGAGATGCCTGATGTTGCATTTCAGCAGCAAGCTTTGAAATTCGTGGCCGAGCGTTTGTTAGAGCCAGTCTCATGTCATCTCCAACATCCAATCTGTTCCTATTCTTTGTTTTTATATTGACAAGAGTGAAAAAATCCTGCCTCACACAAGTAGGTAGAAGCAAAAGGAACAAGGACACGTAAAGCTATCATGCTGACTTTGGAGTATGACTGATACATAGCGCACCAGAACTGAGTCACGGATTTCACCTTGAAGAGATCACGAGCTGAAGAGTCTTTCCTTAGATCCAGAAATTCATCTTGGATATCATCTGGGATGCTGGATACATCAAGTTCAGTACAAAATGGGTTCCTTACCAGGGCCTCCTGTTCCTGTGATAGCTCAGGGAAGTAACACCCGACTTCCTTTTCTAGAGACTGAAGATGTTCGGTAATCTCATCCTTGAGGAACTGATCCAATTGGATCTGAGACTCATCCGTCACTCCACAAAGTTTTCCAAACATAGCGATGTTTCCAAGATTGGTTTTCCAATGCCAGTTCTGCAGTTTGGAAACAAAGGCCCGAAGACTATCTTGAAAAAGGAGAACATGTGTTTCCCTTCCTTGAAGCTTCAAATTGAGCTTGTTCAGCTGGTCAAAAATGTCGGCTAGGTACGCAATCCTTTAATTCCATGCTTCATCTTCGAAGTGAGCTATAAGATCTTTCCTTTCTTGCGTCTCCTGGAATAGCTTTATTTCATCTTTCATTTCAAAGACACGATTAATAACGTTTCCTTTCGACAACCAACGTACTGCTGTGTAGAAGAGAAGGACTTCGTGGTCAGCATTCATGTCTTTGCATAGTTCTTTGAATAGGCGAGTGTTGAGTGCTTGAGTCTTCACATAATTTACAATTTTGATTACAGATTCAAGCACTTCCTGCAGAGAGGCAGGGAGAGTCTTACTGGCGAGAGCATATCGGTGAATCATGCAGTGGATGCCCTTTGCTTGAGGTGCTAGCTTCTTCACTCTCGACTGGAATCCTGATTTCGATCCCAGCATAGCCGGTGCCCCATCCTTACAAACCCCACACACGTTTTCCCATTGAAGATCTTCGTCTTGAAAAAAGTTGAAACTTTTCCATGACATCATCAGCTTTGTTGTGGTTTCAAGTGCACTGCAGAATAAGAATTCGTCTTTGATGTCACCTAAATTAATGTATCTCACGAGGACAAGCAACTGAGAACATGAACTTACATCTGTTGACTCGTCGAGCTGAAAGGAGAACAAAGAGGAACCCTTGATTTCAGTCAAAACCTGTTCCTTCACATCCATAGACATTTTAGAAATGCGCCTCTGTATAGTATTATTTGACAGGGATACTTGCTGCATCTTCTTTGCACTGGCTTCTCCAAGAATAAGATTTACTGCTTTCATCATGCAGGGTTTAAGAAGTGTTTCTTCAATCGTTTGAGGCTTTTTTTGTTTAGCAATTTCGAATGCAATCTCATATGAAGCTTCCACTACGGCTGCACTCTGCTGCTGAAACGACCCACTTCTATCGATTCTTTGGCTTTTAAGACACCGTTCATGCCGTTTGAAGAAATCCAAACCCTTCTTTGCGTGTTCTGGATGTTTCATCTCGAGATGACGCTTGAGTTTTGATGGTTTCATTGACTCTGCACTCAGGACAGCATGGCACAAAACACACTGTGGTTTCTCGATGCCGTCGTTGGCGAGCACAGTGGTGAAGCCAATGTTGAGGTAGCATTCTGAGTATCTGCGCCGTTTAGCCATGGACACAACTCACCTCTACTGCTTACTTATCTCCTTGTTAAAATAAAATAAAAATGTTGAATAATGAACGCTTTGGCAACTGTAGATCTTACACTGACTACTTGTGGGGGGTGCAGGTAGAGTAATGATGGGGTAAGTATTGGGAGGGAAGGGAGCGTGGCCAGTCGCGCGATTCGTTATCCACCAATCAGCAACGGACATGTGACTCACGTGTCGACAGCGAGCACACACACACTTAATCACAGCTAAACAGACACACAAGCATATGTACATGCGCGTGCACTCACATACTCGCTACTCACTAGTGCACACATACATACAGTTGCAGACACATACACATTCACTCACAGGCACGCATATATACACCCATAATATCACCTAATTACATTGAACTAACGTAGCACACGTTTTGCTTTGCACCGAAACAAAAAAAAAAGTAAGACCATGAAAATGTAATTGAGGAAATAAAATTAATGTTATCCCAAGCTACTTCTAACAAGGCTACGCGATTCCCCTGCCAAGGCTTCGCGACCCCCTTGGGGTCGCGACCCACCGGTTGGAAACCCCTGCATTATACATTTCACAAAATTCAATTGAGTATTCTTAAGAGTCTCGTTGTAGTGTTACCAATAAATAATGTAGAAAATTTGAACTAGAATATTGAGATTAAAGTGACGTGTATGTGTTATGGTTTGTAATTTAAGAACTACAAAAAACAAAACAAAAAAAACAGCGCACACTAGGAAAGAGACATTCACTGAATGACGTAGCAGAATTGTAAAGGTTACAACTAAAGTATTTTTGTATCTGTATCAGTATATAAACCATTTTACACGGAGCTATTCGCATAAATTGCAAATCTCGCTAAATGGTAATTTTATATAAATGCATTATATATAACTGAATGAATAATAAAACAAGTACAATGAAAAAATATACGTACTTTTGTTTGCAGATATTAACTGGGGATGTTCTACCGAAGCAGCGATTTATAAGTCAGCGCTTACTGCAGTCAGTAGGCTTAACCGAGTTCAAGATCACGTAAAGAACTTCAGGTAAACCAAATTTATAATTACGGTGATATATGAAATGCATTTATTAGTCGGGCATATTCTTCCTTGCAAATATCAGTTTACCAAGTTTAATTTTATTTTCATAAATTCTTTTAATGTTTGTTTGTTTAAAAGCAAAGCCAAATTGGGCTATCTGCTGTGTCCACCGCGAGGAATCGAATACCAGATTTTAGCATTGTAGGTATATAAACTGACTGCTGTCCTACCGGCTGGCTACTGTTAATGAAAGGTGAAAAACTGATTTATAGTGAAAAAAATCGAGATGAACATTTTTGATTTTTTTTTGTGTGAAAGCTATTTTTAGCCACGGTATAGCGCCTCAAAGAATGTCTTTGAGTTTGTCAAGTACAAATATTTTATCTCTTAGCTTCCTCATCTCTTGACCGACTTGAGATATAATTACAATTTTGAATTCAGGAGGTCAAACCCTTTCGATTGATGTATTTGATAACGCCCAAGATTCGATAAATTAATTTACTCTCATTCTATCCAAAATAATTCCAATTTGAGACTAGTCTGGTAGAGATTCTGATGAATAGTAAAACAGAATCAGGTATACGTGTGGCTCATGTTTGATATTGCTGATGCACAAAATTATAGGTAATAATAATAATAAAAGGTCTCGTAGATTAATTTACTCTAATCCTATCTAAACGAATTTCAAATGTCGCGGCTATTGATGATTCCCTCTTGTTTATCAAAACAAAAGTGCAGCAAATATCTTTTGAGCTCATTCACTCACAAAATAACATTTCTAGGGTGTAGTGACCAACATATTGGGCTGCAATTCGAGTCCAAGGTTCGTGTTGAATATACTCAGTACCCAAAACTTTTAACGCGTTACAAAAGTGACAGTCAATCCCTTTATTTATTCCAAAAACTCGAACAAAGCCCTTGTAGCAGGCGGGTGTTGTTAATAAGTTCCTTTACTCAAGAGTTCGAACAAGGTGGGGTACGCATTCCTCTCCCAAATGTACGTATGTGCATTTTTTTTTTTCCTTTAGAAAAGCCACATTGGACTATTTGCTGAGCCCCCCGAGATAAATCGAAGTGTATATGTGGCATAAATATATAATGTATGTATGTATTTATTGTGCACCCGCCGTTTCCACAGTGATGAAATATTAATTCCTACTAACGTACCTGAACAACAAGGGATTCTGATTTGACCTTTTAACTACGTGTCACACCAGGTTGAAATTTGACGCTCAATATTTCTATTTATTCTTTTCCGACAGAATAAATAGTGTTGATTGATTTAAGAAAGTACAGTTTAAGTTAACTTTATTTGCTTGTTAATAGTTTTAATTCTCCAACCTTAAAAATCATGACATCAAATAAAAGATAATATTCTTATAAATATTTTTCTTGGATAAACAGTTGGTCTGTTTACTCTGTCCTTCCAGCGGTCCAGTTGTAAGTCTAAGAACTCGTAACTTTAGAAACCAAGTTCCAATACCCGTAGTGGGCACAGCACAGATTGTGTATTGTAAACATGTGTACTTATTACAAACAGACAGATAAACAACAGTTTAGCATGGTGAGTATAGATAGACTTCGTTCTGAGAAAGGTACACCATATCAGCCATTCTAATGATCGAGGTTTTGTTACCTGACAAGTTATGAAATCGTTTGATAGGCATGTTTAGTTCCCAACTATAGTTTGGCAAGTACGTTTAGCTTTCAAATACCATTTCACACGCAAAGGCGTTTCCAGGTGCGTAAAAGACTCGAAAGTTTGAGTCATAGACCCGGGAAATTTAGGCGTTTCAGAATGATATTAATCATGGTTATCTATCCTGATTATTTAAGACATCAACTGGGGATTGAGAGCACTGTAAGGTAGCATCAGAATCGAGCTTCATATACCACTGCTTAGCAACGCCTCTGTTGATAAGCATGTTTAGTTTAAAATATTGTCAGGTAAGCACAGAATAATTATTAATAGTTTGATAGACATGTTAAGTTTTGAACTATTATTTGATAGACATGTTTAGTTCTCAGCTATTGTTTGATAGACATATATAGTTCTTAGCTACTTTTTGGTAAGTATGTTTTCTTCTCACTTACTGTTTGATAGGCGTGTTTAATTCTAAGCTATTGTTTGACAGGCATGTTTAGTTATTAGCTATTGTTTGATAGGCATGTTTAGTTTTCACCTAATGTTTGATAGGTATGTTTAGTTATCAGCTATTGTTTGATAGGCATGTTTAGTTCTCAGTTACTGTTTGATAGGCGTGTTTAGTCCTAAGCTATTATTTGGTAGACATGTTTTATTCTCCCCCACTGTTTGATAGGCATGTTTAGTTCCCAGCTATTATTTTATAGGCATGTTTAGTTCCCCGCTATTATTTGATAGGCATCTTTAGTTTTCAGCTACTATTTAATAGGCATGTTTTGTTCTCAAACATTCAATCTGTTTATTAAAGCTGTGTGATTCTATATCCAGGCCAGCTATCTTAGCGTTGACAGGGAATCCTTCTAGTAGACCTCCTCTTGTAGACTTCGCTTACAGCATTACCAGAAAAGTGGGACTCCTAGTCTGTGGTCACGTGCTAAAGGTGTGAAACAATAGTAACTATTTAAAGTTACACTTTTAAAATAACTATATATTTTATATAAAGTCACCCAAAATATTGCTTGAAATTTTCTATGAACGTCGTATTTTTTGCTGTTTTAATGAAATAAATTTAGTTATGTTATACAACACGGCCACCAGTTCGCAGTAAACCGTTAGGATACAAATGATTTGCAACTTATAATTAACAGAATAAAATTGACGGTATATTTGTAACTAGATGAACAGCATAAGATAAAGTTTGAGTACAAATAAAATTTTAAAATTGTACTTTTATTTATTTAACTATTTAGCTTGTTCGATGAGTTTAGTAAACCTCTTTTATGTTTTTCAGATACAGAGTAGTTGTTTTCTGTGACTATTTTACGTTTTCTGAAAAATACTTAGGTTGGTGATAACTTGTATCTTATTATTTTATTCTAGGGACCCATTACTCTACCTTTGAGGAAGGCCATGATTGATCATAATTACAGATGGTTGGAAAAGCGAAAAACGAAAGGTTTTTATAACGTTATTGAATCCAGTAATTTAACTGAGGGAACAAAGTCATTGCTACAGGTAATTATAGCATTATACACGAAGCTTAACTGAGGAAATAAAGTCAGTGTTAAGAGATATGGCAGCACGATGATATATTGATGCCTTGACTTGTCGGATTGTTAATAAATGTATTACTATATTAGATATCTAGCAGACACATTAATATATTACTGTATCAGAACCAGATATCTAGCAAACATATTGATGGCCTTACTGTATCAGAACCAGATACCTAACAGACATATCGATGACCTTACTGTATCAGAACCAGATATCTAGCAAACATATTGATGTCCTTACTGTATCAGTAAGAGATAGTTAACAGACACATTGATGATCTTACCGTATCAGTACCAGATATCTAACAGACACGTTGATGACTTTACTGTACTAGCACGAGATGCTAATAGACACATTGATGATCTCACTGTATCAGTACCAGATATCTAGCAGACATATTGATGTCCTTACTGTATCAGTAAGAGATAGTTAACAGACACATTGATGATCTTACCGTATCAGTAAGAGATAGTTAACAGACACGTTGATGACCTCACTGTATGAGTACCAGATATCTAGCAGACATATCGATAACCTTACTGTATCAGTACCAGATATCTAGCAGACATATTGATGACCTTACTGTATCAGTACCAGATATCTAGCAGACATATTGATGACCTTACTGTATCAGTACCAGATATCTAGCAGACATATTGATGACCTTACTGTATCAGTAAGAGATAGTTAACAGACACATTGATGATCTTACCGTATCAGTACCAGATATCTAACAGACACATTGATGACCTCACTGTATCAGTACCAGATATCTAGCAGACACATTGATGATCTTACCGTATCAGTACCAGATATCTAACAGACACATTGATGACCTCACTGTATCAGTACCAGATATCAAACAGACACTTATGGCTTTACTGCACTAGCACGAGATGCTAACAGACATATTGATGACTTTACTGTGTTTGTGTTAGATATCAGAAGCTCTTAATTTGGAATTCGACATAAAATAATTATTAGATTGGTCAACATTTACATATATTGTAGAAAGATTTACGAGTGTACACGAATTTCATTCTTTATTTTGCGGAAAAATATAACAGACTCACACATACTCAAATCTTGAAGTGACATTATATGTTTATCTAATACAGACCTTTTGTGTTTATTAACTGTCCACTTGTTGTTGTTTTTTAAAGATATTAGTAATATTTCATTGACTACAATTACCGAGTGTGAAAGTTTGATATTCATACTCACATTAACGGTAGTGTTTTATTAATAATTTGCATGTTTTGTATTTGTATATATGGACATACTTTTATGTATATTTACCTGTACGCTCGTGATATAGAGAGTTTTTAGTTGTATAAATCTTTATTTCTGTACATTTAAGTAGTTAAAGGCTTGCAGATCACAAGGAAGGCAAGTTGCTCTGTCGTATATTGTTCGAATTAGGAGTGGTAGATTATAATGATAACCAGTACATGTAATATTTTCTGCTATTGAATTTAAACCTCTTTGTCCAATCAGTGCAGACTATACTGATGGGTCTGGCTATAAACGTTAGGAACATTTTTTTATTTTTCTCCCGTATCTTAAATAATATTTCTTATTTGTTTAACTATTGCGTTTTTTTGTTTCTATATATCTTTCCTTGACGTGCTTTCTCGAAGGTTAAATTCCGAAAATTAATCACAAAACTAGAACAAAAAAAATTTTTATGCTTGACTTCAAAATGTACCAAACCTATGGTGAGATATTTTTATGCTTGAATTCAAATGTACCAAACCTGTGGTGAGATACTAAGTGACATCATCAGTCCTGTAGGCCTAAAACAAATATCGTATGTATGTTTAGACTTGCAGTTCGTGTACGTAATTACTCATGTGGTAATATATTACACGTTGTAATTTTTGTGATACACCATGTAGTTTACGTAGATTCAGCTCATTCATCTAAAATAGAGGAATTATCTGTAATTCTCCAACAGTGCCCATTGTTCTATCTGTGATTCACCAACAGTGTCCATTGTTCTATCTGTGATTATCCAACAGTGTCCATTGTTCTATCTGTGATTCACCAACAGTGTCCATTGTTCTATCTGTGATTCTCCAACAGTGCCCATTGTTATATCTGTGATTCTCCAAGAGCGTCCATTGTTCTATCTGTGATTCTCCAACAGTGTCCATTGTTCTATCTGTAATTCTCCAACAGTGTCCATTGTTCTATCTGTGATTCTTCAACAGCGTCCATTGTTCTATCTGAGATTCTTTTACTTACAAATTATTTACTTTGTTACAATAAGAGTATTTGGTAATTGCAGTTGTGTGGATTGGGTAAACTACGGCCAAATATAGTTCTGATGGGTTACAAGAAGCACTGGAGAACGTGTGATTCCAATGAACTTCAACAGTACTTCAACGTGATCAAGTAAGTTTAGGGTAATAATTCATAAACATGTCGAAAAGATTCTGACATTGCCTACTACATACAAAACATTTAGTATGTTTTAAAGGTATATCACGTAAAGAAATACAGTGTACAGAGACAGGATATTTCAACCATCTTTAAATAGCAAACTTTAACTAAATTCGTTTTTAGAATAGAAAGCAACAGGTGTTTGTTTGGATGCACTTTGGACTGACTCACATTAAATTATTGGCAGGTAAGAATCTTTTATCTCTACCCCCGTGGCAAAGCAGTATGTCTGCGGATCTACAACGCAAGAAAGCGAGTTTTGATATCCGTGGTGGACAGAGCACAAATAGCCCATTATGTAGCTTTTAGCTTAACTTCAAACATACAAACAACAGTCGTTTTGTTAAACTATAAATTATATTTGTCAAATGTCATTAAGAGATAATATTATCCAATACAGAAAGAGTCCGCTCTGCTATAACAATGTGTACTAGCAGACATATTGATGACCTCACTGTATCAGTACCAGATCTCTTATGTCATTAAGAAGTAATATTATCCAATACAGAAAAAGTCCGTTCTTGTATAACAATGTGTTTTGGAGGTCCTTTTATCACCATATTTATTTTGAATATTTTTGCTAGTTAAAGGAGGATATTTGGAACGTTCTAATGAGTGTGATTGTTATTAGATAGTTTTTCCTGGAATAGAAACGAAGGAGGTATTTAAAGATACATCAACCAAAATACACTACAACAGTGGTCTTCAAACCATTGCTCCCTTACAAATCTTACACTGCAACTGTTAAAATATGAATACGTACATAATGAAGGATCCGTTTAGTAGCTTTATTTCTTGTTTCTTTCAGCCAGGTGTTTGATATGCACTTGGCTTTGGGGATCCTCCGGCTCCAGGATGGTTTAGACTACGCACAGTTTTTCGAAACAGAAATGGGTTTACCTTACAATGATACGCCAAACGACCCGAACCTACCTACAGCACCCTATGATTCCCCATGTAACGTGAGTAAGTATTGGAATACGTTTAAGGTTTCATTCGAATAAACGAAATCTCTTTATAAAAACCTGAAAATGTAACGAAAAGTTATTTTTCTTAAGTGAGAAAAATAAATAAAAATTTGGTTGTTTTATTTTATTTCAGTAAGAAGACCAATTACATTATATAAAATTATTTTATTTCAGTAAGAAGACCAATTACATTACATAAAATTATTTTATTTCAGTAAGAAGACCAATTACATTACATAAAATTATTTTATTTCAGTAAGAAGACCAATTACATTATATAAGATTATTTTATTTCAGTAAGAAGACCAATTACATTATACAAAATTATTTTATTTCAGTAAGAAGACCAATTACATTATATAAAATTATTTTATTTCAGTAAGAAGACCAATTACATTACATAAAATTATTTTATTTCAGTAAGAAGACCAATTACATTATATAAAATTATTTTATTTCAGTAAGAAGACCAATTACATTATACAAAATTATTTTATTTCAGTAAGAAGACCAATTACATTACATAAAATTATTTTATTTCAGTAAGAAGACCAATTACATTACATAAAATTATTTTATTTCAGTAAGAAGACCAATTACATTATATAAAATTATTTTATTTCAGTCAGAAGACCAATTACATTATACAAAATTATTTTATTTCATTCAGAAGACCAATTACATTATATAAAATTCAGATGAAAATCATAAAATCAATAAGTTAAGAATCTAAGCTTGTGATTTAATCTAATTTAATTAATTTAATCTAACTTGTGATTTAATATCTCCGCATGGATCCAACAAATCTTCATGAAGAATTTGAAGATCCATCACCAGGGGGCAAAGTAGTGGCAGAAACCTCAAAACTGAAAATTTGTGTATAGTCTCAAATGGAAATTAAAATGCTTTGTGATTTAATACCCACAGAGTTAAAAAGTAAATTATCATAACAGCTTATGTTACACCCCAGTTAATGTAGGCCAAACAAAACTCACAATGTTAACTTTCAATTTCTAATCTCTTACTTTCACACTGGAGGTATATATAATTATAATGTATAAGATATAGAAAATTATTAGTAAATTTCAAATTATAAGAGTGCAAGTTTTACTTCATGAAGATATTTAAAATCCTGTTTACTGTTATTTGTGTTTGATTTTTTTTTATTCTTATGCATTCAAACTCGGTTTCTAATCACCGTATTTCTAACTAGAAAGCGTCACAGACGGTGATCTGAGTTCTGAAAGGAAATCATACACAGAATCTGTGTCAGATGAAACAGAAAACCCGAAAGAGACAAAGTTGCCATCTTTAGCTAAGTTCCGCCGTCTCACCAGTGTGGAAGCAGCTCATTACCATTTCCCTGAGGTCCCAGCTGATGTGATGAATGCTGTTGATCAGTTCCAGAGGAAACAGAAGAAAGGCACGATTGATGTATGGTGGTTATATGATGATGGGGGTAGGAGGAAGATTTTTAATACGTTTATTCATTAATAGATATTCGTGATACATCTATACTTCATCGCTTGAAATGTGTTGACGTTCATAATGTGTATCCTACTGAAAAAAAAAAAAAGTTATATGAGGTTGAACTATTTTATGTTTGTCATATTGCAAAAGGAAATAAAATTATTAAACGACTACACTAATATGCTGAAAACAAAGGCCTTTATTATCGTACAGTCTGTTTCACTACAATGTATATAAATAGAAAGAACCGTGTTATTTATGAATAAAACGAAACTAGGAAAATATTTTGGTTCTATACACTACAAAAATATCGATACTTTTTGTTAAAATTATAAACAAACATTTCTCCAGTACAATAAAGGGGCTGAAACCTCACAAAAAAGTATTTGAACATAATAAAAAGTCCGTATGTAATTATACATTTAAATTTACTAGGGCCTGGCATGGCCTAGCGCGTTAACACTCCTACGAAAACTGGGACCTAATAGGCCCCAGAGCAATTTGAAAGGTTATTAATATTAGGCTAATAATTTTGTATTTAAATGAAATTGCCATTTAAATCCATTAATGAATGGATTAACGAGATTCCCACTGTCCCTATTTATTATCTAGCAAAACCACAGCCAGGGGAACGGGCTTAGAGAAATCAGGACAAGAAACGTCTTTTCGTAGGAGTGTTAAGGCGTGCGCTTCGTAATCTGAGGGTCGCGGGTTCGCGCCCGAGTCGCGCCAAACATGCTCGCCCTCCCAGCCGTGAGGGCGTTATAATGTGACGGTCAATCCCACTTTTCGTTGGTAAAAGAGTAGCACAAGAGTTAGCGGTGGGTGGTGATGACTAGCTGCCTTCCCTCTAGTCTTACACTGCTAAATTAGGGACGGCTAGCACAGATAGCCCTCGAGTAGCTTTGTGCGAAATTCCAAAACAAACAATTTCAATTTACTTGCCTTATTAGTGAAGGCCCAAATGATAATTCTTAACGAAGTTGATAAAATTATAGAGTTCATCAGTATATCGTCTGTATAAAATAGACATGAGTTCATCATGAATATTTTATGATTGTTTAGGTTTGTTCATAAACCGAGTGTTAGAAGTAATTATTTTAAAGTAAATGTTATGACAAATTTAGTTACGTAACTCGATAACAGTCGTACGCTGTGTTTATAACTTATTCATGTCAATATTAGAGAAAGTCACGTGAAATTTATTGATGTCGAGGATATATAGCGAGCAGACCAATTAAGCAAAAACATATAAATAATTTAAGATGAGCGGTAAACAACACGCAGACAAAGACATAGGAGACGAGAAACAAAGTAAACTCACGTAAAAGAGATGTTCGGACTTAGAAAGAAGGCCTAATTATTAATATAGGCCTATTGGTTGAAATATATTAAAGTGAGACTCATGGTATTGAAATAAATAAGAATTATGGTTTCAGTGATGTCGAGAAAACCCACTTGTAGAGAAATTTATATGTAAAAAACGGCTCGTTTGGGTTGAGAAAATATTTTACATAGAAGAGCGAACAACGTTTCGACCTTCTTCGGTCATCGTCAGGTTCACAAAGAAAGAGGTAACTGACCGGAAGCTGACCACATGTTTGAAAGGGGTTGTGCAACTGAGTGTCGGAACGTAGAAGGCGGTGTTAGATGTTTCAATATATAATTTTATTTATTTTAGTATATTAATATAGGTATAAAGGCGTTCCCTTATATTGGTTTATTTTGGGTTTAAGTTGTTGTATAAGTAAGGCTTCTTTAATTTTGCGTTTGTTTATGTTTGTTTCTTTATTTAGTATTTGAGTGTTTTCTATGGTTATTTGACTTGCAGTGTTCGAAAACGTGTGGAGGTGACTTTTTATGTTCTTTGAATCTGGTTTCCATTTTTCCACTTGTTTCTCCAATATAGAAGTCGTGGCAGTTATCACATTGTATTTTATAAATAATGTTGGTGTGGTGTTTGTCAGTGTAGTTTTTACATAGTATAGACTTCAGTTTTGTGCCTGGTTTTTGAATAAATTTGGTATTAACTGGAATGTCATATTTTGTTACTAGTTTTTTGCCAAATGTTGGTTATTTGTCTGCTGATGTCAGGAATATATGGAATACAGCAGTATATGGTTTCGTGATTTTTTGATTCGTGAGATATATTTACTTTAGTTGGTTGATTTTGCTTTTTGTCTAGGTGTGTGCGTATAATGTTTTCTACGGTTTGTGGAGGAAACTTATTGATGTTGATGAAGTATTGTTTTCTTTTGTCTAATTCATCGTTAATTTTATCTGGTGAGCATAGTTTTATGGCTGTGTTTATTTGGTTTCTTAGTATGTTGAGTTTTTGTTTTGTTTCATGTGCTGAGTCCCAAGGAATGTATAGTCCAGTATGGGTGATTTTTCGGTGGATATCTGTTTTGAATTGTGTGTCGGTTCTTGTAATTTTGAGGTTAAGAAATGATATTTGATTGCTTTCTTCCTGTTCACATGTGAAATTAATGTTGGGATGTATAGAGTTAATGTGATTGAAAAAATTAAGTATGTGTTCTGTAGATTTGAATCCCGCAAGCGTGTCATCTTCATATCTGTACCAGTATAGTGGTGGACGTAATGCTGTGTTAATTGCTTGTGTTTCAACTTGTGTCATAAAAATATTGGCTAGAACTGGTGATACTGGGTTGCTCATGCTTAGGCCATTTGTTTGTATATAGTTTTGGTTGTTGAACATGAAGTTTGTCTTTTTGCATATATAAGAATAATGGTTTGCTGAGTAAAGAAAGTTCTAAAATTATTGAACCTTTCTGCGTGGACTTTGACAAAAAGTATACTATTATTGAAAGTAGATCTAAATACAAAAAGGAGCAGACGATTTTAAAAGTGTAGAATACAATGTGGTGACAAACGTAAGTGAACTGTGCTCGGATAGTTTGGTGACAGTAATAGAGAAAAAATAATTTGACTTGTCAACTAAAATTCTATTGCAACTGAATAGGCTTAAGTGGAATTTTGGCAAGACGAAAAGAATTGTATAGCGTTTATCATATGTCTGTAATCATATATAGTGTGAATAATTTGTTGTTGTAAATATGTTTAACTCAGAATATATATACTATTTTGAAAATAAGTGAAGTAAGTACTGTTCGTTTATTTTCTCGAACTTACCATTAACATGTTACAGACACTTACTGTAGAAGAATCCTTAGCCTAACCAGTCTGGCATGACCATGATCGAATTCCCGTCCATCAAATATACTCGCTCATTTCAGCCGTAGAAGCGTTATAAAGTAACAGTCAGTCCCTCTATTTGTTGGCAAAAAAGTAGCTCAAGAGTTGTCGATGGGTGGTGGTGACCAGCCACCTCCCCTTTAGTCTTTCACTGCTAAATTAGGGACCAGTAGCGCAGATAGCCCTCGTGTAACTTTGCGCGAACTTACAAACAAACAAATACTTTGAATTAATTAATATATTTATTATTATTTCTTTATTTTTGATCATTATATATATTTATTTATTGATTCTTAGTAATATTTTGTTTTTTTTATTTTTAAACATCAGAATACGAGCTGAAACGTGACATTGTCGGTCTTCTTGACATTGACAATTTGTCAAATACGTTAAAATATAATTCAAACTTATTTCCAACTACGTTATTTGGACTTTTACCTCACTGGAAATAAGTTATGTAAATACATGGTTAATAATAAATTATCTTAGGACATGAAAAGCTGCTTTCCTTTTAAGTAATTGCAAAAAAACGTATAACATCTATTAAAACTGTAAAACGCAAAACGTGAAATCGCAAATTATGCATATATCTCCAAATGGACCCAACAAACCTTCACGATAAATTTGTTGAAGATCCATCAACAGGATATAGTGGTACAAACGGCTATAAAAATCGCAAAACCCAAAACCCAAACTCAAAGATTTGTGCGTAACTCCACGTGGACCTAACAAATATTTATACCAAGTAGTTACATGGACATACAACAGACAGTACTATAGTGTATGTATATATATAGATAGATCGGTAAAAATTCCTATTTCGACTCTTGCTTTCATTTACAATAAAGTGTGTATGCACACATATTATCCTGTTGTAAAGACATTGGTCTGCCAGCATTTCACATGTATGCTACATTAGATCTGTCGTGTGATGATAATTTAGAACGTTCTGTGTTTGATAAGCTTTGTGGTATCAAGCATTTTGTTTTATTAAATTTTAAAATCACCAGAAAAAGAGTGTACCAGCTGGAAACGTTGTGAATATTAAAACATCTATTTCGCATTAGTCATTTTTCATGTTATATATATATACACACACAGAAGTCACAGATACATGTGTCCTTGATACATGTGTCCTTGTGTATAGAGAATATTAAATACTGAATGGTTAAGTGAAATAAAACAAACCAAAAGTAGGACTCCGTAAGAAACAGCAAATTCAGTCGTCTGACTAGTTTGTTATGAACAAAAATAAGTCGAAACCAAAATAAAAAACTGTGTCAGTTGAAAGGATCTCCAGGATACAGGCTATACTGGAGGATATAAAATGTAGCCTAGGTTTTGGAGGTGACTGCGAAGTAAGACCTACATTGCGGTGAGGATACATCGTCTATCAGACTTAACCTCCGTTCGCCAGCTTCACACAAAGGAATAAAATAAAGGAATATAAATAGAAATGGAAATTAGGACAGGGGGATGTGGGTGTTTAAGCCCACAACGTTGTGTATCGCCCTTCATTGCCTGCAGACAGTTGTGGGCAGATGACTGCTCTACAAAGTAAAGAAGAAGCAAATAAGTTAAAATTAAATGAAAAAAGGTACTGCCGCTTGGGAGTAAGTAAGTTAAATAAACTTACCTCTTGAAGTTAGCATTCCAGCCCCATTATGGTGGGTGGTAAGGCACTAATTAGTAGCCCAGTAGACGAATTATACTAGTATGAAAGGTTCCAATTTAAACTAACTAATATTTCCTTATTTGTATTTTTTATGTGTTTTTCCAATTATTTTTTATTTATTTTTCTTTACTTTAGACAGCAGTTACCTTCCTACAACTATCTGCAGGCAGTGAAGGGTGATATAGATGTGGGACGTTGTGGGTTTTAGAACCCACATTTTGTTCTCTTAATTTGCACTCTTTATGTGAGACTGGCAAACTGAGATTAAGACTTATACAGTGTATCCCCACCGCAATGTGGGTCCTACTTCAAAATATAGGGTACATTTTATATCCCACGTTATCGTCCATACCCTGGGAGTCCTTTCAATTGGTGTAGTATTTGTAATTTTTGTTTCGGCCTCTTTTTGTTTATGCCCCCCGCTAGTACAGCGGTATGTCTCCGGATTTACAACGCTAAAATCAGGGGTTCGATTCCCCTCGGTGAGCTGAGCAGATAGCCCTATGTGGCTTTGCTATAAGAAGAACACAAACACACTTTTTGTTTATAACAAACTATATATGCATATATATATATATTGTGTATATAATATATTCTTATTCCGACATACAAATTCGATATTTATTGTAAAAAAAAACAACTTTTACTAGTAGTATGCACTTTTTATTTTGGTATGGTTGCGAGTTTGAATTATAATGGTTTGTGAATGTTATCAGGTTCTTAAATCAGTGATTATTTACGTTCTTTGCACTAAGATCTCTTATTAGTATTATTTAGTAAGATAATAAATAATGGCAGGAAAGTATTTATGAGCGAGGAGAATGTTCAATGAAGAGAAACAAATATATATCATATATATAGCTGTGTGTGTAGACAATATAGACGAAAGAAAAACCTAGAAAATTAAATAGGTTACAAATATTTCAGTTTTATTCTCCTCGGATATCTTTACATCTTTGTCTGTTTATGGAATTGCTGTTGTTTGGTTTATTATTTTACAGAGTGGTCCAAAATTATCTTTCTTATTTAAAAAATTTAAAATTAAATTATAAGGAAATACAACTCTGCAGTTTCAACATCTTGTACACAAACTCACACAGTTTTTATTGTCACGTTGTTTTCACTTCAATGAGTGGTGTTACTCCATAAATTGGAAACCTAACATGAAAACGTTCGATGCATTGTTTAGCTTGTAGAGACCAAGTCAGTGACCGTAATGCAACGTAATTACAAACGACAGTACAGGGAAAAGTATGGGGGTACGTTAAGGATATCGTGTATTGGATGCCTATAGAAAACATCATGGTATTAAAGACGCTACTGCACTCCAACTGTAGACATGTTGCAACAAACATAGGCTGAAATGAAATATCGGTTAAATATATAGAGAGTCACTGATGGCGCACGCTTAGAAGCTTACTGACATTTCAGTGTTTGAGTGGGGGTACAACATTTGGAAAACCCATCGCTGTATTTCCTTAGATATTTAACTATTAAATTTTAAAATAAGACAGACATTTTGGGCTACCCTTTACTTTGATTCATAAACACAAAAAACGCTACTGATGACTTATTTAAACTCATGATCATCACAGTACTTGTTGTTTAAGATTATTTCTTCTTCATTAAAGGTCTCACAATGTTGATTCCATACATTTTGACAACCCGTTCACAGTGGAATGGATGTAAATTGAGGGTCTTTTCGCTGTCTCACAGAGAAAGTGACCTGGACCGTGCTCAAGCAAAGTTTGTAATTTATTATTATGTGTACAGTTTAATAATGTTTGCATCAGTTTTATCCGGTTTAACAGATTTTACTGGATACAGTTATTTTATTTGCGATCTAATATGTTTATGAATTTGACATCTCCATGTTTTTGTTCCTGTAGATTCCTTTCAAAAAATATTGGTTGGATATGTTGAAATGCTTTAGCAAAAATATTGCAAATGTATACATTATGACATTCTAGATCTCGTATTTTAGAAACTGCATTACCCGAATTTCATAAGTAATTTTCATTTTGTGAAGGTTGTTTCAAAAGCTTGACAGCCAATAATGATTTTATTTATTAACTGTTTACAGCTTATCGGTTCTGTTGAAGAAGTTTAGAATCAGCTTTTCGGATGTTACTGTGTTACCAGGAATAAATGAACCTCCGAGAGAAGAAACGTGAGTGTATAACATGTTTTCGATTCATATCATATTGAACGTATACTAGGCTTAAAGATTACATAAAATGTAGTTTCACAACAACAACAAAAAAACAAAAAAACTTCAACATATAATCTTTTTCTCCACAGACGGCTACAGTTCCAAGGACTTGTGTCCAAGTGGTTAGTTGATGAAGACCAATCTAAAGACCCTCTGGCGATAACCGAGACAGTCTTAGCAATGCACAAGGAGAAGGTAATGCAGGACTTCTTACTGGTTACACATGTTTCATAACTTACAGAATGTTACCAACTCTTTGGATCTATAATGTGAAAAGTGTATTCCTAAAAAGTATATGTACAGATGAGAGTTATTTTGAGCATGCGCTTTCGTGTAGATAAATATGCATAGCTCGTAATAGCATCATGCAGAGTAACCGAGTTACTAGCTTCCTAAATAATTATCGGTGTTTCGAGGCTATTTTAGGAATGAAATATGTGTCAAACAGTTGGCTAATATCAAAAACGTTTTGATATAGAATAAAACTATAGTGATTGCTATCAAATAGATAAATTTGTTACGTGATCGATAATTAGACTTTGTTAATGCTTAAAACAAAAAATAGAAGGTAGAGAATTCTGGCGGTAAGATTCTGACTTAAAACTTCACGAAAAGATACACGTTTTTCACGGTGTTAAAAGACCTGGACATACTAATGTTGTTGATATGCAAATACACCCCACTGGAACAGCGGTAAGTCTTTAGATTTACAGCGCTAGCATTAAGGGTTCGATTATCGTCGGTGGACACAGCAAATATCTCGATGTGGCTCTCCTAGGAAAATACACACACACATTCATCGCTATGCACTTAACAGTATCGGATAAATATATTTATAATAAATTTAATAATTATGAGTTAACGTTTCATGTTTTCAATATTTAACTTATTATCAATGAAATGTATTTTAAAATTATACAGTTTAGTTTCAAACCTTTTTGTTTGGTTGTATAAGTACAAAGCTACTCAATAGGCTAAATGTGCCCTACCCACCACGGGTAACGATATTTATTTTATAGTACGTTATGCCTACAGGCTTCCCTTTGAGTTAGGTTCACAAGTAATGCATATTTCACAAGGAAGAAAAACTTTAACCGAATTTCATGTTAAAATTTTATTATGTTTAAGATCAGCTAGTTGATTGTTCTGCTTTTAGTTCATAATTGGAATTCTTAAAATTACACTTCTAGTATACAGCCAACTACTTTTATAACACTTGTTAAATATACCTACATGATAATGAACTTTTAGTAAACGGAAACGTTTTATTGGCTCATATGAATACAATTTCCTTTAATCTAATGATCCTGACAAAATAAAATCTGTTTAATAGACGTTATATATTTATGTACACATAACTGTGGAACACATAGTAAATTACATATACAGGTGGAGTTGAACTCTATGGTGCATACATTAAGGGTACAAAACATAATATAAAACACAGTTTGTTTAGAATTTTGTGCAAAGCTACTTGAGGGTTATTTGTACTCATTGTTCCTCATTTAGCAGTGATGAACTAGAGAGAAGTGTGTGTGTGTGTGTTTTTCTTTTAGCAAAGCCACATCAGGCTATCTACTAAGCCCACCGAGGGGAATCGAATCCCTAATTTTAGAGTTGTAAATCCGTAGACTTACCGTTTTACTAGTGGGTGGCAAGAGGGAAGTAAGATAGTCAACAACCCCCAATATCAACACTTGGGTTTATCTTTTACCAACAAATAGTGGGGTTGAGTGCCACATAATAACTCTCCCACGGCTAAAAGAGTGAACACATTAAAATATGTAGCCCTCAAATCACCAATCGAGCGTCCTAACCACAAAGCCATTCTAACGTTCCTAAAGTATAAAATAAAAGTGGATACAATGTAAAATGCACTAGTATTTTTTATGTAAGCATTTTTCTACACCGAAAATTACACACCTTATTTTTATGCTATTATACTGTTTGTTATTCAAATGTCTTATAGTACTCCTCTCTCAATGAGGTCATGTTGTTTGAAGGCCACTTTGACATTTTCAGATATTACATAGGCCCATACAACCTCAGAAATATCTATACAGGAATTTTGAACAGACCTGGCCAAGGTTGAGAGTGTAACAGTAGGAAGTTAATATAGAGTACTGATGGTTTCTATTTTTACTCGATAATGGAATGGCATATCTGCAATATTTGTGTTTTATACATTTTGTCTCACAATTTTTTATAAATAAAACACTTCCACATATATTTATATGTGTGTGTACCACACTATACTTGCCCTTAATATCGTTTTATTAAGAGCAGCTATAATTTTTTAATCAGTGATGACGAGAAACCCACTTGTTGAGAAATTTATATGCAAAAACGGCTCGTTTGGGCTGAGAGCCGTTTTTGCATATAAATTTCTCAACAAGTGGGTTTCTCGTCATCACTGATAGCTATAATTTTTATTTGTAAGTTTAATTCGTTTGAACGTATGTAAACTCAGTATCATTGAGAAACTGCTAATCGTTTTAAATTTTTTTCACAAAGTTGTGTTGCTACAAACATCAGCGATCTTTAAATCGCTTTGTTTATGTAACTGTTTCTAATATTCATGCCTTTTATGCAAAGATGTGTAACATACATTATCATTCCTACTAGTAAGTGTAAACAATGGTGTAATTACACATATTCAGTAAACATTATAGGTTAATGTTTCGGGTTTTTGGATATAAACGTTGTATGGAATGATCGAATACTGTACTAAAGCTTAATCGTGTGACAAAAACTTTCGTCATACATGAATACATGTGACATGATACTTGGAATGAGAGTTAACTTATTTATGAATGCTGTTAAACTGATAACAGTAGTGGGCGGATATCTTCAACATTCTTTTCATTCTTTTCCAGTCCAACAGACAGATGAGATTACGAGAACTGTTGGTGAAACATTCCAAGGAGGCGTCATTGGTTGTCCTGTAAGTTACCAGAAAGTATTATCAACGTTGTTTTAATTTATTGATAAAGCTACAGCCAGAATGATAAGCAACCTAAAATAAAAGTACTTATACAGACCAAATATAGAGAAGTTTTTAAAAATATAGTTACACATCTGTTTGTTTTGTTTTTAATTTCGCGCAAAGCTACACAAGGGTTATCTGCGCTAGCCGTCCCTAATTTTGCAGTGTAAGACTAGAGAGAAGGCAGCTAGTCATCAGCACCCACCGCCAACTCTTGGGCCACTCTTTTACCAACGAATAGTGGGATTTACCGTCACATTATAATGCCCCCACGGCTGAAAGGGCGAGCATGTTTGGTACGACGGGTATTCGAACCCGCGACCCTCAGATTACGAGTAGAACGCCTTAACCCACCTGGCTATATCGGGCCGTTACAGACTTTTAAGTTAAATAGTATAACACTTAGGGTAAACCAATCGTCTAAACTCAAACGACTTACAATAACAACAACAATAAACGTTTCATTGTATCCCTATGGAATTTTATGTATGGGGTTATACATAACAGTGGGTCGGCTGTAAGTTTCTAGACTTCAGCTTTATAATTTGGAGTTCGATTCCCTGTGGTAACCACTGCAGATAGCTTACCGAATCTTTGCTCTAAAACAAACAAATTAAATAATACGTTTTATATTAGTTATTCCCATGAAGTACTGTCCTCTTCTTGTTAAGACAAACACAATATAAAGTATTTTCATTATTATTTTGGTAAAGCACATGATATTTTCTCACAAATATTTCATATTGCTGGTAATGTGAGATACATCCATATCACTGTAAATACGGTATACGTTTTTTGAAGCACGTTTCGTACTGGACATAACTCGATTTTAGCCATTTATTAGATACATTCATGTGTGTTGATAAGTGCTTACACTTTTTTCACTACGAGGTGACTAGGACGTGTTTAAAATAGCGATATATTATGGATAATACCTATCCAAATGCAGAACAATAACACACGAGTTTACAGTGGATGGTGTTAACTAGCTGGCTGCCTTTCTCTAGTCTATCACTGTTTAATTAGGGACGACTAGCACAGATAACTTTCGTGTAGCTTTGTGGAAATATCGGAACATCGATACATAAACCTAACAATTAATCAAACCTGTAAGAACGTTTTTGCCAAAATAAAAAAAAAATTAATATAATTTCACAAAATTTAGTATATTTGGCTCTATGTAAACCATAAGATCCTCTGTATTAAATTAATCTATCACAAGCTTCTGCAGGTTTAGCTCTATGTAAACCATAAGATCCTCTATATTACTATTAGATTAATCTATCACAAGCTTCCTTATGTCTGGCTTTGTGTAAACCATAAGATCCTCTATATTAGATTAATCTATCACAAGCTTCCTTATGTCTGGCTCTGTGTAAACCATAAGATCCTCTATATTAGATTGACCTATCACAAGCTTCTGTATATTTGGCTCTATGTAAACCATAAGATCCTCTATGTTAGATTAACTTATCACAAGCGTCTGTATATTTGGCTCTGTGCAAACCATAAGATCCTCTGTATTAAATTAATCTATCACAAACTTCTGTAGGTTTGGCTCTATGTAAACCATAAGCTCCTCTATATTACTATTAGATTAATCTATCACAAGCTTCCTTATGTCTGGCTTTGTGTAAACCATAAGATCCTCTATGTTAGATTAACCTATCACAAGCTTCTGTATGTTTGGCTCCGTGTAAACCATAAGATTCTCTATATTAGATTAACCTATCACAAGCTTCTGTATATTTGGCTCTATGTAAACCATAAGATCCCCTATGTTAGATTAACTTATCACAAGCGTCTGTATATTTGGCTCTGTATAAACCATAAGATCCTTTATGTTAGATTAACCTATCACAAGCTTCTGTATATTTGGCTCTGTGTAAACCATAAGATCCTTTATGTTAGATTAATCTATCAAGATTTCCAAAATTCTAAAAGGTGTTTCTTACAAAACAAAATACGTTTCAAGGTTTTCTATTCCCCAAAATAATTAAAATTATTGATTCTGATGTAAGCTTAACATTTTCTAAAAGGTTACTGTAAATTTAATTTTCATTTTCTATAATTTCATTTATTGTGTCAAGTAGTGAAGTTTCGGTTTGAACTTTGGATGAAGCTGCACGAGGGTTGTGTGCATCAGCCGACCCTAATTTAGTGGTGATAGGCAAGAAGGAAGGTAGCCAATCAATCAACACCACTCACCACTTTACGAACAAAAACTAGGATTGACCGTCACGTAACAACACCCTGAAGTTTTAAATGTCGAACATGTTGAATTTCGGGTATTCGAATTCGCGACCCGTAAATTGAGACTCAAGCACCCAAACCACCAGGTCATGTCAGGCCCGAAGTTTTTGAGAAAAATATCTTTATGCCACTTGATTCAAAACTTTAATGAAAACATTCTGGCCTGTTTTAAACATGACAAAATAATAATTTTTTTGGTGTAACGTATTCTTTAAAAGCTACAATACTGAGTATTCTGTTATGATTAAAATTATTTTCATTTTTAAAATGGCACGGCATGAGCAGGTTGTTAGAGAGGTCGATTTGTAATCTGAGGGTTGCGGGTTCGAATTCCCATGACACTGAATATGCTCGCCTTTTCAGCCGTGGGGGTATTATAATGTGACAGTCAATCCCAGTATTCGTTGGTAAAAGAATAGGCCAAGCACTGGCGGTGGGTGATGATAACTAGCTGCACTCCCTCTAGTATCGCACTTACAAATTAGGGACGGCTAGCGTGTAGCTTTTTGCGAAATTCAAAAAGAAACAAAGACTTTTAGAAGGTTTTACAGAAAAGTTATCAGTTGTTTTATGGAATTGCATTTTAACTAACAAGCTCTTTTTATCTTTAGAACATTGCCCATACCAAGAAGGTGTTCGTGTCCAGCTCCCCTCTATATGTCATGGTTAGAACTACTGACCAGAGACATGCCTCCCTTGTTGCTGATTCGAGGTAACCAGACAAGCGTTCTTACATACTATGCTTGATATATTACTCCGAAACACAAACTATATTTACATCACTTTATTTGTATAAACTTTTTTTTTTAGTTACAGAATCAAAGTGTGAGAAATTTGAATAAAATGTCTATTCCTTCCGCCTGTAAAGTTACCGTTTTATCCACTTAAAGTGAATGTTATAATTGTATTTAGGTTTAGAATTTATCTTTATTTTGTATATTATATACTTCTATGTATTATGGTCTTGCGTCTTAGTTTTAAAGCCACAAAACACTGAGTACGTTTATTAATTAAAGTTTGTCTAGGCGCTAGTCAAATTAGTTGAGCGGGAAATCTGTTAATCGGTAATTGACTAATTTACCCGACATTCCTTCTGTTTTTGTATTAAGGAACAAAGTTATTGAAGTTTTCAATGTATTGAATATGGTATGTTCAAGTCGATGTGAGTACATGTTATTACTGTATGTATTGGAGCAACTGTTACAATATTTCACATCCACCCACCTAATAAAAGTTATAGTGAATCTGATGGTGTGTAATACATATTATAGTATGCAACATTAGAGATTATATATTTTCGTGCCATTTGAATCATAGAATGTGCCACACAGGCAGTCACATCGTCTGTTTGCCAGCTACGTTCTAAGTTTTAATTCATGTTAATGGAAGCACCTTCACTAGTTTAATATTCTTGACCTTAAAAAGATGATGTCACGTGTTTGTGATGTAACAATCAATGCCTATGATTTATCATTCATTTAAAACAACATAATAACGTGACAAGTAAAAGGTATAGTGTGATTGTATCGATATCTTAGAATAGTGTAAATAATATTATTTTTTCAGTATCTTAGACTGAGAAGTGCAAACTCTCTTTATTTCAATATTTTAGATTAAGTGGTGTTATATGCATCTTCCACATTCTGTTCTCGCATTTATTATGTCTCAATAATTCTTATATTTTCGTGAAGTTTGAAAGACGTTTATATTTTTTTATAATATTTTGTATCATGAAACAAGAAGTGTGGTATATAAGTGTTAGGTCATGAACAATTCTCTTACGTGTTGAGTTTCGAACGACTATGTTCGTCGTCAGCTAGTTCAACAATGAGGAAACAAATGTTCAAGTTAACTTCGTTTGTCGTTGTTTTAAACCAGAAAATTTGTTAGTTATATTTCAAATGAATAAATGCTAGAAATAAGTTGTTTTCGTTAAGGTTCTTAAGGATGGTAAAGTGATGAATAATTTGACAGTTACGCCATTTTTTTAATAAATGATTTTTTATTATCAGTTTCAGTTTTGAGATAAAATAATTCACATTTCACACTTTGTGTGCGGAAAACATATATTCCATCCACTCTTTACTTAGCACAAATTTTAATCACGTGTTTGACGGATATCAAAAGCAAACATTTACTGTTAATATTCGAAATATATCAAAACGTAATTCTGTAAAACATATTTATTAGTCAGACGAATTGCAACTAGAATACGTACATTTCTTTAAGTATGTATTTTTCACAGTTTTTAAACAAAAATTCATTAGTAGCTGATAAGTTCGGTTACACATATTTTTACAGACCTAACTTTGTAAGATACACCATAGATAAATGTCTACCCCTTTTTTTTTCTTCATTTTTTCACTAAACGTTTCTTGTGGTGATGTTTTGGAAATATATTCACAGTAATAATTTTATCTTTCATTGTGCTTCTAGTGAGCTTTGAAAACAAGAAAACAGCAAATTCATAGTTCATTACAACTTAAGATTAGTAACTTAATTTACATATGAATCCCATAGCTCATTGCAACTTAAGATTAGTAACTGTATTTACATATGAATCCCACACTTCAATGCAACTTAAGATTAGTTACTGCCACAGTCAACTAATTGATGTGAAGATGCAAGAAGGAAAGAAGTTCGTGATTGGATATTGGGTGCAGCTTTAGTGGTATGAGTAACCAAGACTATTAAGTTTATAAATCCATCGTATTTAACTTACTATAGAAACTAATAGTTATCGAGTTTGTTTAGAATATCACTCCTTGTGTAGCCTAAAGTTGATCTTTCATTAAAGAAACCACATATCTGGCACTGAAGTACTAAATCCATCTTCCAGTACTTTAATGTAACCCGTAAGCCTCTTATCACAGTTATGATTGCAATATGTCTGTTTTCTTAATGTCTAAAATGTCGAACTTGGGTTGAAGAACAATAGAAATTGATCAAGTGGAAGACGACTCACACTTATCAGTATTTAATTTGTTTAGATGGCGCTAGGTTTTATGGAAGTTTAATTGAGGTTTTGTATTGGACTGTGTATATCAAATGTAAATACAGTGAAACTAGTATTATTGTGTGAGTCTGTTTTAGATGTTAATAGGAAGGAAAGCAAAGTCTGGCTTGTTGTTTGGCAAAATATTGGCCAATGCTACATTGATGAGTTCAATGAAGAAGGACCATCTATGCATACCTTTCTACATAATTTTCCCAGTATTAATACAAATAATCGACTGTCATGTTCCTTTCAATGACATGATTTTAGTTGGAACGTTCTGTGATCTTTTGTTAAACCTTTTGAGATACAGACTCATAAAATCTCACTACATTTGCTGCTGCTTAAAAAAAAAGAAAAGAAAAAGGAGTGGCGGTCTATTCCACCAGACATGTAGCGTAAGCTGTACGACGTATTAGCAAGATAGTCTAAGCTGTTATAAACCTCAACGTTCTGTCTACTGGTTATTAAAAGAATTCCAAATACAAAGAATATGTAGGTGTGCTGTATCACTGCTTTTGCTATTAAAGGTACACTCAGAGCTTCTAAGTCCCCCTGAAATGGCTAAAGACTCTCGGATTGAAAGTTAATAAACCCTTCGCATATCATCGCACCGCAAAACATAAAATTGTTACGATGGTTTAATTAATTGCGAACATTCCTAAAAAATCATTGCAACACCCTGAAATGTCTTGGTTTCCTAGGTAAACATAATCAACAGGTTTCTAAAGTGAAATCTTTATTTTCTGACAGAGTTATATGGAGTTACACTGGTGTTAACTATATGAAATGTTACCAAAATGCACCATTTTACTTTTTCACGTGAACATGATTCTGGACCATCTCTGGTATCTCTCTAGCTTCAGAGCCATAAACACGTGATCTTAAGACTACCTGGATGTAGTTCTGAAACTAAAACCGAAGTTTGTATTCCTACATACATAAAACTGATATCATAACGTAAGAACTTTAATCAAAGTTACGTAGGAAAAACCTCACAGATTTATGAAATCAAAGTATTATAATCAAATATTATGCCATAGCTTAACAACAAATAATGGCGGAAGTACAGTAGCACAAACAAATATCGTTTTGTCATAATAATAACTAACAACTAACTGAACAGAAAAACAAACGTGTTGGTTCGCCAGGTCTTCTGAATGACCAGTGAATCCAGGTCACGTAATATAAAAATGCTACTACTACTAACAATATATATATATGTATACAAAAACTTTATAATGAGTTTAGCATTATTGTTTGAAGTTAAGCACAAAGCTACATAATTGGTTATCTGTGCTCTATCCAGGACTGGTATCGAAACCCAGATTCTAGCATTGTAAGTCTGCAGACATACCGCTGTGTTACTGGAGGACATTCAAAATTATTCCTCTATTACCACTCTTTGTTGTTATACTTAAATCATAATACATAATGTACAATGTATGTGGTCACAGTAACCAAACGCGCTAGGGACATTCCAGCTAATAGATAAGATCTAAACACTGATTTAAATCTCGCCAGCCACTAAGAAAAATTAGTGATGGATTCGGAGTTGAGTGCTTGAACTCCAATGTTTCATCTCCAACTGCCTTTCACTGTCTGCAGCCAGTTGTGAGAAGGGAAGGAACCTAATCTTAATATTTAGATATAACCTTAAAGTAGAACTACACAGCCTAAAATTCTATAATGGAAAACTACCAACTTTTGCACTTTTATTTGTTATTTATATTACAAACCACGATATCTGTCCGAGCGTTCGTCTGTATCGCGTCTGAAAAGCTGTGCACGCAGGCAAAGCTCAATATTCACTTTTGAAATGACGGAAGTACAGACACGAATAATGTTGATGTCAAATTTTATTTCTCAAGCAGAATATTATACACTGAACTGTTAGGAATTGATCACACAGAATATTATACACTGAACTGTTATGAATTGATCACACAGAATATTATACACTGAACTGTTATGAATTGATCACACAGAATATTATACACTGAACTGTTATGAATTGATCACACAGAATATTATACACTAAACTGTTATGAATTGATCACACAAAATATTATACACTAAACTGTTATGAATTGATCACACAAAATATCATACACTAAACTGTTATGAATTGATCACACAGAATATTATACACTAAACTGTTAGGAATTGATCACACAGAATATCATACACTGAACTGTTATGAATTGATCACACAGAATATTATACACTAAACTGTTATGAATTGATCACACAGAATATTATACATTGAACTGTTATGAATTGATCACACACAATATTATACACTAAACTGTTATGAATTGATCACACAGAATATTATACACTGAACTGTTATGAATTGATCACTCAGAATATTATACACTAAACTGTTATGAATTGATCACACACAATATTATGCACTAAACTGTTATGAATTGATCACACAGAATATTATACATTAAACTGTTAGGAATTGATCACACAAAATATTATACACTGAACTGTTAGGAATTTATCACACCATCATTTAGATATCAAAATATGACGTAACTTAAAAATTAAATATAGATTCACTGTATATTATTGTTGAACCATAGATATTGATTCACTGTATGTTATTGTTGAACCATAGACATAGATTCATTGTATGTTATTGTTGAACCATAGACATAGATTTACTGTATGTTATTGTTGAACGATAGATATAGTTTCACTGTATGTTTTTGTTGAACCATAGACATAGATTCACTGTATGTTATTGTTGAACCATAGATATAGTTTCACTGTATGTTTTTGTTGAACCATAGACATAGATTCACTGTATGTTATTGTTGAACCATAGATATAGATTTACTGTATGTTATTGTTGAACCATAGACATAGATTCACTGTATGTTATTGTTGAACCATAGATATAGATTCACTGTATGTTATTGTTGAACAGTTCTTAGCATGACTGAAAAGATCACCAATTACTTTACGTTGTGACGGTATAAGTATAAGACGGTATAAGTATAAGACGGTATAATTATAAGTATAAGACGGTATAAGTATCTCAGATCTTTTGCCCTAAGTATCACAAAAATTGCAAGACATTCTTTTTAAAGTCAATGAAGCCGTTTAAATTAATATATTATTTTAAACACTTCCTGTCTCTGGGAGCTTGCACTTTTGCTTGTAATATTATAAGATATAAAACCAAAAGATGTTTGTGGAGTATATTTTTCTTATGGCAAAGCTTCGTCCACCGAGAGGGATAGAAACCCTGATTTGTAAATTCGAAGACTTACCAGCGGGAAGCTCATATGAATCATCTACTATTTCTACAAACTTTCAGCCTCCGCCCTTTTATTTAGTCATTAGTGAATCTAAACAAGACTAAAAACCTTAATAGTTCTTAAGCCTGGAACTTGTTCGAGTTTTGTATTTAGTTCATTATTGTTTTGTAATGCTGATTTTAATCGCCTATGAACAAGTAATGCATTTCATAACATTGGCTATTTGGACAGTACACTTCAATTAATCTTTACCCAAAATCTGATTTTTAAATCTCTCATCTAAAATTTAAGAAAAGTTCATCAACCTACTCGGGTTCACATAATAATAATTTTTCATGCAATGTTCTGATATAAATAGTATACCATATCAGCCTCTACTTTATCTGTTGTATCCAAGATGGTCTAATAGACCCTTCTGCTGGGCAAAATGCCTCGTCGGTATGGGATGTGTCAGATGTAGCGTTGTTGACGTATTTTTGTGCACTCTACTTTACGTTCCTTCTTAAGTTTTTGGAATATAAAGAAGTAAAAAAAAAAAGATTCTACCAATTTACAATTGTTTTTACACCATATCAGTAACTACGGAGTTGCTGGGATACTAAAAAAATAAGAACACGAAACACGAAAATATTTATTAAACATACTTCTAACGTAAGACATAGAAATAATCCACTTCATACGAAGCTAAAGAAATCCCTAGTACATATAAAAAAACTAATAAAAAAACTACAATAAGCTGTTCTTTATGTTACAGGTGAAGTAATTGAAAAGAAGTTTTTTTTTTTTGGTTTTTAAATATTTCGCACAAAGCTTCACGAGGGCTATCCATAATTTATTGATGACGAGAAACCCACCTGAAATAAAAACGTATCTCAGATATCGGCTGGTATGGATATTAACACTTAACACTTTTATTTATAAGAAGAGAACAACGTTTCGACCTTCCTAGGTCATCTTCAGGTTAAGAAAAAGAGAGTTAGAAAATGACCGTTGCCGGATATATGTCTTTGGGACGAGAGTATAAACGAGTACGGGATTGTAGGGGGCGTTGCAGGTGGATGTTAAGTTATTAGTTAGTACAGGTATAAAGGTGTTCCTTTATATTGGTTTAATATTGGTTTTAGTTGCTGTAAAAGTGGGGCTTCTATGATTTTGCGTTTGTATGTATTTGTTTCCCTACCTAATACTTGGGTGTTTGCTGTGGTTATGTTGTGTTTATTTGATTTGCAGTGTTCAAAAACGTGTAAAGGTGTGTTTTTTTTCTTCTTTGAATCCAGTTTCCATTTTTCTGCTTGTTTCTCCAGTATAGAAGTTGTGGTAGTTGTTGCATTATATTTTATAAATTATGTTAGTGTTGTGTGTGTCAGTGTAAATTTTACATAGTATGGACTTTAGTTTTGTACCTGATTTTTGAATAAATTTGGTGTTTACTGGAATGTTATGTTTTATTATAAGTTTTTTCCAAATGTTGGTTGCTTTTTCGCTAGTGCCGGAAACACATGCAGCAATGTAAGGTTTTCTAGTTTGTTGTAACTTGAGATTTATTGTTGTTGGTCTGGGTGTGTGTGTATAATTTTTTCCACTGTTTTTTGAAGAAATTTGTTGATGTTGATGAAGTGTTGATTTATTTTGTTGATTTCATCGTTAATTTTATCAGGTAAACATAATTTTGTGTCTGTGTTTATTTGGTTTCTTAATATGTTGAGTTTTTGTTTTGTTTCGTGTGCTGAGTCCCAGGGAATGTATAATCCAGTAAGGGTGATTTTTCTGTGGAGTTATATTTTGAATTGTGTATCAGTTCTTATGACTTAGAAATTAAGAAATGCTATTTGGTTAGTATTTTTCTCTGTTCACAAGTGAACTTAATGTTGGGATGTATCGAGTTAACGTGATTGAAAAACTAAGTGTGTGTTCTATAGATGTGAATCCAGCAACTGTATCATCAACATATTTGTACCAGTATAGTGGTGGGTATAAGGCTTAATTGATCGCTTGAGATTCAATCCGTGTCATAAAAATATTGTCTAGAACTGGTGACACGTAATTCCCCATACTTAGGCCATTTATTTGTAGGTAGCTTTGGTCATTGAACATAAAGTTACTTTTGCTGACAGTGAATTCTATAAGGGTTGCTGGGAATGTGTATCAGTGGATTGGGGTCTTAGATATAAAGCTCTAAAGCTATCTTGCAGGCTTCAGTTGTTGGGACTTCTGTGAAGAGGGAAATTACATCAAAACTAGCCATTAAGGTTTTAAGATTCAGTTGATTAAGAACAGATTTAAAGTTAAAAGAGTCTTTGCAAAAGGAGCCAGTTGATATTACATATTTAGAAAATACCCACGCTATATATTTACCGAGATTGTAATTAGTAGAAAATCAGGTTTGTGTGGTTTGGGGGTGCATAAATTAAGAGTTTTATGTTGGATTTAAGAATATTGTTAGATTGAAAGAGAATATAAGGTTAAAGCTTTATAGAGTTAGTGTATAACATTTTATTCAAATACAACGTCTTTAAAACAAACTTAACGTTTTAATGTATCAACATATTTATGTTAATTTAAATGTTTGTTTTTATATGTGTTCATCATTTAATTACTGAGAACTCACAAAAACATCATTATTAGACTAATATTCCTGTAATTTCATTAAATAAAACCTACGTAAGTTTACTTTTATCACTGTAGAAAGTAGCTGCAATTATATAATTGAATATTTTCTAATTTTCTTACTCTGATCATTGCCTGTATGCGGTTTCACACTATTGAAAATTGTTTGTTATTTCCTTGTGATGTCATTTCAGATTCTTTTGTGTTTTATTTACGTTTGTTTGTTTGCTTTTAAGCAGAAAGTTAAACAGCGGACGACCTGTGCTGTGTCCACCACGGGTAGTATAACTCCGCATTATGAGTTTTAGGGTTACTTATTTTAACAACAACACTATATATAAATCTTTAGAAGATATTTTATAACGTTGAAATTTTAAACATTTGTTTCTGTGAACCGTAACTTTGAAAAATCCTTATATTTTTAACTTGTTTATTTATAAAAAAAACTATATTTTCCAAGAGACTAACGTGAGATAAAGAAACCAAGTTGAATAAAGGATGAGTTTATGTTGATCACCTAAACCTAACAGTAGAATGAAGACCTCTATTTGTGCGGATTAATACATAAACAGATTGGTTTTGTTTATGATGAACTTCGCACAAAGTTACACTTGGACTATCTGTGCTAGCCATCCCTAATTTAACAGTGAAAGGCTTACAGAGAAGGCACCTATTCATCACCAACTTCTGGGGATACTATTTTACCAACGAATAGTGGAATTAATCGTCACATTATAACGCCCTCACGGATGAAAGGGCGAGCATGTAGGTGGGACGTGGATTCAAAACCATGACCTTCATATTCTGAGTCAAGCGCCCTAAACACCTGGCCTACACAAAGATAATCAATGTAATGATAACTTAATATTTTAATGTCCATATCTAACAAACCACTCATCTCAGAGGAATAAGGTTCACCAGAGGCACATTAAAAATTATAAGATTTAATCAGGAAATTCTGAACAAGGTACACGATAGATCAAAACAATATTATAATTCGTACATAAATATATTTTATTTAAACTAGTACTGTTTTGTTTTTCCTCTCTCCTTCAACAATGCGAGATGAGAAATTTAACACAAGATATTTTACTTAATCAGAAGCACCTCATTAGTAGGGATCGAACATGAAAAATCTGAGATTTATTCGAGTTCGTGAAGCTTGTATAAGATGTATCATTCGACGAGATATGACCACCACACTTGTAGAGTTTCCAAATCTGCCATAGATTGACCGTGTTATGACTGTTAACATTATTAGAAGAAACCCCATAGCTAATAACAGAACTTGTTGTTGTGTAAATGATGGATCTGTCACGTGAAACCTGCTTTTCTTCACTCATTGTTTCAACTGTTCTTCAGACCGCAGCCCAGTATATCTTTTGCAGTTAGCTCCAAGACCATACCATTTTTGACTGATTTTGGAGCCCACCGCTGGTACCGCGGTAAATCTACGGATTTACAATGCTGAAATCAGGAGTTCGATTCCTCTCGGTGGACTCAGCAGTAGCTCCATGTATCCATGTAGCTTTACTATAAGAAAAAAAACAACATACACACATTGATCTTGAAAAAAAAAACTTGGTTCTTAGTGTGCCTTGGTGACATTTATTTACCGTACAACAAGTACTTTTAATGTACAATAATTTAAACAAAGAATTTCATTTATATTCATCCTTTGTTTTAACACACACACACACAAACGTAAGCATTGCAAGCTGCTGAAACTAATGCATATTTCAAGTCCAAAACATCTAAGTAAACGAATCTGTTGTTCAATAGGCCTAAAAGATGGCGCTTCAGTAACAATTAGCTTGACCAGGCGTTTCAATAAAACTATAAAAGAGTGTGTCATGTAGGCACGAGGACATGAACCTGGTTTTGGTAGAAGTATTTAGATTACTGTTTCTTTAGTGCAGTCCATTTTTTTTTTATTATGGCTAAAGTTCCATTTAATTGGTTAAATCGACTTAAGTTAAAAAATCAAGCCGCTCGTGAGTTTCTCTCAGAATTTCTAGGAACTTTTATATTAATCGTAAGTATTCCTTTATGAATATTTGTTTGAAAGTTAACAATCGGATGCTAATATAAGAATGATCATTTGATTTGTGTATACTAGTATTCTTGAACAATTGTAGATGTATTTTTTCCGTACTATTTTGTTAACAGTTTATTCGTAAGACCTTAGGTATATAAATATATAATTGTACGTTATTTGTATGGACTTTAAGTGTTGTAACAGTTTTTCCAATTGATAATCACAATTGAGATGAAGTCGAAGAGTGCGAGTTGTACTTTCATGTTTTGTATAATAACGCTGAGCTGATGTTATAATTATTTGTAACCAATATCTAATAGTTGTATAAATAAAAATTCATAATAATTTTTATTTATTAATTGTGCTTTTCGTATTTTCTGTTGTTCTCGAATATAAAAATGTATATTATTTTCGTAATTTTACTACAATTTTATCCTCCATTAGCAAAGTGACAGATTTATTAGTTGTTTAGCACAAAACTACGCAATGAACTATTTGCACTCTATCCATCATTGGTATCAAAACCCAATTTATAGTTTCAACAAATCATGCTCTCCCCTGCAACTGTATTTTGTTTGCCGGAACTGCATAAAGCAGCACGTGCTTGTGAATGACATTGTAATAGCTTACAGGATAATAATTTAAAATGAGTACCTCACACTGAGGTGTGAGGTAGAGCGCTTTAAAAATTTGTAAGGGTTTTCTTAAAGTTTGAACACCGGCGAATGTAGCTGCTACAAAAATACACGTTCCACGAAGTGACCGTTTTAATCTGCGTAAGAAGTCCGATTCTGCGCTCCAATAACTATGTTTTTATTTTTTAGTTGAGTAAATTTTAAAGATTGTAAGTTGTTTACCCATGAACATGTAAACCCAAATATAATAAATAATAAACATAAAAGAAACTACTTAAGTGTTAATCTCACTAAATGACCTTTTATTTTTGTAGTTCTGACTCTATTTCTTATGCTTTTTCAAAATTGTGAAAGTTGAGGCTGATTAAAAAAAATCTTCACCTTACATTTAAATCCTTTCACAAGTTATGAATTATCGTTTTAAAAATATTTAGTATTAGCTAAAAGATGCATTCAATAAACCAGATTTAAATTTTTATACTTTAATGACTATTATAAAAATCCTAAGTGAAAATTGTTCACTTCCCTTACCATTTAAGTTGTATTTTCTGTTCGATTTATTGGTCAGGTTTTACTGTTTTATCAGACGTGTATTAGTTATTTATGTGTAGCAACATTTGTATTATTTTGAAGAGAACTGAAAATATTTTAATTATACATTCTCTAAAACTAGAGACATATTCCATAAATTAACGAAACTTAATTTATTCTTTAAAACCGCGTTTTATTTTAAAGACTTGTATTTTCTGCCCGTACAGTTGATGTAACAAATTAAAATAATATATTAGAGAAAAGGAAGCTACTCAATAGCACCCACCTCTAATACTTTGACTAATTCTTTAGAACACTGAGGGATTAAATGCTACTTGTAATGGATTCACTGTTCTAAAGTGTGGAAAGCGATTTTGTATCAATGCAACGCGAACCTAAGTGACTCAGATTCGCAGTCTATCGCGTTAATCGCTTGTCCATGTTATATCACTGACGGCCGATTCTTTCTTCATTAAAAGTAGTTTCACAAAATGCTGTCTTGTGGCCACCATCGGAATCGAGCCCCGAATAGAAAATATGTTGAATATAAGAGCTGGAGTTTAAATTGGAGCCACCGAGTAGAAAACTGAAACAACTTGATTATGTGGCAGTATTTCAATAAACTTGCAGCTTTACAAACCATTATTAGGCAAGGTTCTCTTTCATACATGGTCTTAATTGTGTGTATGTTTTATTTCTTATAGCAAAGCCACATCGAGCTATCTGCTGAGCCCACCGAGGGGAATCGAACCCCTGATTTTAGCGTTATAAATCCGGAGACATACCGCTGCACTAGTGGAGGGCAGGTCTTAATTGTTAGATTATCTAAAACAAATGCATTCACCTCCAAGATGGGCTGGGTGTGACCTAGTGATTAAGAGATCATGGCCCTAAGAGTTCCATAATAATTTAATATTTTTACAACACAGCTCACGTGAATTGAATATCTAGCTTGTAATGATATTTTGTGGTATCTTTAGATACCGTGACTGGATGTGCAAAACGGCCTTTGAACTGTGACAAGTCTCGCATGTAAAGCATTTTGAACGTCACTGCGGCCTTTATTTCATTAAGCCATAACCGTTTGAGACGTATGTTGCTTCAACTGGCATATAAAGATATTAAAAATCTTGTAGTTGAATCTCTAACCATAATAATAATAATGATAGCCATCGGTTAAATAAAATCGTTCTTCAATAAGAAAAGAGGTTAGTGTGGATTTAATGTTGTCACACTGTTACCTGCATGTTCTGGAACGTTACTTTTACGTTACCCATAATTAGTGGTTAATTAACAAACCACAAATACAACGTACGGTTTTTAAACGTCGGATATTTAGTTTCTATTATGCTATTACAAAGTGAAAAGTAATGAACCAGTCATTAACTCGTTAGTTTCATTATTTAAAAATATTGTAAAAAATTATTCAAATAGCTATCTGCTCATAACAGTTTCCGTAATTTTGAAATTATAAATTCGAAGGAAGGAATCTAGTTAACAGCACTCGCCGCCAACTCTCGTTGTCTTCTGACTGAACGGTGGGATTTTAACCCTACACGAACCATGATCCTACACTCTTGTAGTCTACAAACAATGCTGCTATTCTTTACCACGTCCGGTTCTCATCATCTTTACCAATGAGCCACGTCCGGTTCTCATCACAGGAGAATTAATGCATATTGAATTTTCTAAGACTATTTGACAGAAGCAAACCTCATTTGCAGCATATTGGTATTTAAAAAAACGGGAACGTAATACTGTAAAATTACGATAAAAAATTCAACTTTGGTAAATTTACCAGAGTAAGAGAGACGTTATTAGCGGAACCAATCACTCTTATCAAAACAATATCTGCAGTTGACGGAGAAGTAAACCCCCCCATAATAAACCATATTCTGATTTCTAAGTTAAGCTACGAAGTACAATTGTAGTACCTTAACATTTTCCATGACTGGAAAGATAAAATTGGATTTGCAAATATACCAATTTATAATTTAGGTTTACATCTCATATAGTCCATAATTTGTCTGTTGCATGTTTCCGTAACTCGATAGCACTGTTTGTAAACTGCAGCTGAGAAACCTAAAGTAGCAAGGAATCATTATTTTGTCATGTTTGAGAATATCTACAGTAAACTAAGGTCCAGTCAATAAACAAGTTCAATTCGTTTTCTATTTCAGACATTTAGCAGGACCGTAACTTTAAAGTTCGTGATTTAAATTTTTTTTTATTGAAATGCAATGTTCGATACGTGTTTCAATATCTTATGTATAGATGGCTCTCTGAATATTAATAATTATTCAAGTACTTACATTGAATCAATAGTTTTAATTTTTCAATGTTCTTGTGGAAAGCCCCCCGCTAGTACAGCGGTATGTCTTCGAATTTACAACGCTAAAATCAGGGGTTCGATTCTCCTCGGTGGGCTCAGCAGATAGCCCGATGTGGCTTTGCTATAAGAAAATACACACACTCTTGTGGAAAGCTGATGTAAACGTGCACTTTGCTCTTTCATAGCATTTATAGTTCGATTGTGGACTTTCAAACGTTCAATATCTAATACTGAAATAAAAAGAATCTCATTTCCTATTAATCATTGACTGTTTTCCTCGTTTGCCAGAACAGTGGTTTGAGACATTACTTCATACACTGGAACTATAAAAACAGATTTAGAAAAACTATTGGATTTTACTTGCAGCAATCCTCAATTTCAAATACTATCTTAAAAAAATAACAAACTCTCCAGAGCCTTTACTTTTAGGTTCACTAGCAGATTGACTTCTCTGTCAGAAGATGTTAGCAGTAGTTAAAGTTCAGTTTTAATAAGAACAATCAATTGTTATTTTCCTTTCAATAAAATAAATCTTATGAATTGATTTGTTATTATTTTTGCGAGATTAAAATGCTTCAACCAAACCAGTTATAATATTTCACTTTTAGCAAAGATGCAAAGTTGTAATAGCTCATTTTGTTCTTCAGTTGATCGTGAATTATGTCCGTATACCAATGTTCCGAATTATAATTAACTAGACCAAAGTATCTTCTTTTGAAAAACTCGATCGTTTGAAACTTGGAAAGCAAATCAATTCAAGGCTGGTTCATTTAAAAAAGGACACCTATATATGAATTGGCCAAAGTTAATGTTGACATACAAATATGGACATTACCTTTGTGTTTGAGTTCTCAAAGTATTGTATTAGTGAAGCACTTCTAGAAGGAATGACATTTTGAAGGTCACATCACACAAAATTTTATATTAGAAAACTACACAAGTATAATTGTTTGATTACCCTGGTGTTTGCTATAATTGATTCAGTAAAATCTAATTTTGGACATCTGAGTACGAATCAAGAACTTGACTTTGATTCTATACCATGTATGTATTAAAATTTTCTAATCAACAGAAGCTATTGCTTTTTGAATTTTGCACAAAGCTACTCGAGGGCTATCTGTGCTAGCCGTCCCTAATTTAGCAGTGTAACACTAGAGGGGAGGCAGCTAGTCATCACCACCCACCGCCAACTCTTGGGCTACTCTTTTACCAACGAATAGTGGGATTGACCGTACATTATAACGCCCTCACGGCTGAAAGGGCGAGCATGTGTGGCGCGATGGGGATGCGAACTCGCGACCCTCAGATTACGAGTCGCACGCCTTAACACGCTTGGCCATGCCGGGCCTCCAATAGAGGCAAGAAGTGGAGTAAGGGGTCATTTCTTACGGAATATAATTTTAAAAGTCTACTTAAATTCTTGTTGGAAAATTCGTACAATAACATACATTCTGGATGATCGAGATAAAAATATCTTAGAAAACAGTACAGTTTATAAATCTTATTTTTATATTTCAACGTTAGGTATTTATCTGTGACAAAATGTTAGCAACATAATTTCGTTTCCTCGTTAGCTTTCGCTCATAATACAGAGCCTGAAGCGGCCTCGCCAATATAAGGGATTCGAAGAATCGTCTGAAGCAACGTTTAACATTTCTAGCATACAAGTACTATGAAAATAGTTAAGTTTACGTCACATGTATGATATGATTGTGTATGCACAAAAATAGCACATGGCGTTGCTTAATCTGGTAGTTTCAAAAATGTCCCGTGTTGTATAGTGGTAACTATAGCCTTACATTTTTTTTAACCTTACTTATCGCTGATATGCTTAAAAAACAACCAATTTACTTGTCGCTGCTTTAGTAGCAGTATTAGCTGATAATCTTGGAGCTGAAATGTATTGATATTTAATAATAAAGAATTTAAATTTCGGATCAAAATCTAACATGTTAGAAAACTTATGACAGCAAAAAAACGTGACAGATACACGGGTTCTATATTTTCCCATATTTCAAGTGAGATCTTTCATAACCTGTAACTTCATGTTATATACTTGTAGTGGTTCATAAGGTATTGTGTGTTTTGTGCTTGAAAAACATGGATATAAATAAGAGCTTTAGTTTTTATTTATTCATTTTTGTCTTCAACTGAAAATTACTTTTATTCTTTTTAGCCGCGGCATAATGGCTAATAGAATGGCAGTTTTTTCAAATACAAATTTTAGTTCCGTTATCTCTTGACCGATTTGAAATCTAATTGCAATTTTGAAGTTGGAGGTCAAACCCTTTCGCCGAATTGATAATGCCAAAGGTCTCGTGCATTAATTTACCATAATCCTGCCTACAATAATATCAATATAAGTGTAAGGTGGTAGAGATCTTGATGAATAATAAAAATGAATAAGATACGCATGCGCAGTGCTTAGTATTGCTGGCAAACAAAATATTTAGTAAATAAAAAAAAAAGGGGGAGGGGATGTGTCATAGGTTAATTTATTATAATCCTGACTACGCATAAGTTTCTTATAGCAAAGCCACATTGGTCTATCTGCTGAGTCCACGGAGGGAATCGAACCCATGAATCCTGACTGAAAGAATTTCAAGTGCGGCAGCTACTGAGGGTTCCCTCTAGTTTTAAGTGTTAGTAAGGCGTAGCAGAATGTAAATCTAGTTGATACCGGAAACAGAAATTGTATTAGTGTTGCTACAATATCAGAGTAAAAGAAATAACGCAACGTTCACTGGATGTACAACTTAAGCCTCGTTAATCTTGTTTAGACGTATTTATGTTAACCTAATCGTTTATGGTTAAGAACATTATTCTTTGATCTGGTTTGTATAGACATCTATAAAAATGCTTTTCATTTTAGTTCTTAGAGGGGTAATTAGAATGTCACTTAAACAAATACCTCGTATCTAAGACTGAAAACCAAGTTATTCTATCGTGAGAGGTTAATCGAATCTGAAAAAACTGGCAAGAGGTTAGAATCTCTTCCTACGACCAGTTCGTAAACAATTTTCATGGACAATTTATAAAATATCCTATTAAATGGAGGTTGCAAATGATTAAGAAAAAATCGAACAAATGTTTGTTATTGTTACTTGAGATTTAAACATTAATTGATAAACGTCTACATATTTCAGAGAAACTCAAGTATATAGGCATGAAAGTTTGATTTGTGAAGAGGCGAGTCCTCATATCGGATATTATACAAATGCAGCTCTTTTATAAACAGGCGTAATGTTTATTCTAATTGTCTCGTTGTTTTACAGGAATAATACAGCTCTCCACAGCTATTACAGATTTATAAATAAAACTGGTTAATTCGTATCGTCTAATCGGTATGAGTTTTTATATCGCTTAAAGTAAGAACGTATGCTCGCTACACAAAGCTATGAGTGAAACCTGTATACTTTCATTTGTGGACGATGTGTTTTCTCTTCCTGAAACAGCCTCGGTTCAATTTCATAATTATAGTGGAATCGGTAAGAGAGAATTGATTTTTTGATTTTTTTTAATTACAAAATTAACTACCGATAGATGGGGTGGAAGGGGCTATTTCACAAATTTTGTAGATAAAACTTCTGCATAAAAAAGTTAGGCTAACCATATGGCCGTGCTACTATCAGACGAACTCAGGGTTCGCGTTCCATTGGCGTAAATCTGTTGCATGTGCCAGATAATGTCCACTATTTGATAACAGTATCCCAACCACTAGCGGTGGATGGTATTGTCTAGCTGGTTTCCATCTTGTCTAAAAGCCTAAAATTAGGACCAACTGGAATAGTTCGCCTTTACATAACCATGCGCGAATATCCGAAACAAACAGACCTGTGTCCTGAATATTTTAAAATATTCTAAAAGTAATTTATTACTCAGTTTCATCATAAAGTAAATGTTTTAGTTGTCTTAATTCTTAGTCTTAGAATTTTGGTTTCTGCATCAAGGGGTAACTGATAACTGAACTGAATAAATTAATTTAATCACCTACTCGATGTCAGAACACTGCTACATAAAATGAGCTTCCAATACGGCCCTATTGTTTTCTCGGTAAACTTAGAAAAATTAGAAGATTCCTTAAGTTTGGATAGTTTGTCATAAAATTACTTAACACATTATATTTTAAACATTTAAGATACTTTCGAAATTCGTACATACACAATGTCGGTAAACTGATTTTTTTCGCGGGTTATCTTTGTCTCAATTTGTAATCTACCCCTAAAACCGTGTAAATTTAGTAGGCACGTGCACCATAACTCATCGACATAAATGTTAACTTTAGTACAATTTGGGATCAGTTTTACCTTCCATATAACTGAAAAGTTCTGATGGTACTGTCTTGAAGGAAGACGTCCATTATATAATGTATTCATTCAGCTATAAAAATGTGCATATCTCCTAAACGCTTCAATCCCATTTGAATTTGGTATTCTATTCCTGTATAGTGCTGCACCCCTTCTTCTTGGGTTAATGGTAAGTTTACAAAATTGAAACTTTAAAATATGGTTCGATTCTCTGTGGTGGAAACAGATTGGGCAGACTGTGTGCAGCTTTGCACTCGAACAAAACAGACCCATTTCTGTATAGGTTCATTCTGTACAAAAATTATTCTTACGTAATTAATGCGTTGAAGTATTTATTAAAATAAGAACAGTGGTGCAAGTGAACAATTCTTCATGGTAATTGCTGGTAATTGAGTTGGTGACACTTCTTTTCTTCAGTGATGTAATACAAACTCTGTTCAGCAGCCGCTACCACCATCACCATCGTTACCAAACGTGGCATCCGACATATTAAGCTCCACTGTATGTATAATTCATGGTTTCTTCTTACAAAACATTATTCGAAGACGTTAATACAAAGGTGTGGTCAACTACAGGATGTGACACATCAATTTTTCTAGATTAAGTCATTTAATTAATACCATTAAATATAAGTGCAGATTTTAATATTATGGCGTGTTTGTCTTCTGATAGTTGCGCTTCCAGAACAATATACGTTAACATTTTTGAGCTGATAACCTAAACGAAAACCAACTTGTTAACAGCATTTACCACCAACTCTTCAAAATATTCTTGTTTTGCCGAATAGTTCGATCTGACACATCTGGACCCGGCATGGCCAAGTGGTTAGGGCGCTCGACTTGTAATCTGAGGGTCACGGGTTCGAATCTCAGTCACATCAATCATGCTCGCTCTTTCAGCCGTCGGAGCGTTATAACGTGACGATCAATACCACTAGTCGTTGGTAAGATAGCCCAAGAGTTAGCAGTGGGTGGTGATGATTAGCTGCCTTCGCTGCCTTAGTTAGGGATGACTAGCGCAGGTAGTCTTCATGTAGCTTTGTGACAATCCAAAAAAACAAAACAATCAATCAACCAAACTGGTACATCTCAATAATGTGTTCTTATCCCCAAAGTGCAGAGCGTGATATTTTATTTTATAGACGATAACGGGACAGAAACGTTAGATCCACGAATCCATAGTCCGGTACACTAACAACTGGACCACGTTTGGCACATTTAGATATATTTTTCTAAGCGTCTTTATGTATACATTGAAGTTTCGATGTACTTGTGAATTAATATTTAAACACACGTATATAAACTCTCATTTTATGTCGATAGAAGAAAGACAAAAACTAGGTTTCACTTCAAGTTTTATTCAGTGGCATCATTACTTTATTAACGTCTGACAACTTGCTCTATAATCTTTCATATTTTGCATATAATCTAATATGAACAGTAGACAACGTTAAGTTAACAAAATAATATAAACACTACATCAAATTAAATGATTATTTTCAGATAGAAATTAGAAACTATTCAATACGTTTATCAAGTTTCGTAGAATTTGCTTAATTTTCACCGTGAGAACGTAATAATTCCGTGTGGTTTTAAACGAGTGAATTTTCGCCAAGATAGTTTCTGCTCGTGCTCCTTTGTTCAGACGAACGAAGATTACTGTAAAGTTAGACCTTTCAGTTCGGTTTGGTGTTTATGGCGCAAAGCAACTTGGCTATCTGCGCAGACCTTTCTGAGAACGGTGATTACGTTAACCATGGAAGTTGGAGATGGGAAATAACGAAAAAGTAAGTGTCCAATAATAATGACTGCTAGAATAATATTAAATATTATATTGTATAGTTGTATTTATCCTCATAAAGGATTACAGTAGACATGTTACTATAAGTAAGTTAAATCTATTTTATAAGAGTATTATAGCACGTTCATTCCAATGTTTCCCATAAATTTATAGGTAATACAATATAATTATCATGAAAAATATCAAAATAACCAAAAATACGCTAAAGAAATATGCAGATCAGCATGAATTTGAACATGTATTTGAGATAACAAGAAAATTACACCCTTGCGCAAATTAATTAAAACCAGACGGAAAATTACGATTTTTTCAATTCTTTGCGTTTTATTTCTGAGAATCCAAAAATTACTCGCAAATTAATACATGATATGACCATATTTATTTTTCAGAAGATCATTAATCCGCTTTGGCATCGAGTCCACGAGTTGACTGCAATCTTTACTAATTTTTGGATCGCGGTACCAAACCTCAATTATGTCCTCAATTAGCTTATCTTTCGTAGTACAGTCTTTTCCCCGAAGTCTTTCTTTACAAATCGCCCAAAGATTTTCAATAAAATTTAAGTCTGGAGAGTTTCCAGGCCAGTCCAGCACCTTTATTCGCATTGTAGTCATAAAGTTTTTCACAAGTTTCGATGTGTGGCACGGAACCAGATCTTGCTGAAAAATGCCAGATCCATCTGGAAATCTTTTTAAATTCTAGAACGACTCTTTTCTGCAAAACTTCGATGCACTGTGGTCCTCGCATCATACCTTCTACGATACGTAAGCCTCCGACGCCATAGTAGCTGAAAAAGCCCCAAAACATCTTCAAGAGATGTTTTACGAACTGATTGATGTGAGATTCTCTAAGTTTCTCACCTGGAGATCTGTGAACATGCAGACTTCTTTGACCCTGCACAAAGAAACGAATGTCGTCACTGAATAACACCTTCCTCCATTGTTCTTGCGTCCAGTTCTTGTATTTCAGACCCCATTGATACCGTTTTTTCTTCAAGTTGGTAAGAAGTTGTTTTTTTGACTGGTCTCCATGCCCTTCTAACGCAATTTCGAATGACGTAATATTTTTCATAATTTCGTCATATATCCCAAAAATAGATCGACTACTGCAAAACACAGCTAATGACGTCGTCTGTGTGACAAAAGACTATTAAAGGAAATGAGCGGGCCTACACCAACCGCCATGCGGGAAATATTATAAAATGACCATTTGTTTCAATTAATTTGCACAAGGGTGTAGATCGCCCAGTTGTTGGATATATACAGAACGATGTTTGGTAGTTTAAACCTGGAAACACGTGCCTCATGGTGATATATGGGCTAGATGAAAACCCAAACGCTCACACAGCCATCTCCAACTTGTATCTGCTGGCTATGGTGATACACGAGCTAAACGTTTTAGAGACTCGAAGACTGAAATTCGGCCATCCATAATTGTATTTAACTTAAATATAGTTGTAATACACAAAATACTCAACACTTCCAGCATGAGTTCAGAAATAACCATTGTAAACGGAAATTAGAAAGTTATTCATTGTATACTTACTCCAATAGTCTAATCTCTAAGATTTTCTTTGTGAATTTCGTAAACAAAAAGTTTAAGACAGGTTGTTTTATACCTCTAGGCCTTCACGTTACTGTAGTTAGCAACCTGTCACAGGAAACTTAACCTTGACAAAAAAAAAACACACGAAGAAATGACCTACGACGACGTGTCAATGGCTCCACAATAAGGTTAACACAGTTCATAACCATACATCTAACACGTGCACTTGTGAAACTTAAAAACGTGAACAATGAGACGTTCATTCTAATAAATACTTAAGTTTAATATATCATAATGACAAAACTCAATGAAACAGCTTTAGTCAACGTCCGAGAATAGTAACTGAAGAATCGGTTTGAAAAGTTTATGTAACTAACAATACAGACAAATATATTTATGGATACGTGTCGCATCTGATGCTAGTTCTAAAAAATGCAAGTTTCTGAGTTTACCATACCGAAGCACTGGGACAAGAATATATTGCTATCGAATAAACCGTGTTTAACAAAACGTCGATATTTATAGTAACTTTAGATAAAACAAGTCGCTATTCGAAAAGTTTCATGTTGTACTTCGTGTAATATTTTATCGGAATCTATCTGGAAAAGATTGTCATAAAAATATAACTATTTTCATTGTTAAGTGAAGATGCACGCACGCGCACGAACGCACATATTTGAATTGCATTTCCATTTTTTTTTTAACTGGACACAAGAAGTAAAGATCACAATTCGTCCAACGGACTAAACACCAAAAAAGTAACTTCTAAGCGTATGGTCCTCCTCTAGTACAGCGGTAAGTCTACGGATTTACAACGCTAAAATCAGGGGTTCGATTCCTCTCGATGGGCTCAGCATATAGCCCAATGTGGCTCTTTACTATGTGAAAACACTAAACGTATGCATAGAACTAACTTTAAACGGTTTTATAAAACTTACTCTATCATTATGGTGACTTTGCATTCAGCTTTTATTTTTCGCCTCACAAACTTGTATGTTTCAACGCACAATTTTTATGAACGTACTCAATCATTCATCCATTAAAGCTATTTCGAAATATCAATTAACTTGTGTCCCTGTCTTTGCGCTCTATCCGACGACCATAAATTTTGACAAGGGCCCTGAAAGTAGTACGAGTTGCAAAACCTTCCACCCTAAAGCTATCATGTCGAAAGCACACCCTTCATCCTTGATGCTTTCCATAAGTTAGTGTGGGTATGATAGTTTTCTAGAGCCCGTTTTGAAAATTCAATTTCGCAGAAATCCATAAACACTACATCAACCTACTTGACTGGTACATCTTTGTATGAAATAGCATGAATATAATTATTTTTTCCATCTGAATGTATATGTTGTTGAATCAATCCTATGTGCACGTGACTTGTGTCGCTTTTCCAGCATAGATTCTCCACTCTGCTGCGTCCTGGGTAGTGCAGTAAGCTTTGCCACTAACTTTTTTGTTTAGGAATTCTCATCTGTTACAAGATGCCGTATTCTATTTTCCATGGCTAAGTATAATTATTGCAGCTCGCTTCTTGGATGAGAATAATTCCTCCAGTTGATCCATGTTCGTTTTTCCAATGCTTAAGTACAAAGGTCTTAGATTTAGATTCGGAAGTTAAGATTTCGATCTTTATGATAATGTGAATAGTCTCAGTCGGATAGGGCTTGTAAATTCCTTTCCTCAAAGCAACCAAACGTGTTTTGTGACGTCACATTACCCACGAAACTCCAGGCAAAGTCAAAATAGTTTTCATACAGTCTGCTACAACGCAATTTTATAACGCTGCTTTGCTTATTCAAAACCATCTTACTATAGCACAATCAACCATCTATAGTAAACAAAAAAACAAAAACAACAAAAAACCCATAGGGTTATTTTTTAACTTTAATGGATAGTATGTATAGTTAACATCCACGAAACATCGAGTTAAATGCCACATTAATTGTGAACTTAATACACAGTTAAAATTGGATCGTAAAATATGAAGGAAATTTAAATATACGTTTATCAAGCCTAATCGGTTGATATCAATTCCAGGTTTTCTGAAGGTCCATGCTACCTGGTGAGCATAAGATTAACTAACGCTTAACAAACTGTTATATAAACTATAAATATTTACAGAGAAGATATCAACCATGTAAAGCAAGAAAGCGGGAAGCTGGAAGTAGCAAGTCGTAACTCACTGTTACGGTCGGATAAGTTTTTAGTAACACTTATGATCGTTTGTGGCTTAGTTCCAGCTTTAGTTTGGCTTGGATCTCTGTATGTAGTTATGTCTCGAGCTGAACTCCACTCAAATGTTTACACATCTATTTTTATAGTGTGTAGTTTGGAATTTCGCCATACTCTATGACGTCATTTTACTCTCGACATGCACTGAATTTATCTTATTGAACTCGGCGGTACTTGTGTGTGCTGTTTCTCTAAAACACTCCCGTAACTCCTTATTTCAAGAATTTGATTTCTGGTGACGTAGTTAAAGTATTTATAACATTCCATGTTAAAAATATCCACGTAGCTGGCACGAGAAGTAAGTTTGTCTTCGAGTGAACGACATTTGTTATTGTAAATATTACAGCATAAATGGCACAGTAAGGCTTATGTGAGAATAGAAACGCTACCTATAATTGATTGCAAAACTTCATTGCTAAATAAAACTACCCTGACTAAAACAACACTACCAATCTATATTCCACGTGTCCTAAATTGTCACTGTTGTATTGGTGTCTTTTCAGTCTATCTATAAACGTTTTTACCCTACTTTCAGTGGCTTGTTTTCTACTACTCGTTCATTATCAATGTTTTACAATCTTCAAGTCCAATATCATTATGATTTTCACTTCATTTGTTCTTTATCAGTACGCCTTCTTTTCAGAGTTTACTATTGAAAGAATAGGTGTATACCGAAACTCGTGTGAATCATGTAAATATTTTCTACCCTTACATTCTAATAAAAAAAAAAAAAAATTTCTCGCTTCATGAACGTAATGACAAAATTATCTTTGTGATGAAAATGATTCAATTTCAAAGCTATTCTAATGTAGAAACGTATAAGAGAACATCTCAAAGGACTAAACTGGATAATGTTTAAGCGTCGTAGCGAAAGTATTTGTTTGACATAATTAAAAATGCCGAGGGAGGAGATCAAACCAAGTCTTCATGGCTATGTGTAGGCGTGACCATATCAATGTGAATCTAAAACTTAATGTGTAACCGTAGAAAATAACGAACTTTAAATACATCTTCGCTGAAATGTAACTGGTTTATATGGTTCATATGATTACTGTAAAGGTTTCTATACTTTCATTGGCTATTTCTTTATAAAATTGCACGAATGGTTATCTATACTGTGCCCACCGAAGAAATCGAACTTCAAATTTGTGCTTTCTCAGCCCTCAAGCGTATTTCTGAGCTAGCTTCAGTGAATTTGTACAATATCACCACCTTCACTCTCGCATATCTGAAGATTCGTGATGAGCATCCTCAGAAATTGACTTTTCTTCATTTCATCAACAAAATTATTTACTGTACAAAATAAATTGAAAATAAATTGGAACACTTTCAACCCTTAAACTATTACCGTTCTCTCTCGCTTGATAAGATAAACAAAATTTTGTTTTAATCACATGGTAAGGTATTTTGAAGCATTTCGTCCTGGTGCCAAGAAACACTTGACCTAACTTGTTAAAACAAGTTCCAAAAGCACTATTTCAGATATCTCGATCGAAAAGCTATCCCGAGAGAAAGTTAACTTACTGTTTTATTCTTTAGCAACAGCTATGTATAGATGTTGAAGGCCGTTTTTCTTTTAAGACTGCTTTCTAAAATAATTGCAAACATCAATCTTTTGAAAAGCTTTGGATGAATTAGTATTTGTCGTCCACTTTTAAACTTTCTCTCCTCAGCGGTAAACCTGAAGCCGTATATTGCTAAAAACTGGTTTCGATACCATGATGAGTATAGAACAGCGTAGTTTGGTATTTATCATCAAGTAAATAAAAAAAGATGCGTCTCCTGGTGGCTCAGCGGTAAAATAAAGGGCTGATAACGCTACAAATCGGGTATCAATACCTGCTGTAAGGAAAGTACAGGTAGTCCATTACGTAGGTTTTAACTTTACAAAAGAAAACATCTACAACAATTTTGCTATATATTTAACGGTACACTAGTTATTTTTTCCAAATTAAAGCACAGCGAAATAAACAGAGGTCAAAGTGAATTACCTTTTAACCTCTTTTACAAGAGTGGACCACCACATTCACCTAAAACAATAGTACATGTAAGAAAACAGGCAGGATTTCCCATACGTTGGTTATTTCCTAAATTAAAAATCGAAAACATTGTATTAAGTGTTGTTAAAGTACATCCAAAGTTTTGTTTGTGTATCGCTACTACTTAATATATATAAATTTTTGATAGCTTCAATAACAAAACGCAACTATTAAGTGTAAGTTGCACCAGAATAAGTCTGACCCAAATCCTAACAAACTTAAACAGTTCTGCATACGAGGTTCAACATATTTCGAAGACTGTACGTGGATTAGCTATATGACAGTTGGAAAGGTTTTCTCTATGGTCGTATACTCCAGTTTCTCAGTACTCGCACGATATGTGCAGTAAACAGAGTAAGAAACTTCTACATCTGACGATCTAAGTTTACAACTAAATTACAAGGACAACTAATTTTTATCTTGTTGGTCAAATAAACATAATCCAACAAATCATACTCAAAATATAATTGCAGCCAATACTTTTAAATGTATTGATAGTCGGATCGTCTTTTACATCGCAATACTGTACATTTAAAGAAAAATGAGAGGGTATTAAATGGACCTTTCAACTTTATGACTCGTGCTGTTGAAATGAGACAGCCATCATGAGCAACCATCTGCTCGGTTGTTTTTACTCTTACATCACTTCAAAAATGTGTTCAGCTATTATGTACATTTTAATCGTTAAAAATGGAGTTTTTATTTTGAATTTATCCAATTGTAATTATAATAGCGTGTATAAATATAATAAAATACTATAATAGTACTACAATAACATTTTGTTACCTAAACGTAACTAAATATGAAAACTTACTAAAACGTTAATTATTAGTTCTTGTATATGGTGTAAAGATATAGTGAGTCGTCGGAAATACTCGGAAGTTATACGCAGGTGACGACATAGAGGCCGTTATGAAGCAGTTACCAGGTTGGTTGGATTTTGGCACCTTGCCAACAGTTGTTGTGTAAAGTTTTAAGTGGCTTGATAGCTTTGATGCCTGTTTCACTAGTTTAAACGTTCCATGTGTTTGACGTGTTTCACTCATCTCTAACGTACGTGTGGTATTCGGATATCAATAGGATATGGTAAAAATAAAAATGGAAAACGAAATAGTATTGTGAAGAGGATATTCGCGACTCCGGTAGAGTAAGTGAATTGTCCACGATGCACAACAATAACAAAAACTGTTTACATTTATTACATTGACGAAATTAGCATAACTTCACGTTTTTTTGTGGTTAATTTTAATGGCGCTAACATGAGAATAGCACGTTTCAAGAGGCTGCACGAAGGAACTTCTGCAGCGTTTCACTTCCGTTTCAAGAACTTCTGAAACGGAAACATGTCTAGATACAACAATTAAAATGCTGTTCCAAAAATCCGAATTTTATTCTAATGTTTTGTTTCAATTAGTTTAATACAAGATTTTTACGTTTATTTTTCGTCTTTTTTCCGCCTACCTGTGTGTGTGTGTGTGATATAACGTTCATCTCTTTTTTTTTTTCATAAAAAACTACATTACTTTCTATCAGCAAATTATTTAATCTCTACAAAGTGAGGTCTCGCATGACCAGGTGGGTAAGGCGCTCGACTCGTAAACTGACGGTCGCGGATTTGAATTCCCGTTATACCAAATATGCTTTACCCTTTTAACTGTAGATGCGTCAGTGTGACAGTTAATCCCACTATTCGTTGGCAAGAGTAGCTCAAGAGTTGGCGGTGGATGGTGTTGACTAGCTGTCTCTTACTGCTAAATTAGGAACGGCTAGCGCATATAGCTCTCGTGTAGCTTCGCGCGAAATCTAAAACAAAGAAACGAACTCGACAAAGTGGGTAATAAAACTGTCTTGACTTCATTCGGACTCGAACTATAAATTATACAAGTCAAAGCACATAACGTATTGAACATGTAGCAAATTAGGATCGCTAGGTTCTTGCTATTATCAGAACACTTGGCTATTGGTATTTTTTTCTTATTTGTATGTCATCTGAGATGTTGTCCTAATCTAAAACTTCACTTTCTCTTACCAATATATTTTTTAAAAGAAACAGACTTCTTTTGTTTTGTAATTGTAATGAAAATTTGTCGTGATTGCTATTAAGTTGATCCTTTTAGACACGCATATTTTATACGAAACTGAGTTTTGGGGTTATAGAAGTGATAGTTTTCTTTATGTATTACACTATTGGTAATAATGGGGTAAGGCCAGCATGGCGTGGTGGTTGAGGAGGTCATTTTGCAATCTGCGGGTCGCGGGTTCGAATTCCCTTAATTGAACACACTCATAATGCGACACTCAATTTCACTATTTGATAATACAAAAGTAGCCCAAGGGCTGGCGGTAGGTGGTGTTTTGATTAGCTGTCTTCTCTAGTCTTTCACTGCTAAATTAGAGATCCATATCTAGAAGAAAGAAGCCACCAAATACGATCTACCCAACACTCATCTACACCTTAAAAATAATGGTATAGTTAAAGTTGTAGTCACGTAAACAGTGTTCACATACTTCTAATTTGAGTGATATAACGTTTACCAAATTCTCATAGAGAAGGCACCAAAGTTCCTACCTACCATGCCATAATCCAGCTTCGAGTGTCAAACGGGAGACTGGCCACTTTTGTTTCATTTGCATCACTGTAAAATTAATGACACTTGCGCCTCATCTGGGAAAAACTAGCGCCCTCTAATCTATTACGATCTATGCGTTAGATTCATGTAGCGATCGGAGACGTAAAACAGTTTTACAGCACGTCAGGTCCGGCTACAGGCGTTTCCCTTGTGGACGGGACAGTGAAGCTTTTATTCCTCCTTTGACATTTAACAAGTTTTCTTTTTTTAAATAATATTCTCCAGGGAGAATTCACTTGAATAAGGCGGCGAAATTTAGGTTTGCACGACCCGCCCATACGACCGCGCTGTAGCATAATTTTATTTTAATAATTTACATTTTATCAGTTTATATGTTATACTGTAATTTTTTTTTTTTTACTGCATCTCCCAAAAGTAACTTGTTCTAAGAATTACAGAATCCTGTAGCATACAATTACTTTTAAAGTAATGGGCATGTTACCATCTTGTAGCTTTTTGGAGATGCCGCTTTTGCTCAGACAGTGTTGGAAGGCCGTGGAGTCAGCGATGTCTTTGCTGTTGTGTTTGCTTGGGGTGTTGGAGTGATGATGGGTTTGGCTACTTCCATGGGTGTTTCAGGTAAGAAGCTCCTATGTTTAGTGTGAAACAAATACACTTCTCGCAGTACACTCCAGAATTTACATTCATGTTCTGTTGCACATTGCTCATAGAGGAGTTAAAGAAATTTCTCAACTTATGTCCATGCCCGTTTCATTTTTAATGTCTCTAGTTTCGTTCGGACAATGCTTATTTTCTTTTTCGTTTTACTTTATTAGGTGCTGTACCTAATTTTAGTTCAGAGTTTGGATAAGATAAACACGTCTAGCAATTGTTTGTTTAGAGTTAATAAATTAAGGCTGCTGTTGTAATGTAGTCCTTTTGTATTATTCAATAAAAAATACAATGGCTTTTAAATGGTTTGATACATTTTTCTTTCTCATCACTGTTTGTTTTTTTGTTCTCAGGCGGTCATATCAACCCTGCCGTAACGACAGCATTTGCTTCTCTGGGCAAATTCCCATGGAGGAAAGTTCCTCACTATCTAGCAGCTCAGCACCTTGGAGGGTTTTTGGCTTCAGCTGTTGTTTACTTCACATACATTGGTTTGTACTAAGCCGTGTTACTGAAAATCCTATGCATAATCCTTTCTAAAGATGTATTCTTGAGCTCTTGTAGAGTTGAATGTAAATCTGTTTCGCTTTTAATTGTAAGAACTCGTGAATGAAAACAAACTATTATACCGACGAGGCCCTTCGCTCACTATTGATTAATACTGCAAAAAATCTCTACTTCCTCTTTCTTATAGTGGGTCAATCTTATTTTTTTAGTCCGTTGTCTTTCATACACAGGCTAGCATTTGCATAGATTTTAATGATTCTTATTTATTGTTTCTTTCGCTATTGTATGACTAGTGGTTAATTTGTTAATTAATTTAAAATTTCAATTCTTTTTGTGAGCAATGTTTGTTCTACACTCATAAGTAGCCGGCCTATCCATGACGGGTTAGTGCCTATAGGGATAAATAAATATACAAGTAATTTGTCAACAAAAGAAAATACGGGCACTGTTAAACTGTTCCAGAGCTGATATAAAATTGTGCAAACTAAAATAAAAACACTCGGAATGCAATAACCATACGTTATGGCCACTTGAATCCTTAATGTTCTTCCATATCTTTATATACCTATTTGATTACATTGGAATCATCAGTGGATAAAGCTTCAAATGGAATGAAATTTGTTAATGTAAAGCAATTGTGCAACATTAGTCAAATATGAGCACAGAATATCGTGCATCCAATTCAATATTCAGAAGGTTTCGGTTTAGTGTTGTAACCTATAAAAGATCGAGTAAACGTCTATTTTACCAATATATTTAAGATTCTTTTAGTTGAACTGACTGACTAGCTTTTAAACGAGCTTCTTTTACTGAAATGTTAACTTGTTTCCACAAATCTTATATTACACAAACAAGGGGACTTCAATTTATTATTGAGTTTAAAGTTCCTGACATGGACTATTCAAATATTACTTTAAACTTGGAAGTTGGTTGTATCCAAACTTCATCATACGAGTTTGATCCGAATTAAATATAGATGTTTTTTAAGCAAACATACTTTACGTTAAAAAATCGTGGATCATTTAATATTAAAAACTATCATCGTAATGACACGTCTCATTATTTTTATTGGACTTCCTTCGTATAAATTACTATCAAAGTATTTATTATAATATGCTACTGTCTTTTTCACCCCAATAGATGCTTTAAATTGGTTTGACGGAGGAAACAGAACTGTTGTTGGTGCAACAGGAACGGGCTACATCTGGGCTACTTATCCCAAAGAATATGTTTCTATACCTAACTGTTTTCTAGACCAGGTAAACTGAGCTTATCTATAACTTTATTAAATTATTTGATTTATAATTATACCAAATCAGTATTGTTCTTCTGCGTTTTCAGTGTTGTAAAGTTTGACAAGAAATGTGCGTAAAAAAATGGTTTTGTTCAGTAAAATTTGTGTTTGTCCCTTTTTTAGACAGTAAATTGTTTCATACATGAATTAAGAAGAGATTCTGTTTTAATTAAAGATCTAAATTTTGTTTAGTTACTGGCGCGTCAAGTCAGACCTTTGAAATCGATCCTCTTGTTTAACTGTACACAAGATAAAGCATATATATGCAAACATTGGTGCATTATTACGTGTTCTTTTTATATTTTGTGAAGGAACATTGAGGTTTAACATTCATTTGTCCTATAATGCCAGTACTTAATTTCCAGACATACAAGCATCCTATTCTCGTTGTTTTGGCACGATGCTATCCTAAATTTTAGCGTTGTAATGCTGTAAATGTTTCGCTGATCCACCCTTAGAAGGTAACAACTGCAACAGGGTGGGGGGGGAAAGAGGCTGGAAAAAAGAAACGTTGTACTTACATCATTTAAGAGCACCCAAAGCACATTTTTACCTAAGATCCAGGAAAATTTGACACTAATCAAGCTCAATGTAACGCACACTCTTATTTCAGTGTATTAAATTTAACTACATTGATTCAGTAAACTGTTAAGTGCTTCATAATTATTCTGAAATTTTATGTTTAACATTTGTCTTCTCGTATCCTTTAACGATGAGTGTAGACTTTGCTGAAATTTGGCGTACGATTACACACGGGGCAAAGCGAAGATAGCCCATTGTGTTGCTTTGCGATAAAAAAAAACAACAACAATCTAACAAATGTGAAACCAATAATCTATTTTATTCACTAGTTTTACCAAAATATGTTTACAACTTATGCTGAAAATTTTTCACGTAATTCAGTTCAATTTCATTTATCATCAGATTGTAGGTACAGGTATCTTGATGTTTACGGTGGTAGCCATTGTTGACCAAAGAAACGTAAAATTCCCACTTTGGGGTGCTGCAATTGCCATTGGTTTTATGATTGCTGCCCTGGCTATGTGTTTTGGGGCAAACTGCATGGGTGCTTTGAACCCAGCTCGTGACTTTGCTACTCGAGTCTTTACTGCCGTCGCTGGCTGGGGTTCCGCTCCTTTCAGGTAAGTCTTTTACTATATTTGTCTGATAATATACATCAATGGAACACCCCCCCCCTGTCTTACTCAGTGACTAATGTATTTAGATATGAGCAACGCATTTCAAGAAAGTTTTTTTTTTTTCTTGCTTTTGAATCTTCTATCTTGGCTTAAACAATTTAATTACTCAAATTCTCTAAATACATAAAACAGTTTTAGTAAATTGTAGATTTGTGTATGAGATTAAAACAAATTCTGTTTCATAATTTTATCCGATCAGGGAATCTGACGCTTTTTTAAATTAACGTTTTTCTAATAGTTAGTTATGAACCTACAACTAATTTATCTCATTCATTGAAAATACAGCTGCTCATAAAGTTTTCCACAACTGTCCAAGTTGTATAAAGTAATATAAAATCGCTCTCAACCCAATAGCCATGCCTCATAACCACTTGCATTGAATTCATATTCTATTTGGCTTCCACATCTTTATCAACCGCGCTATTAGAACTGTATTTCTAGTAAGCACATTACATTATGTGTTGGTTTCTACTGTTCGAAAGTTAGTTTTAATATATTACCGACTTATCAAATATTAGGAGTAAAAATTCCATTCACAATGAGAGACCTTGGACCGTGAAGAAGAAAATGGCACTCGAGAAAGACACGTCTAACTAGTTCTGCTTTGGAAGATATAAATCCTGTTATTAATAATTCTTACTTGGAGTTATTAATCTAAATCTTCTCGTATGTAAAGTGCTTTATAAACGTTTTATATTAAACTCAAATTTCAGCGTTGAAAACTTGTGTATCTACATTAACAAATACATACATATTAAAATACTAGCCACTATCATGGACCTGAGATGTATTGTTATTTATACTTTTTTAATCATTTGAAATTCCATCATAAAGCTTTATGTGAAGCCGAGTTAAATCAGTTATAATCATAGTCTGAAGTAAAATAAGATTTAGAACTAATAGTTTTGCATGTACTTAATGAACTTTAACATCAAACAATTTTCCAGTGACTTTAGTTTTTCTAAATGTTTGGGCTTAGTGATATAACAGTTCACATTAGTCGAGTTGATAAATTTACATTAGAAGGACCAATTTACTCTTGTAGTCTTAATAAAAATATGTTATGAAAAATTACAGATTTGATAAAATTAGATATTTTGATTCCATAACTCGTTGTTGGAACTTAAGTTTTGTTAGTGTAAACCTTGTTTGATATATGATGAATCACGTCTCTTAGGGTTGTTCAGTTACTTAACAAGACTAATTTTATAAGAAGACTTTGGAAACGTTCCACACAAATTCCTTTCGTTAAATTGCAAACTTAGGTTCATCAGCATTCACTTACTTTTTCCCTTGAACAATAAAATAATGTTCGTTTTGACTTAAAATGTAAAGTTTTTAGTAAAAACCTACCTGTTGTTGAATCCAGATCATATATAATTTTTTGTTTTAAATATTTCGGCCATTTATAATGTTTGAATTCTTCTTGGTGAATTGTGTTAGTCTTTGAACTCGTTTCTGCATGTCTAAAATGTTTATTTTTCTTCAAGTGTTCGTAACTACAATTACTGGTGGATCGGGGTGGTAGGACCCCACTTAGGGGCTATCATTGGTGGCTGGCTTTACTACTTGGGTGTAGAACTTCATTGGCCAGATGAAGACGAAGAGGCGACTGCGAAGGAACTGAAAGAATTATTAGAGCTCGACGGCGAGAGGAATGGTAGTGTTTCTTAGATCATGTTTTAAACAACAATGTAGAAACATGTTCGCTCAAAATAATACATGGTTACACACTCAACTTACAAGTATTTAACACTCTTCATACGAGCGCAAAAAATGAGAGCATTGTATCATTTTTCAAATCTATTACTACAGGGTGGCCCGTAAGTCCCTACCCATCCATATGTTATTATGTTATATTCAATTACGCATGTATTATAAATTTATAAAATTATAAAAAAAAAATTCAGACAAATATGGCCGATGTAAGCCCATTTACACTTGAAGAGCGTATTTGACAAGTATTATGCAGCGAGAATGAGGGACAGCACAAAGATACACTGGATACATAAGATATATGGATGGGTAGGGACTTACGGGCCACCCTGTATATAACTTGATCCTTTCAAAAGAGGTAAGGCGGTCTTTACAAGTTGGTGGCTCTGAAGCAGATGTGAAGAATTTGAAGTTCAATCATCTCGGTAACACAGCATAAATAGTCTGCTGTACAGCTTTATGCTAACACAAACTTAACTTAATTTTCGCTCAATAATTTGTTTTTTACAAATAAAATTCAAAATCCTTGCATAACTAAAATAAAGAAAACTTGGCTTCGTCAACATTCTTCTCATTTAAACTAGTTAAACTGGACGAATCAAGTAAAGTTCACGTCCACTGGACCTAAAGATGCTTTAAAAGCAACTCTTTCAGAAGCGAGATCTGATGCAGTTCGGTACCCATATTGAACGGCAGAGTTATTATTCCTATTCTTGCTGTCCCGGCATGGCCAGGTGGGCTAAGGCATTAGATGCGTAATCCGATGGCCGCGAGTTCGAATCCCCCTTGCACCAAACATGCTTGCCCTTTCAGCCGTGGGGGCGTTATAAGTGACGGTCAATCCCATTATTCGTTGGTAAAAGAGTACCCCAAGAGTTGCCGGTAGGTGCTGATGACTGGCTGCCTTCCCTCTAGTCTTGCACTACTAAATTAAGAAAGACTAGCACACATCGCCCTCGTGTAGCTTTGCGCGAAATTCAAAAACTAAAAACAAACCTTACATTTACACTTTACCTTCCCTGTATTAGCTTACTGGTCTGGTCCAGCGACCTACACCTAAAAAATGTCAAACGTCTTTGTTTTGTTTAACTGAAACAGCACCAAAACATATCCGGAATAACATCTTTTACCTATATCAAGATGACTTGCATTTTTACCTCGTAATTTGTTACCACATTTTATTTTCAGTACTTGAAACTTTAATGTAAAAAACAAAAAACTGTAAATTATAATAGTTTATTTGAGACAACGGTTATTGTCAGCTGTGAAATGAACTTTAAAATAAAGGTAATTTATCTTGACCTATTTGTAACTAATTTCTTTTAGTCATGTTCTGATATGACTTTGTTTATTTTTCTATTCTAGAAAAAAAAGAGAAGACTGCTGTTTAACGACATAGTCATAACCGACTTAAAGGCATACAAAAGGGACAGCAGAATTTTGCATGTTCTGAATTACTAAAATATTGTGTATTCTTGTTGGTACAACTTTTGATACACAAGTAAATAGACCATAATTTTGATATGGAAGATTTGTTTACAGGTAGTAAAATTATAAATGTTTTTAAAAGCTTGCAACACACAACTTGCATCTCGTAGATGTTTTATTTAGCATCCAGTTAATACTTTATTTCCAACCAACAAGTCTAAAGTAGGATTATTATACCAACCAAATAATGCTTGTCTACGAAGAATATTTAACCTACGTGCAACATTTAAAGATATTTTACAGTATAAGAACAGTAACATTTGCCATTCCATACACTGGATTTCAACGATAACTTTAATTTGAATATATTACATATTAATATATTTACAACTTCAACTATTAAAAAATCAAGTTCTAAAGAGTAAAACAGAGGGCGCTACAAAAGTTAACTTATTTCAAGAGTTCTACCGCTGCCATTTATCTGCATGAGCAGATTATAAAGAAGTGTACGTACTGTCCGTTAGTTCGTATTAGATTGTTGATTCAAGTTTCTTGGTACTAATACCAATAATAATGCAAAAATATTGTATTAAAACTAGTTATATCAATTCAGCTGTGCTGCATATACGATAAAAACAACAACAAATTTCTAACTAGTATAATGTCGCAAGTTTACACAGCTGATTCATACATGAAATTCCCCTTTATGAGAGATTTGGCTGTTTTGTTCAACTAATTACATCTAGCAAAATGGGAAATGTGTTAGTGATAACATTAAAAGCAATTATAGTAAAAAAAATACAACTTAAAATTATCCCAGTAAATTTAATTATAAAAGGTGGCTGTAAACTTAATACGTATTATAAGAAAAATCTTTAAAGTAAACAATTAAATATCAGATAGTAAACATCTTTCATGTAAGAGACCACGTGAAACACACACCCCTATTTTCTGGAAATGCTACCAGAAAGCGCCATTACAATGTGTGAAATCTTGTTATTGCAATTTTGATTAATGCATTCATCCTGAAATTGTACAACACAAGTATAAAGTTTTTTGTTTTTTTTTCTTGAACCACTTTAACCTCGGTCCCAGTTAAAACTTTCAGTTCAAGAACTGCTGCTGCATTACAGCAATAATTCTCTTGCATATCAAAACCAGCAGAAATGAGGATAGTGCAGTTACCAGCAGGGAACAGTTGCTATAGTAACGCCTTAAGCGCCAATCGTAGAAATTAGTATATGCTCTTTTCGGTATTTATTATCAAATTTCTCCAGCATAGTCAGTTTCCTCTACGATGTTACAAAAACCTATAGTGGATTTATAATCAACTTCAGTATTGTTTTTAATATACAAATAAAGTATTGTAGCGACTTCTTGTTGACAATTTTCATATCCTACAATTTCATTGTTGCTTTAACTTATTGCTAGAGCTGTGTAGAACTTAACCAAGCATTATACCGAGAGTTTTGCTTTATTATGTAATTGTTATGCATCAAGTATAATCTGACAAAGATGGGGTGGCTATATCATAGTTTTAATGCGCATAATTAGAATATTTTTGTTTAAATAACATTTCTATAGTTTTTATAGGGAATTTATACCAGATGTTTGTTAAATTTTAGTAAACATGTTTATGAATCACATTAAATAACCAAGCTGTTGGATTTTCGATTTATTAAACTAGCTGTAATTTCTCAATGATGTAATTAGTTTTATTAGTAATAAAATATTTTATCATATTTCTCACGTTTCATTTTCAAATACTCAATATACGAATAAAAGCAAAAATACAAAATTAACTAATTTTTGTACTTTAAAAATGTATCTTTTGAATGACATTTAAATGTAAAATATCTAAATAGTTTTAAGAAAGTTAGTGCTAACGTCATTTCCATGCATCGGTCTTCTCACTTGTATCAGAAAAGTTCATTTGCTTTTTTACTTGTCACATTCAAGATACTTAACAAACACAAGTAGTAAAAGTTAAGTAAACTTTATTTGAAATATCGCATTTTTTTTTTAGCTAAATGGAAGTTTGCGAAATCGAGCTTGGTCAACAGAGACTCGTAGAAGTGCAGTTGGACGTTGATAAATTCCTTTGAGTCAGCTCCCAGTGTAATTGCGATACGTTTGCAGATTCTCTCACTATAACCAGGGTTTCGATACCTGTGATGGACTAAGTAGAGACAGCCCATTATGTAGCTTTGTGCTTAATTCCAAATTCCCCTCGGTGTGGATTCCTGTATGTGGTGAGGGGCCCTCCAAGGGAAGGTTCTGCTCTTTCGGTTACCTACTCTGGGATCTAAACATCCACTCACGTGTTTGCCGTACGTAGCCACTCGTGAAGGGGAGAAGATCCTGGTGGTTGAGGGGTCCAACCCTAACACCACTTTGCCCTTGAATTCCTGTAGACGGGTGGGCTTGGGGTGGCCCCCTTAGGTCAATCGGCTGGGCTACTTGGGGTAGGGTCAATCAAGTACCAGTGTTGGATGTTCTCAACAGGTGTTGTGGACATTGTATCTGATGCTGGTGTTTAGGTATAGTACTCATGAAACGCTGATGTTGCTGCAGCGTCCTTGTTTGACATTGTAGTGCGTCCCCTCGTAGGGCTCCATGGTGGGTGGGGTCAGTGGGCACCAAAATATCCCTTCCATAATTGTGGATATTCCAATTAAAAATCTTAAAATAATGAAAAAAAACAATCTATAGGTAAACGACCACGTCTTAAAGATTCTGAGTAGCAAACCACCTCACCATCTGTACCACCTATTGTACCTCATTTTCTTATACTACATTCTCTTTTCAGACAAAACTTTCGGTAAAATGTCTCCCTCTTTCATTCAGAAGGGACTAGCGGGACTTGCTGGCTCTCTAAAGTAAGTAAAGAAGCTTTGATCTGGTGACATTGGTGGAAACATCCACATCTCAGCATAGTGAACTCCTCTTGCATTCACAGGCAATTGGGGATATACCTACTGAAGATACACCTCATGCTAATTTGCATTTATTACGAGGAGTTATTGTTGAGAGGGATTTGCAGAACATCAGTCATAGATTCTCGCTGGTTTCTCCAGCCAAGGAGTTTCTGCACTGAGGCGTATATCCATTCGCAAAGATGGAATTATGATGCCGACCAATGTCCTCATTCTGACATTTACATCACCACATCCACCTGCTACCATCAAGGCAGGTTATCTTAATTGCAGAGTACGGCCATACATTCCAAACCCTCTGTTTCCACTGTCAGTGGTTTGGTCACTCGAAGACGTCATGTCGTGGTTCCTTGACGTGTGCTTATTGAGGTGGAAAGGACCATGATGCGTACGAGTGTGAAACGGACCCTCATTGCATCAATTGCAATGGATCTCACCCCTCCTACTTTCGTTCTTGCCTTAAATGGTTAAAGTAAGAGGTGCAGCGTTTGAAAACTATTCATAACATTACTTATCCTGAGGCTCGAAAATTGCTGTCCACCACTTCACTATCCTGAGGCTCGAAAATTGCTGTCCACCACTTCACTATCCTGAGGCTCGAAAATTGCTGTCCACCACTTCATCTCAGAGGTATGCTGCTGTAATTTGTTCCACAACAACAGTGGGTGTGCAGACAGATCTCTGTGCCTCCAAAAGAATCGTTTTCCAAACAGTCTTTTGACTTCCATGGTTATAAAAGTTTATGAATCAACTTCAACACCCATTTCTGTCCCCTACATACATTCCAACAAACCTCAAAATCCACATCCTTTGGTTCCAGGTATAGGCAATTCCTCAAATACATCTTCTCCCATCCCAAGATGCAAAACAATCATTCGTTAACGTCCTTAGTCACTGGAATCCACCTTCCAACAGCAAAGACCTGCCCAATCGACCGAGGGCAAGGATTCATAGATTTCAATAGACCTCTCTTGAATAAGGACAGTGAGGAGAAAAGTCGTGGTCGTACACAGAAGGGTTCTCCACCCAGTTCGCCTACACGTAAATAAAAATGGCCACCCTAATGCAATGGAACTGTCGAGGTTTACGTTCTATTTTGGATGACATCAAAACACTGATTGCTTCCTAACATCCTGTATGTCTTTCCTTACAGGAAACATTTCTCAAACCTTCCGATAGAGTCACCTTTCGGCACTTTTCTCTGTACAAAAATGACAGGCTGTGTGATGGACGAGTGCAGGGAGGGGTGGTACTGTTGGTTGATTAGCATGTATCCCCCTGTCTTTGTCACTCAACACAGCCTTGGAGACCATAGCCATCCGTGTTTCCTTGGGTCCCATATCATCACTGTTTGTTCTCTGTACCTTTCGCCTGGAGAGACATAGCATCAATCAGACCTTGATGCTTTCATTGAACAGTTGCTGTCTCCCTTTTTCATCCTGTGGAACTTTAATGAATATCATCCCCTCAGAGGAAGTGTTGATATTGATAGGAAGGGTCGCTCTGTAGAGCATATGCTCTGATTACAACCTTTCTCTTTCCAATACTGGCTCTTCTACTTATTTCCATGCACCTAGTCAGTCCTTTACTGCTACTCATCTCTGTTTGCTCCCCTTCATTATTCTTCCATTTTTCATGGGGGTTGACAATAATCCACGAGGCAGTGGTCATTTTCCTATAATTTTGAGAGATGCTGGCCGTTGTCGATAGCACCTGACCCGCGTGCCCCAGTGAAAGCTGGATCAGGCAAACTTGCTCTCTTTGACTGCTTTCGCAGAATTTGATCCTGCCATTGTCTGTAAGCCACTGATAGACGACTGTGTGGCAGCAGTAACTAACTATTATACAAGCAGCTGCTCAATGTATTCCTACAATTTCGACACATTTTCCACAACACCCTCGTCTGTGGTGGAATCCTGTCTGCCACGTGGCATGGAAGGCTCAAAAACGGGCCTGGGATACGTTGTAGGTATTCCACCCTCACACTGCATCACTTTCCATCAGGCCTGTGCTCGATCGGTAAAACGTCAAAGCCAGAAGGAATCTTTGATTAACTTCACAATCAGCATGTCTTCTACCACCAGTTCCAAAGTCATATGGGACAAGATTCGAAAAGTCAGTGAGCAATATAATTGTCCCCTCTCGATCTTGCTCTCTGATGTCCAAGAAGTAGGTGATACCCAGAACGATACTCTACGTGAAAGCTTTCGCCAGGTATCTAGCACTTCTGCTTCTTCCACCTTCTTAGCCATCAAGACTCAGGCAAAGCAATTACCTCTTTCCTTTCGAGCTGAGTTGTTTCTGACTGTAATCGTCCCTTCACACTGGTGGAACTCAAAATGGCCCTTCATCAGTCTGGCAGTACATAGGTTGGACCTGATGTACACTATGACATGCTTCGCCATCTATCTCCTGCTTCTCTTGTTATTCTGATTGTTTTTAACCAGATCTAGCAGGAGAATGTTTTTCCTGATGCCTGGCGCCATGCTTTGTCCTACCTTTCCTAAGCCTGGGAAGGATGCCAAGATTCCTTTCAATTACCGGCCAATTGCTTTGACGAGCTGTCACTGTAAGACATTAGAGAGGATGCTTAATGCTCGTCTTGTTTAGTTTCTCGAATCAAACAACCTCTTCTCGCCCACCCAGTGTGGGTTCTGACGACAGCACTCCACCATAGACCACCTGCTTCGACTTATAATCTCAATTAGAGAGCCTTTCTCAAACGACAACATCTTGTATCAATATTCTTTAACACTGTGAAGGCTTATGACACAACATACAGGTAGAGCATTTTGCAAGACCTCCATATATATGGGTTACGTAGCCATTTGCTAATTTTTGTTCATTTGTTAATGGACAGGACATTCCAAGTTCGTGTGGGTTCGACACTTTCCCGTTCTTTTCTACAGGAACTTGGAATTCCTCAGAGCTGTGTTTTGAGTGTCACACTTTTCAATAGAAAAATTAATCCCATCGCTGAACAACTCTCTCACTATTGGAAACGGGCTATATGTCAATGACTTTCACACCTCATGTCAGTCGTCAAACGTGAAGTATATTGAGCGGCAGCTAAGACTGCCCTCAATTGTTTACTGAAGTAGATCACAGCAAATGGCTTTAACTTTCTCTCTCTAAAACCGTTTGCATGCATTTTTGCCATCAACAGGGGGTATTTACTCTGATCTGGAACTCCATATTGAAGTTATGCTGCCTGTGGTCCCAGAGACAAACTTCTTGGGGCTTATCTTTGACTATAAGCTTTATATCACACATCAAGCAGTTATGGATCAAATGTACAAGAGCACTGAACATCCTCCGTGTCCTCTCTTCCACCATTTGGGGAGCAGATCGATGTTCTATGCTAAAGATATATCGTGCTCTTATTCGATCAAAACTCTGCTATGGATCACTGGTCTATGGCTCTGCCAGGACCTCGGCCTTAAAGATGCTGGACTCCATTCATCATCAAGGACTTTGGCTCTGCACTGGGGCTTTCTACACTTCTTCAGTTCAGAGCTTATACATAGTCTCATGAACCTTCTTTGCACCTCTGCCGTTTGCAACTGTCTTTACTATATGCTTCGAAACTTTGTTCCTTACCAAAGTATCCCACCTGGAGTTGTGTTTTCCTTCCTTGGTGGGCCAAACGTTTTCAAAACAGACGATCTGCCATTGCTCCTTTTGGCCTTCGTGTCCAGAAGCAGTTGGATGAATTGGATCTGTCCTTTGATAACATTGCTGTATCTACTGGCCAGCCCATCCCACCATGGCTTCTTAGTCCCCAAATGTGACCTATCTTCAAGTCACCTGAGAAAAGTAGACATTCCTGATTGGAAATGCTGCCTGTTATTTGCTGAACATCTTTCGAACCGTCCTTCCATTCCTATTTATACAGATGGTTTTAAATCAGGTGACTGTGTGCGCTCTGCCATGGTTTGTTGTGGTTTGGTGGTTGTGTGCAGAATCCCTTCTACAGCTTCTGTGTTCACTGGATCACATAAAAGCTAAGCAGTATTCAAATTGCACTATTTGTACTGACTCGCTTAGTTCTCTAATGGCTCTGGAATTGCTTCATGTTAGTTCACACCCTGTTCTCTCCGATATTCAAAACCAACTGGCCCATTGCACTTTATCATCTACTTCTATCCAGTTTTTCTGGATACTCGGCTATGTTGGTATTCATGGGAACAAGCCTGTTGACACTGCAGCTAAATATATCTTCTCTGGCACTATCACTGCTGTGCCTGTTTCATACATGGACTATTGTCCTGTGTTCAAGACTCAGCTCTGTGCCAGTTGGCAGTCGACTTGGAGTGAGCAACTTGAAAACAAGCTTTTCCAAATAAAACCCTCTATCGGACTTTGGCAGTCTTGCTTCCATAAGGATTGGAAAGAAGTTGCTCTAACTTGACTTTGCATTTGTCAGTTTTTTTAACTCATCATTTTCTTTTATCTGGAACTGACGCACCAGTGTAGTTTGTGTAACACTCAGATCACGAATAGCCACATTTTACTCTCTTGCCGTTCTTACGAATGTCAACGACGCCACCATTTTAAACATGTTCTTTCCCAAGGTTTGTCCATCACGTTAGGCAGTGTTATTGATGATGGTGACACTGCCCATCTTGGTAATGCTTAGTTTTTAAAGGCCATTAATCTTTTAATGTCATTTAAGCTTTTAATTTATATATTACACTTTTTTTAATGTGATTTCCTCTTAAGAGTCATAGTCTATCTAGTTCGATTTGAAATTAGAAACTGCCCATAACGTCAAATAACTCAGAACCAGGACTGGAAAGGCCAACGTCAGGTGATTGACAGTGGTTTTTGTACTTACCTGTTAGTCTTCCTGGCGAGTTATGATAATTATAGTTATGCTACAGAAAGTCCTTTACAACTTGTATTACTGTATTTTTCTCTTAAGGTTGTAGACTATGTTAAACTTTGTTTTGTTTTACCTTAATTTCCTTTTAAAAATTTTACTAAATTAACTTTTTAACCGGATGCTTGGCGCAGATAGCCTCGCTGTTTTGTGCTCTAAAACACTAAATCAACCAACTAATTCCAAATAATCAATTCAACCTTGGAGCTAATCAAAGTTAAGAATTCACGAGATGAATTTGTGGCGTACTTATGAAATAATTAGTTAAATCTAACCGATGTTTACCAAATTCTGATACATTGAAAATAGTTTTGGCAACGCTGTTCCAACAATTTTTACGTCATGTTGCTTAGCAACAAAAGTATACTTAATATTGTTCTTAGTCTATTTACCGAAATCATAAAATGAAAACTAAAGAAAAAAATGGAAAATATATGTTGATTTATTAACTTAGTCTCAATTAATTAGTTTCAAAAGTTAATTTGGGTGATATAACAGAAAATAGCTTAATTCAGAAATGTTTTAAAGTTTAAAATTGAATCAATATATTTCATTCGATGAGTGATCTCACACTACGCCTATACTTCAGGCTGATCATACAAACCTTCATTACACTTAATATACGGCCCCTTTTCACCCCTTCACTAAAATCTAATAGTCAGAGTAACAGAAATATATTTGGATAAATACATTTTGGTTTTTATCACTCCCGTGTCGAGAAATCAAGCGTAACGTGACAGTCTTTTATATTAACACATTAATAGCAAGAAACGTTTTTAATTCGGGCGTCTCGAAGTTTTCTTAAATTCTATAATCAGTTTTAATATCTCTGAAATTAGTTCATATTTTTCGAACTACAAAAACTAATTAACATTGAGTCGGTTTTCGTATTCGATCGGAAGGTTAGACAGAACAGTTAAACGGTCACAATACAAAGAAAAGTACGCTAAAACAGACGCTATACGCGTTTACTAAATAACGTTAAGAGAAACCATTATAAATAAGACTTAAATACAAGTATAAACACTATCTTTAAATATCTAATGAAAACAGCTATGTATTCCGTGTTACGTTAAAGTACAATATGAATAAAATTGACATAATCCTGTAGCAATTATCGGAAGAAGATTAAGTTATAAACAACTGTTAGAATGGGGAAAAAAAGCTATTACTACTTTCCACGGGGTTAGTCATAATACAAATTCCGCTCGACAGTTCTAGTTACGGTTTCATAGGAAACGTACCCCGTTTTCAAACGAATATAATTTTCCACTTTCAACCACTCTGGCACATGAGTTCTTTTGTTTTGAGGATTGAATGGGTAATTTCATAATAATTTTAAACCTGTTCTAAGTTTACGAGAATCGCACACTGTCGGAACTTAAAAATTATATTATTTTCTTCAATCGACAGACTAGATAGGCTCTTACGTATACCTCTTCATAGAATAAATATATATTGTGTAGTTGGGATTCTTCTACGGTGGGTGTCTATGGTGTGTTGACGTTAAATTCAACGGTAAATGAGCAGCACAAACTACTAATTTTAAAAATAATGCACATGCAGATTCTGAACTAGTTAAACATATGCTCTTCACTCTGTAGAAATTATAAGTTATCAAACACTACGACTTCTTTTCCTCTTAAGTCCATTTAGGCCTATTTAATTATTTTAGTATTTAAGTTCACAAGCCGAACAGTTCAAATATAATTCACTTTATAATTTTTTCTTCTACTTTTTAGTTTTTCCTTAACGTATTAATCAGTAGGCCTATATCAACCGTTAGGCTTTTGTCTTTACTTTGGCCTAGCTCTTCCCAATCGTTTGCGCTCCTCGTGTCTGTCTGCTATTTTCTGTTCATCTTATTCTCGACACCAATGAGTTACAAACAGCTTCCAACAGTTGTCTTCATTAACTCTTATAAAGGAAAAACAATACAACATTAATTCACAAAATGAACAAAATATCTAAAATCCTTTATATCATGACATAAATCCCTCAACATAAATTGTTACAATACTTTTTCTTTTATTATTATACAATCCATTTAACTTTAATTTGGAACTTTTAGTTCTGAAGGTGTAACACTTATCACATAATTCTCGCACTCTGCCTTGCACTCCTGAATGCATGCAAGCGATTGACGGTCTGTATGGATGATAAACTTTCCTGTGCAGATAGTTCTGGAACTTCCCTATGGGAAGTACAATAATCAGACACTCACGTTGAATCTGAGTAGCAGTTCTCTCTATTTGACAGCTTTTTGCTTGTGCAAGTTACTGGAAACTGTTTATCTTCATGTTCTTGTAAGAGTACTATCCAAATTTCAATGTCTGAATTTCAATGTTTCTGAGGTTTAACACATACTAGTACGTGTTTGTTTTTTCTAATTCTTTTTTCTTCTGTTCATAGCTCTTTCAATATTTGCAATGGACATCATACTATTATTTTATATAATAACTCAAAGGGTGAAAATCCTGTACTTGTTTGTGGGACTTCTCAATAAGTGAATAATACTGTCTGCAAGTACCTGTCCAACTCATGCTCTTTTAAGAAGTTCATCGACTTTCTCGCAAAGATTATTACATTTAGAATTGTACGCGGTGGTAAAGTGCTGCCGAGTACTGATGCATCTACAAATTTACTGTATCAGTTCTGAAATAAACTGGGTCCCTCTGTTACTAGGGTATTCTCTCAGAAAGCCTAATCTGCAAAATATCCCAAGGAGGTTTTCTGTTACTCTCTCTTTGTTTGTCGGATAGTGTGTCGCATAGTCTACTACTGTCAGTACATATTAGTTGCCCTTATAAGACACGGGTGTTAATGGCCCAGTCAAGTCCATAGTTACTCTGCTGAATAGCTCTTCTATGAAAAACATCTGCAACAATGGCACGTTGGCTACCTTCCGTCCGAGTATTGTCCTTTGACAGATGTGATATAACCTGCAGAACCTACTCCCATCTGACTCGTGGCCAGTAAAAGTTGCTGGTGATTCTGTATGCCATTTTCATTGTTCTTAGATGCCTCCCACAACTGGCTGATGAACCAGCTTTATCAGTTTAGTTAAGTTGAGTATCTTGTTTAACTTTCCTAGTATAACTGCTTTGATATATTTAGTATATATATCTTTTCCATTCCTATATTATTTGAGTAACTTTCTCGGACATTCCCGCAAAGTTTCTGTAGTGAAGAGTCTATTCCATATTTTCTTCAGTTCCTTTAAGCCTAAATTCTGGATACCAACTTTTGACACTTGCATGGTCTTTATATCTTCTCTTCTTTTCTAGAACTCTCGTGGTAACAAAATATGCTTCAATCGTTTTCCTATCTAGTTTCTCCAAAATTCTAGTATCTGTTAGGTTTACTATCATGAAGTCAAGTATTGGTTCTTTCTTACACATAGTCTAAAGATTCCTTACATAATACGAGTATTCACCTTTATTTTTACTATTGGAAACTTTCTAACTGTTCCATCAATTAGCGCACACAGACGTACTTTACCTGTCATCCAATCATCGGATATTAGAGTGGTTCTCACTGTTGCATTACTGCACCTAGTGCTTCTTAGGACCTTCACTTGTTCCTAACATATCCTTCACATGTTGACATATCATGATTTATTGGCATCGCTTAATGCTTGTTACATGTTCTCATCATAATTGTCACTGTCAATCCATAGTGCTAGCCACTCTTCTCTTGTTCTTACGAGAACTCGCTCTGTAGGTAGGTCTAATTGTTTTATGTTGAGATTTTTGATGTTTGTCGGTAATGGATTTGCACTCCTTTGTAATTTTTTTCCAATTTCATAACAAATGTAGTATCTCTTCTCCCGTTTGTTATCTTTGGTAAACTCCTGCTTCTGGTCAGCTACTAGTTTCAAATTTAACTGGACATTCTTGGATTTATCAGTTATATTTCTTGCATGGGCTTCCATGTAGTGTTCTGTCATACTGATCATCTTTATATATTTTGGTGTTCTTTCCTATAAAAAGAGTGACATTTCAGTTGAGCACGTGATCATGCACTGTTCTCTGCCGGTCCTTCAACACTATTTCAACACACGACTTGACCATTTCAAATTTTCTAGCATCAGGTTTGATCCTTACTTACTACAATAAGTTCATATCTTTTCTGTAAAGCCATTTAAATTTCTTGTAATTCATGGTATCTTCTGATGTTACGCTGACATGTACTTGTCGGCCTTTTCCTGTGAGAATTAATCTTGGACGGATTATCCAGTCGCCTTTATCTTAGTCCTGACTTTGGTCAAATCTTTCATATTCCATCAGGAAGGCATCCGTGCCATCCTTATATTAAACAAATTTGGGCAGCTTAGATCGGCTGGCCCTGCTTCCATTGTCATTCTTCCTGTATGTAAGTCCTTCCTGTGGTTGGGTAAATTTTGCTACCTCAGTTCGTGCCCTGCCTCCATTGTCATTCGTAAGTCCTTCCTGTGGTTGGTTAAGTTTTGCTATCTCAGTTCGTGCCCTCCCTCCATTGTCATTCGTAAGTCCTTCCTGTGGTTGGTTAAGTTTTGCTATTCTCTATCTTTTAGTATTGCTTCCCTTTTTTCATCTTTCAGTATTTTCATGTTTCTATTTCATCCTCCTATTTTCAGAATTTCTTTTTCCTTATTTTCTTTTTTTCTCATTTTGTCTCTTCTGTTGCCTTTCTTTTCTCTAGTTTTCTTGTTGTTTAACAAATTCCCATAGTTCAATGCATTTAAACCCGAGTAGAAATCACATGACTTGATTATATAGCGTAATTGTAATCTCTCTACTATTTTAGTTCCTACTAGTTGTACGTATAAAATACTACTTATTTCTGTTGTCATTCATTTTTACTTTTATTGCCCTTTACCAATGTATAATTTTGGTTGAGCGCCAACTGTAGAAATTTAAAATTAGTTTTTCTTCGATTGTCAAGAGTAAAATGTTTGTTTGTTTGTTTTGGAATTTTGCACAAAGCTACTCGAGGGCTATCTGTGCTAGCCGTCCCTAATTTAGCAGTGTAAGACTAGAGGGAAGGCAGCTAGTCATCACCACCCACCGCCAACTCTTGGGCTACTCTTTACCAACGGAAAGTGGGATTGACCGTCACATTATAACGCCCCCACGGCTGAAAGGGCGAGCATGTTTGGGGCGATTCGGGCGCGAACCCGCGACCCTCAGATTACGAAGCGCACGCCTTAACGCGCTAGGCCATGCCAGGCCAATTCAGAGTAAAAAAAAACTTCATTTATACTACTTAATGGTATAAATATATGCTGCATTATTTTTGGGCTTGGGTTTCTTTTACAGTAAGCGTCCGACTGGTTGACGATAAATTCAACGATAACTGAACATCACGTGCTTCACTTGTAAAAATCACACACACACACACACACACACACACACACACACACACACACACACACTCTTGGAATGAGTTACGCGTATGAAGAACAAATTTCAAACTGTAGCGATTATAGGCGTATCAAAAACACTCATGTACAAATACTTTATACGAAATTAACACATTTAAATGAAATTACATAAGTAAAGAAACTCGCGAGGTAGGGCTGCGTTAGAAAAGGTAAATCCCAACCTCTCAATTGTAACCGTAATTCACATACGTACATATATACGAAGGAACTCGGGGTACAAGCTGTAATGTGGGATATAAAATATACTCTAAGTTTTGGAGGTGACTGCGAAAATAGGACCAACAGAACAAAGAATGCATATAGCAATGATTTAAGATGTGAAATACAAAATAAAGGCACAATAATTATATATATACAATGGAATTAACATTGAAAAATAGTGGAATATGGAAAATATAGAAAAGATTCACAAATATACAAAGAATAGGAAAAAAAGGTACTTACAATGATATATACAAATTCAAGAATAACGAATATATAAACAAATGTACAGGAATATTATTTACAAAAGTGGAATTATTAACCAGAAATGAAATTAAAGTTACTAAAAATTGAAATATAATGAGAACTTAAAAACACTGTCAAGCGCATACATAGGTAACACGTCTGCACGCGAATGATGGTAAACGTCCATCGCTCTCAATAACTGACAGTCCACCTCAAGGCGGAGCAGCAGTTTCTACCAAGCCTTTGCCAATATTTTATAGTACGTCACCGGTGCTCACTTATAAACATATTGATTATGGGTACGCCAGATGACGTATTTAAACACAGATGTAGTATAATGGAAAGTAAAGGCCAGGTGACCGCGAACGGGGACTGACACGTGATACAATATAACATTGGCCGAAATCGAAGGAACAGGGGGAAAGGGAAGTCACCTTTTCTCCCATCGTATCTTACGTCAGGCAGAGGACTAACAGAAGTACAGAATCCACACGAGCGTGACACAATGGACATTACTTGGTAGTACTAATGCTCAAAGAGGTACAAATGTTCTCTCACCAGTAAGATGTTATAAACGACGAACCAGTTGAAAGCCGGAAGGTAACTATCAAGATGAAGCATCACTACCCAGCCCCATATAACGTCCCACGGTGGAGCAGCGTAGTGTTGCTCTATCCTGTGAGTACATTCTGAGGTAAGCAGACGGTAGAGAGAACCAGAATCCTCGAAACGTCACGCGACTTGGCGTGACAACGTCTAATCCCCGCAACAGCGTCAGTATACCAATTGGGAGAATCAACATACGTTCGTTTACTCAGGCTCGATGAAACACCAAAATTCCTGTGCTAATAAAGAAACGAGCAAGTTACTGGGATGATCCTCCCAGGACAGAGAACAGATAGTTGTTGACAGGAAGAGAGAATGACACTTGGTCGGGACGCGTGGAATGCACAGTCCTCCTTTGTGGGGTGGACTAATTAAAAACAACCGAGAAACACTGCCTCAATCTTACCACTCAACAGGAAGGTGTAGACACGCCGCTGGCCAGCACGTACACTACATTTATTCAGAGGAAGAATCGCACAAAGATACCATATTAAGGGAAGTATCCTCCTCTTTATCTCCTCAGCCCTGCTAAATACGTCAGTAGGAGTGTAGTGATATTCGTGCACTGTCTAACTGACACGTTGCATCACCTCCTCCAAAGCAGACTCTGGTTCCACAAGGAGACGGATCCCAAAACGTTCCACCAGGGAAGAAGTCCATGCCAAACCAAACAGGTTGGCTGCAGATGAGGCCCACTTTCCCAACTACCGAGTCCTAGACTTGGACCGAATAGCCACCCAATATTCACTCAGACTAATGGGTTTCACTAGGTTGCCAACATGTGAAGAATCAAAGGTTGGCAAGGCCTGTATAAAGTCTTTCCAAATTCGCTCGACAATTGGCGATGCCAAATATCGTCAGCTGTAATAGTTAAGGCACATGTTGAGGATGTCAGTAATGTCCAAGGACACTTGATCGTCTTCCCTCAACAGACTGGAGATGTGTTTGTTTTTAAGACATCTCCCACGCCTCACACAATGGAACCCTAGTAATATTTCTGGAATCTAGTAACTCCATTAGATTGAAAATGCTCACTGCTTGGAATAATTTGGCATACTTCAAGTTATGTCCTTTTTAGCCTGTTGATGTCTGCAAGTATCCACTGGTCCATTGGTCTGCCCCTAAGCAAGGCTGTTAATGTGTCTTGCTTGCTGCACAGGACAAGAGGGCGAGTTCACAAAGTTCTCGTGCCTGCTTGCCTCAGCACGGAGATACATGCTTCCTTAAAACCCACCAGGTCTCATTAATGGTGTCAATGGAAGATTAGGCCCCAGACAAAGGCTATCAATTCATTTTCCACCTCATCCTCGGCGAGGAGGGAGACATTGAGTCTCTAAACTTCTCGACCCCAAAAACAGGGGTAAAATCCTGGAATGCGGTAAAAAAGGCTCGATGGTCGGACACGTGAAACGAAACTTCACCTACCCGACAGACTGTAGCTCTAACAAGGCACTGCTTCAGGCCAGCTGGGACATAGAAACGGTCCAGGCGACAAGAGACGCCTTTACTGGTCTAAGTAATGACAAAGACAATTTCGTAAAGTGTACGCAAGACGTCGTGGAAATTGAAGTCGAACAACATCTAACACGGAGGCTGTGTATTCTGATGACCAATCTTATTAAGGTGGGGTTCCAGCAAAGTTGAAGTCCCCGCCAAGGACAATATCAGCCTGTGTTATCAAGAACCTGTCCGAGGAGAAAAATAAGGCTTGCAATTCCTTCCCTTGAACAGAGCATATACATTAACAAGTCGTATCTTACGTCCCTGAGTGATGACATCAGCATATACAACCAGTACTTCAGCATCATTATGTGACCCAAGAATACTTCCTAAGAAATTGGGGTTAAAGAGGATTTCCACCCCTTGTGCATAAGTTGAACCAAAAGACCAGAAAGCCCAAACAGGGAAAAGATTTACAAAAGAAATATGATCCATCTTAGAGGCAAAATGAGTCTCCTCCAAAAAATATAAAGTCAATCTTCAAACGGTTGAAAAGAGAGAATGCGTAGATTTGCTTTTTGCGGCTACATATTCCCAGGATGTTCAGTGTGATGCAGGATAGACCCATCAACGCCTTTCGAGGGAGCAACTTACTTACATTGTTGCTCAGGTGTTACAGCTGACAGTGAAGGATCATGCACCCTCTTTAGACAAGAATGAGGCGTGTTCTCATTAGGGTGGTTACCCCATTGGGATAACCACTCTAAAACATTGCTTTCTCCCAGACTTCAGTCTGGATAATGGAAAGAGATGACTCTTTCGATGACGAACTCAGAAAATTCTCCAAATACTGTGGGGAGGAGGAGAAAATGCCCTCCATAAAAAAAAAGATAGCGAAGGCAGTTCATCCTACACTGGTGCAGAGTCCCCACCCTCCCTCAAAGAGGGGACCTGGGCCTCCCCCTGGATCTGCAAGGAGTTCTGAGACTCCTCAGAAAACTGAACCTCCTCTCCAGCAAACAAAAAGGCATGAACTGTTTAGGGGGCCTGAGCCTCCTCAGAGGCCCCACCCACATCCCGAGGGTGTAGGAGGCCCGAGTTTTCCCCTTCTGCTAGTACCACTGCCTAGGACTGCTCCAAAGAAGACTGGCCGTGCTGTGATGACCTGATCTTCTTGCTCTGATGGTTGCCATCGCGGGAGGGGCATTTCACTAAGTATGTGTTGCGTATGTGCCCATATACTTGGCACTTATTGCACTTATGTCGTGTCACAATTTGCAGACAGGTGGCCCTGAAGGCCACAACGACAACGCATGCGTTGCATGACAGCGTAGTTCATCATAACATGAAAACCTTTAATTTTCAGGAAGTTTGGAACAGGTGTCTTCACATTAACACACAACTTTGTTACCCGTACATGTATTAGGGCGTGCCTGATACCGCTCGTGTTCCACTTTGATCACCGCCCCATATTCCTGCAGTTCGAAAGGGTTTGATCGAATGGTCACCCATTTAATATTCTGACCGGCCGGCTCACTTGTCCTTTAAAACGTAAAGTCACCGACGACGACAACGTCGCCATATATTTCACCTTGTCAAAATGTTGTAGACAGTCGAGGACGTTCACTCTTGGGTGATCACATATAACGTCTATTATCGATGATGGTATCAGGTCTGCAGAGATCACGAATCTGATCGACCGTGGTCCGACGGAATATGTTCGGAGGGCTGTAGCCATGCCGATCATCCCTTCAGTCAACGGTTTAATAAAATATAACGCTATACTTTACAGCGCAAACAACAGAGAAAAAGGAACGAAGCAAAAAACACTACAATAATGTGTTAACGTAAAAAAATCACTTATTAATATCACTTACACACAGTGAAAAAAATCGAGCCAACTAATTAAAGTAGTATCACTCCGAACCACCACCCATTACATCCACTGTAACTACCATGCTCTTTTCAAGCTTTTTATATGCAGTAAGGTGTACATCCACATAAAGTAGTGCCAAATTGTTAAATTACCTTATTCACAACAAAAAATAGTTATTAGAAAATTTTAGTAAAATGTATTTCATTTTAATTTCTTTATATTTATTTAATACCTTCTTATATTCGTTACAGAATAGTTTAATAATTTTATTTAAAGTTTCTTTATTAAATCCATTAACTATTAATTTTTGTAACAGTATTTCAACATTACCGATGAAATATTGTAATTTATTACGAAGTTTACAATATCCGAACAATTGCAAAGTTATAATTCTTATAACAGAAGGATATGGTACATTACTATTAAAAGAAGATAAACCATATATTGGAAATACAAAATATTTTCTTTTATCAAAAATATTTATATTGATATCTTTATGGATTATTCTCATTTCTAAATCTAAATAATATGCTTCGGTATTAGATATTGAAACATTTTCAATTTTTAATTCTATCGGATAAATAGTGTTAACCTCTTCAGTGCCGTAGACACTGCCTAGGACTGCTCCAAGCCGATCGGTAACGCAGTGCCACGGACGAGTTAATTTGTTCTCAATAATACCTAACTTCAACGCTAGATGTTAGCACCATACATGCATTTGACATACTTACAAATTGTTTCACTTTCGATCCGAAATGGCGTCACGAAAAAAGTTACAAAATGAAGAAGCATTATAGTTGTACTGTAGCACCTGAAATACTTGGCAGTCAACAAGTTAATAACATTATTTATTTTTACTAATTAAATCATGTATATATCTTACTTGAGGCAATAATACATGGGGGTCTGGCATGGCCAAGCGCGTAAGGCGTGCGACTCGTAATCCGAGGGTCGCGGGTTCGCGCCCGCGTCGTGCTAAATATGCTCGCCCTCCCAGCCGTGGGGGCGTTATAATGTGACGGTCAATCCCACTATTCGTTGATAAAAGAGTAGCCCAAGAGTTGGCGGTGGGTGGTGATGACTAGCTGCCTTCCCTCTAGTCTTACACTGCTAAATTAGGGACGGCTAGCACAGATAGCCCTCGAGTAGCTTTATGCGAAATTCCACAAACAAACAAACAAACAAACAAAAATAATACATGGATTTATGTGGTTTTTCAATAAAGTTATTCTTATGAAAATAAAGATATAAATGTGCAAAACAAATAGAATAGTCAGCACTCATTGTCACTCCTATTACCTGTTTAACGTCCTCCGCTGTTACAACAGTAAGTCTTCGGATTTACAACGCTAAAATCTGAAGTTCGATTCCCTACGGTAGATTCAGCAGATAGCCAGATGTGGATTTGCTATAAGAAAACACACATATACTTGCGTAAAAAAATTGATTATTGAAAAATATATATCATTATTGTAAATACAGAAATTTAATACATCTTTTATGTTTTGGGGGATAAATTTTCTTTCTTCCAGTCTTAGGGCCCAGCATGCAAAATTAGGGACGACTAGCGCAGATAGCCCTCGTATAGCTTTGCGCGAAATTCAAAAACAACCTTCCAGTCTTATGAAAGGAATACAGGATTGTTCTATCACTGAATTTGAAACAAAGTTTAAATCTTGTAATGTAATCGTGATGTTGTTTTGAATTAAGCACAAATCTACACAATGGTCTATCCGTGTTCTGCCCACCACGGATATCGAAACCCTGTTTTTAGCGTTGTAAGTACATAGACATACCGCTAAGCCACTGGGGGACTTGTAATCGTGAGTAACCCACTGGGACGGCGGTAAGTCTTCAGATTTACAACTCTAAAATTAAGGGTTAGATACCCCCTGGTGGACACAGCAGGTAGCCTGATGTGGTTTTGCTATATGAAAAACTGACGAACAGTAATCGTGATGTGCAATATAGAGAAATCAAATATGTGAATATTATTTATTTTTCACAATTTCTTAGATATTTTAAAATGGGTTGATTATTTTATATCATTCAATTTAGCTGTGAAAAACCAAAGGGAAGTCAGCTAGTCGTCACCACTTACTATTTACTCTTGGCCTACTATTTTACCAATGAATAGTGGGATTGATTGTAACATTATAACCCTCCACGACTGAAAGGGCGAGCATGCTTGGTATGACGGGGATTGGAACCCGCGAACCTCGCATTACGAGTCGAGTGCCTTAACCACCTGGCCATGCCGGGCCATCTGTAATCGAAACATTAATTTGATATTTTTTGTTTTCATTTGTTGTTTTTGTTTGATTTAACCATTGATTTAACCAGAAAGTGTAGAAACGAAACGTTCAGTGAAGTTTGTTCTTTTTTCTCTCCATCATACAAAATGTCTAAGTTACTCCATTTAGCATTTCGTAGCAAATTCCGAAAATACTAGTTTATTAATTTACCCCTAAATTAGTGATGGAATCAGAGAAGGAACTGTATCTACATCTGTCGCTCCTTCAATGATACATTTCACTCTTACACATCGACAGTGCAGTTCGTACCAAAGCTTCATTTATTACTTTCAATGTGGTTTTCCATCTACTGTGTCCACGAAGGAGAATTGAACCCCTTTTTTTAGGATTGTAAATCCAAAGACTTGCCGAGATCCCGCTGAGCAACACTCGACGTTATTTGTTTTAACTTAAGTATTTACTGATACAAACTAATGGTGTTGTGTCGGACCTAGGATTTGTTTCAATAATTCACTATAAAAAGTAACAACACCAAATAATTTTTCCAAGCTAGATGTTCGACTACTGCACATTATTAATTTATCTTATCCACCACTGAATACTTTAATAAGAATTTTGATAACTGTAAATAATTTCTGCAGAAATATTAGGAACCTCTGAAATATTTATTACTCTAGCCAAAATATAAATCTCGTAACAGAACAGGTTGTATTTGTGTTACAGTTCTGGAAGTTGTAGCTGGGTTCGAATCTGTACAATACCGTAGAATATTTCCTGCACTTTAAACTTTGGATGCATTATAAGAGCGACAGTCGATTCCTCAGTGTGGATGTTGGGTGATAAGGTCTTATCGACTGGTTGCCTTTTTTTCTGTTCATATAGTCTTAATAGCTTTGCAAGAAATAAATAATACAAATAGTTAACACTAACAAAACAGGTGAGGAAGAAAAGCTGGTAATTGAAATGCAATGTGTGTAACAACGACGCTTGTTCTAAACGTGTGTTTTGAAATGCTTGAATGTTAACAAAAATATTCTTTGAAAACAAACAAATAACATTATACTCCAGAGAATGTGAGAGCAAAATGTTATGAATGATACAGGAGAATATATCCGAAGCCAAATCGAACACGAAAGAACAGAAATGCAGAGTGGATTCCGTTAAAACCAGAGTTCGAAACTATATGAAACAAATAGAAAATTGTTCATTTCATTCTTGCAGCTATCTATGCTAACTAATTTATGAGAGAAGTTAAAGCAAAACTCTAAATATGAGAAAGCTAACAGCTTAATAATTGCATATGAACTTCGAAAGCAAGAAGTAAAAATATGTTATTCTTGAAGCAGAGTACAGCGGTAAGTCTACGGATTCATAACGCTAAAATCAGGGGTTCGATTCCCCTCGGTGGGCTCAGCAGATAGCCCGACGTGGCTTTGCTATAAAAAAAACAACACACGAACACACAAAAACTTTAAGGCCCCCAGTGGCTCAGCGGTATGTCTGAGAACTTACAACGCTAAATACCGGGTTTCGATACCCGTGGTGGACAGAGCACAGATAGCCCATTGTGTAGCTTTATGCTTAATCCAACAACACCAACAGCAGCAGAACCCTTTCGCAGATCCCGCGTAAATACATCTAATAATACCACTAATTAAAGAAGTTCGGGAGAATTACATTTGTGTGGATGTTTTACAATAATATATTTTCATACGATGTATTAATTAATGTACAATGACGTGTTTTTACACGTAGTGAATACGATTTATTTAATCACGGTTACTTTATCCCACACCTACTCCACCATTGCCCGCATATACATGCAGAACACATGTTGCCACATCCGGGACTTCGCTAGAAAAATGTTCAGTTGGGGCTTTAGGTATCGTGGAGGTGTAGTGTTGAGATGTGTGTGTGTGTGTGTGTGTTCTTATAGCACAGCCACACTAGGCTATCTGCTGAGTCCCTAGAGGGGAATCGAACCCCTGATTTTAGCGGAAATCCGAAAGCGAAACATCGAGAAACATTTTTGAGACGGAGAAGTGAGTTTAGTAAGAAAAGGCCTTTTAAAGTTCCTTATGAAATGGAATTATCCAATGAAATACCAATGATAATAATGACGTCATATCAAAACTTTATCTGTCCATGTGTCATATTTAAAAAAAAATGAATATTTAAATCATGTTTAACAAGAGGTCGAGAATCTGTCTTTTAAGAATGTTAACATGTCCTCGAAAGATCGCAAGTGAAATAAAGGTTTAACCCTTTTTATGTCAGTTGGTCACGGGTTCGAATCCCCGTCGTATCAAACATGCTCGCCCTTTCAACTGTGTAGGCGTTATAATGCGACTGTCAATTCCACTATTCGTTGGTGAAACAGTAACCCAAGAGTTGGCGGTTGGTGGTGATGACTAGCTGCTTTCCCTCTAGTCTCACACTGCTAAAGTAGAGATGACTAGCGCAGATAGCTTTCGTGTAGCTTTGCGTGAAATTCAAAAACCAAGCAAACTAGATTTATAGTTCTCGGCCACCCGGTGGGATAGCGATATGTTCAGGGGCTTAAATCACTAAAACCCAGGGTTTGATTCTCCGTTATTGACCCAGCAGATTGCACGATATGACTGCTTTCAAACAAGTAGACTTAGATTAATACAAAAGTATTATCACTTATTCAAAAAAATGTTTTCTAACATGCGAGTTTAAACATTCTGATTTAAAATTGCAATAATATTTTATTTCATAAATACTTTTATTGGTGAAACTCGCACATTTTAGTTAGAAAGCTGTTCATTACGTTCAGAAAATAAAGACATTATTAGTTAATCTCGAACCCGGAAAAGTAAATAGCTTGTCATTCCCTGGAGGGTTTTATTATATTAGAAATTTGAATCAAATAAAACATATCTACTCACATGATGCAAATCTGCGCAGTTAATGAGAAAAGTATAGTTTGTAGTTTAACAAACGGACGGCATTACTCGCAATCTACATGCTGCAAGTTCAAATTCCGTTTATGCCCTTTCCAACATTAGAGCGTTATTATGTTGTGGTCAGTCGCACTTTTCGTTAGTGAAAGAGCAGCCCAAGTGTTGGCAGTAGGTGTAGTTAACTGCCTGCTGTCTAGCACTTTTAAATCAGGGACAGTTTGTTTGTTTTTTGAATTTCGCACAAAGCTACTCGAGGGCTATTTGTGCTAGCCGTCCCTAATTTAGCAGTGTAAGACTAGAGGGAAGGCAGCTAGTCATCACCACCCACCGCCATCTCTTGGGCTACTCTTTTACCAACGAATAGTGGGATTGACTGTCAATTTATAACGCCCCCACGGCTGAAAGGGCGAGCATGTTTGGCGCGACGGGGATGCGAACGCGCGACCCTCAGATTACGAATCGCTCTCCTCAACACGCTTGGCCATTTTTGAATAACACATGAGAAATTGAACGAAAAGGAGGTTGGTGAAACACTATCAACTGTCATATTTTATTATCTAAATGTTTCACTTTTCTGCGTCTTCGACAATTCACACACAATCTTGCTGGTTCAGTACAAATGACTCATGGGGTTCGTTATGTAAATATCACAGTGATATTCTGACTCTTTTACAGACACACACATAAGTATATATACATTTATTACCAAACAGTAATTTCCCGGGTAGATAATGCTAAAACCTGGAGTTCGATCCATATCGTAAACACAGCAAATAAAATCAAATGTGGTGTCACAGAGATGAAGTGTACACTTTTCAGCAATGTGCCTCTAATAACTTCTTTTGAAACTAGCTGAAACTCTGGAATAATTTATCATGTTAAATATCCTGGCTTGGGAAATTAGATTCTGCCATAAATGCCTTTTTGGTTATTTTTTGTTTCTGATTATCAGGTTTAATTACGTATATTATTATCTAACTTTTTTCTATCTAATACCGATACCCCCCCTAGTATTTCATGAACTTGTTCTTTTTATTTATTTTATATCTTTTCTTGGACAAGGTTTAGCTGAAGACATGGTAAACAACATATGTAAATTTTTACAATAAAAATAAAAGTTTTTCTAGTCGATTTCTTTTTAGATACAATTGACGATAGTTGGATAATTCAACCAACAGTTATCTACTAACCTCATTTTACTCTATACTGAACAATGAAGTTGTCTATATACAGCTAGCAACAGGCAGCAAAGAATAGCTTACTGACAAATCAGCCTGCGCTAATTGGCCAAGGAGAATTTACCAGTACTGTAAGATATCTTTCATTGGTTAAAAGCTGTACTGTATTACAAAATGTGATATCACGTGATTCATCCTACCTGGGCAATCTGCCTTTGTATGTCAACTAAAACCTAGTGCATTCGTATCCGCATTAAAGTACTGTCTTTACTATTAGTATTTTTCTTGTTTGAAATGGTATCATGTAAAGTTATGATAGTTTCTGCTGTTCTCCTTATTTTAGCCGGAACTGTAATCTATTTTGGTGAGTTTTATCAGATTAAATATTTTATATTACACAGAAGGAGTGATAAATAGTATAAACCATTAATGCTTTAAATTCGCTGTAGAACCAGCATACCTTTATTGTAATTTAAAGTTCGATATAAAAATTCTCTAACTAGGGGAAAAAAAAAACCCACAGAATTGGAGTTGAAATTAAAACAATAATATCAAAAGCTAGTTTTCCTTACATCGTGTATTTCACGAGCATCAGGTAAGTTCAATTTTTTAAGTCACTTTTTTTTAATCAAGGTACACTCACTTTAAACACCTTGTAAGTTTATGTTGATAATTAAACACAAAGCTATTTATCCCATGGACTACCTGTGCTCTGCCCACAACTGGTATCGAAACCCAGTTTCTAGCCGTTTGAGTTCGCAGACGTTCCATTGTGCCGCTAGGGGACTGTAAGTTAATAAAAATGTATACTATTCTGAAATGGTTAATATATTTTATGTGTATGTCTACACGTAATTTAAATGTTTGAGAGAAATTTTCACTTTAATGACTTATAACTTAAATTAATATAAATCAATTAAATATCCGCTCATTTGGTTTGATTTATATTAGCGAATCGTTTCGGTTAGAGTGAGAGCACACAAAATAGTGTTCTCGTATAAAATACAAATCTATAGAAAGTGGTTGGTTGTAAGCAATGCTTCGAAATTTGGAAGTTTACTGTGATTTATTTAATGTTAGAAGGTACATGTAGTTTTTGTAAGCAACGTTTATTTAACATAGAGTAAGTAAGCAAACGTAATACTTATTTACCACAGAACAAATAAATAATGTAACACTTATTTAGCACAAAAGCACTAACACTGCGTTTAGTTTATTTAGTATAGGGCAGGTAAACAAACGTAACACGTATATACCGCAGAACAACGTTTATATAGCATAGGCAAATAAACATGCGTAGTATTTATTTAGCACAGATCAAGTAAACATGCGTCGTTTAGCACGGAGGAAGTAAACAAAGTAACTTTTATTTAGACTGGATTTGTTTGTTTTGAATTTCGGACAAAACAACACGAGGACTATCTGCGATAGCCGTCCCTAATTCAGCAGTGTAAGACTAGAGGGAAGTCATTACCACCCACAACCAACTACCGGGCTACTCTTTACCCAACGAATAATGAGATTGACCATCACATTATAAAGCCCCGACGGCTAAAAGGGATTCTATCCAGCGACCCTCAGATAACGAGCCGAGGGCCCTAACAACCTGGCCATGCCGGGATATTTAGCGCAAAGAAGTAAATACATAGTATTTGATCACAAAAATTATTAAAATAATATTCTAACACTGATTATTTCATATTTGATTGATGTTGATCAAGGTTGAAATAATATTCTAAAACATTGCTTGATATTTAAATTATTATTACTTTAAAAACAACAAGGAATAAAACAATTAATAATAATAGTGTTACGTTGTATATTAGCACTAAAAACTGCAACGAGCTGCTGACATACTAACTGTACCACATAATCTATTAATAGCTAGCTGGAGTAGCCGTTTCCTGGACGGTAGTTATGTAAATTCGTGATGAATAAAAGGTTACCTTAAGACATGAAAAGTAGCTTTGCTTACATGGAAAGGTAAACAACGAAAATTTAAAATTTATATGTATCTCTTCATGAACCCAACAAACCTACTGAAAATCCGTCAAAGGGAGTAACTTAATAGTAAAAAATGCGAAAACACCCATAGAAACTAGCAAACTGAAATTTTGTATGTACTTCTCTGAAGAATTGATAAATCTCCATACCACATTTGGTGAAGATCCATCCACAAGAGGTGAGGTAGTGATAAAAAGCGCAAAAACGCCCATATGAACCGCAAAATGTTTGTTTTTGTTTTTCGCACAAAGCTACTTGAGAACTATCTGTGCTAGCCGTCCCTAATTTAGCAGTGTAAGACTAGAAGGAAGGCAGCTAGTAGTCATCACCACCCACCGCCAACTCTTGGACTACTATTTTACCAACGAATAGTGGGATTGATTGTCACATTATAACGCCTCCACGGCTGGAAGGGCGAGTATGTTTGGCGCGACGGGGGTGCGAACCCGCGACCCTTCGATTACGAGTCGCACGCCTTAACACGCTTAGCCATGCCCGGCCGTCCGCAAAACTGAAAATGTGCGTTTTTTCCAATGAACCCCATACCATATTTGGTGAATAATTATATTCATTATCAACACACCTGCTTGTAATTTGTTATTTTTACCTTCAATGAATTGTTATTGTCAGTGTTACAAAAATTGTGGCCCGGCATGGCCTAGCGCGTAAGGCGTGCGACTCGTAATCCGAGGGTCGCGGGTTCGCGCCTGCGTCGCGCTAAACATGCTCGCCCTCCCAGCCGTGGGGTGTATAATGTGACGGTCAATCCCACTATTCGTTGGTAAAGAGTAGCCCAAGAGTTGGCGGTGGGTGGTGATCGTCTCTAGTCTTACACTGCTAAATTAGGGACGGCTAGCACAGATAGCCCTCGAGTAGCTTTGTGCGAAATTCCCAAACAAACAAACAAACAAATACAAAAATTGTAATTATATTCCAAGTCGTCGTTCCGTTAAAATTCATTATTAAAGATACTTTTTGTTTAATTAAATATTGCTGATGGCTACACAATGAAGAAAATAAAATATGAATTATGTTGATTTACTTATTGATAATGCAGAACTGTCGATAGGAAGGTCCTAGGCTCGAGCCGCTAAATGACAATGAAAACTGAGAACTTTCGGTTGTAGATATTCTTTCCCTCTGGTCAGTAAGTATCTGACATGTACTTCGAGTTCTATAAGGTGTTTTTAATGTTGAAAATACAAAACATCAGTATATTTCACGTGTATTGACAACTCAGTTTTTTCAGTTATTTTTAAATTATTGTACAGTAACTAAAATTATACAAGTGCATGATTAATGATTTAGCATTGCGCCTAATTCATTATTTGATATTAAACAGAAGAGGACTCAAAGACCTCATAAATATTATATACATATCACTATTATCAGAGGCCTAACTTTATTTCTGTGATTTCCTGAATTTAAATGCGTTGATAAGTCGTGAATAGGGAACGCCCATTGGAAAGGATACGTCCAATCAAGAAATATAGTAGGCCTGTATCTCATAGTTTCTGTTTTCGACTTTACCTCTGGTGGAAAAGAAATCTGTAACATGTGTGTGTGCAGGGGCGTAGATTTTTTAACCCCGATGGGAGGGATGATTTTTGCAACCACTTATGTGGACTGTTCAATTTGCAAATTGGTAATCTCTGATTACGTGAACCTGAAAGCTCTAAACATGCAGTCACAGAGAAATCTTGTTGACACGATACTTGCATGTATACTTAGGCCTACTGACTGATACTTACGAACTATCGCTTAGATTGAAAAGCTTAGAAGCAAGCCTAGATTAAAGATGTACATTTTGGCTACTGAAAAAGTCTACATCTAGGCCTAATTATGTAATTCGATTGGTAAGAACACGAAAATCACAAGAAGAAACACATAATTTGTAGGCCTGTGATGCAATAACACAATTCAACAGACCAAACTGTAGGGGGGATGATAGTATGCACCATACCTCTCACCTAAAATGAAGGGGATCTACCTCCATCCCCCTAGGATATACGTCCCTGTGTGTTGACTAAAGTTTGGATTTATTAGTTAGATGAAAAGTGAGTTAATGCTTCACACAATTTAGTTAACAATATGAATAAAAAATGTTATTTCTAAATTTTGTACTGAAAATCAGAAACATAATATCTAAAAATACACGGCGATACATAAATTACGCATTAGGTCGGTCATATATTATTTTGTTTGTAGAATGTAGAAACAACATTTTGCAACATGTGCATCAGTACAATAGTTCCGTTTTTTCAAACATCTCAATTCATCTGCAATTTAAGCGAGACCAGCCAAGTTAGTAAAACGTGATGTATTAAAGAGAGACACCTGCAAGACACATGTAGGCTTAACATGCTTTGTAAACTTGTGCACTACATGTACACATAAACGGATATTTATATTTATATATATATATATATATATATATATATATATCCGATTACGTAATATTATTTTCCTCCCCTCCTTTTTATATTTTGATATATTTTTTTATCCATAAAACACGTAGAATAATTAAACTCTGGTTAAACCTGATTGAATTTTCTCATGACAACCAGTGTTTGATTTTTCTGTTTACATTTACTGTAGACTTACGTTCACAATACATAAAAACTGTGGTCCGCGAGTCGTGTTCGAGATTTCATTAATATATTTTTAAAAATATGGTTTCGTTGAATAGAAACTATTATTTTGTAAAATTAAATCTGTGTTAAGGAAAAACATTTAACTTTAGATTACAGCTCTTCATGCACGTGGAATTTATTTTTCACAACAAAAACATAGACAAGTGTAAGGATCTGAAAGAAAACTTCTAAAGTAAAGAGATCGTCTGGCTACTAAAGTTTGAAAACTGTTAACGTGAAAGAATAATATAATATATATTATATCTGACAAAAAATGTGATTTGGTTAGTTTGTTGTAGGCAATTGAAGCTCTCAGGGAAGTAACATCTGATCTTCAAACACATTGACTCTTTTCCAATGAAGTCAATGACATATTTATAGCGAAACATATTTTATATTGAATGTCTCTTTTTTTTTTTCACAGATCAAGATAAAGAAAACACAGGTAGTAAATTAATTGTAAATATGAAAGAAGCGCCGCTTCATTCCGTCAAGAAAACGCGCCATATCCCTCGAACAACCGCTAGAGTGAGGGTCATGGAAGAAAAATCTGATTGGACGAAAATCTCCCGTGACATTTGTACTTAAAACAGCTGTTCTTACACTGCATCTGCGGATGATGTCAGACACTCCATATTATTATACGATATGCAGTGATATGTAAAATATAACGATCGAATAAAGAAAAATACATAAAAGCTAGAAGCTGTATCAAAGTTAAGAGTAACAAATATTTTCATTTCTTGCTTTTGAAGTACCTATGTCATGCTGTGTTGTGGTCTACAAAGTGCATGATTCTTCTCGTGAAACTTGGCATGCGCACATTTTACCAACAATATAAAATGCAACGTTTAACGTCCCTTATGTGACGTCATTTTGTTGTTTACTGACTGACAGCGAAAAAACACACTACCAGATATTTGTGCGAATGGTTGAAACGAGTGATCTCGTCGGCTCCCTTTCGAGAGAATTACAAACGAAGGGCAAAAACAATGTATGCCCCTGCGCCCTTAGCTTTCTAATCTTTAGTTTCGAAAGTCCTCATTTTTTATGCCATCTTTCCGCCTTAAATTGATTGGAACACAAAGACTTGAAGGATTTTACAGTAAAAAAATATAATTGTGATATACTATTAAATGTTAATGTGCAAGAATTCAGTATTTAGTTTAGATCAAAAAACGGTAATAAGATAAATTGAATAAGAGAAAGAAAAAAAGACCTGTTTACTTCTTACGGTTTTTTTACCATCTGTGTACAAAAAACAATCTGCGGTATCCATAGCCTCGCCGAATACTCCCCTTAAGAAAAACAAAGAAGATAAATGCTTCCTTAGTTTATGTGAATAGGGTTCGTTTCTACCCATTATGTGACTTGTTTTTATCTACAATATTGTAATGAAATTTACACTATTAGCCGTGAGATTTATTTTAGTTTGTTAAATAATTTTATCAACGGGTTATCAAAACGTACATGACTTCAGAAAAGCTCATTCGGTAATAATTTTGTGTCGAAAGCAAATAATATTTTGATGGTATTTTTTCTAATCACGTTAAGTTCCTGAGTGTATTTAAATACAATCAATTCTAGATAATAATTTCATATATTATACCCAGCCCATAAAATATGCTTGTCATACGTCAGATCAACGTGTTTAACTTATGGGTAAGAACTAGGTATATGCTTTCAGTCTACTTAAATGTGTCTCGCACCACAAACTTTTACGCAGTTAGGCCTATCACAGTTATAATTTCTGCTGTTACGTAAAAACTATCAATACGATCACCAAGTCATACCTCTAAGGTTTAGATACTATGCTCAGTGTGTGTGTTTGCTTATAGCAAAGTCATGTCGGGCTATCTGCTGAGCCCACCGCGGGGAATCGAACCCCTGATTTTAGCGTTACAAATCCGTAGACTTACCGCTGTACTAGCGGGTGACAACAATGCTCAGAAGAAGCGAAGTGGCCGTTTTTGTTTAAAGAATAAAATATATTGTGATACTAACTACACAAAGAAAAACAAAGTAAAGAACAATTTCAACTAACAAACCAATTAAAGCCTCTAGTGGATAGGTTCACTTAATTTTTAGTATACAATTTCTGTAATTTATACTTTGACCACACTTGGTCCGGTATGGCTAGGTGGTTAGGGCGTTCGACTTGTAATCCTTGCCACACCAAACATGCTCGCCCTTTCAGCTATGTGTAAAGCAGTTAGTAGCATAAGAGTTGGCGGCGGATGGTGAGGACTACCTGCCTTCGTTCTAGTCTTACATTGCCAAATTATGGATGGCTAGCGCAGATAGCCATCGTGTAGCTTTGTGCAAAATTAAAAAACCAAACAATCATCTTATTAATAAATCCTATATCTGTATTGTTTTAAATATATTTTAACAAAGAATAATTCCGAAGATATAAATGGTAATAATCTATAATGAGAGGAAATTTTCCTAACAGCCCCTGGACTTTATCGCTAAGACATTCGATTCAAAATTTACGAGTCGAGAATTCCACTGAGGCTTTGTAAAGTGAGAGTTAATCCCACTTTTCACTGGTAAAAGAGTATCCCAAGAATTGGCAGCGGGAGTTATTGACTAGCTGTGTTCCTTCTAGAATCTAGACCATCACATCAAACTTATAATCGACAAGTGCAAACAGCCCTTGAGTAATTCAAGCGAAATGAAAAAAAAAAAAAAATTAAGATCACATTAATAATAAGTCTAGATAGCTTTGATATCAAGACAGTACCTTAACTGAAAATGTTTAACTTTTAATTTTCAAGTGTTACATGCCTGCTTCTGTTAGGATGTAACTAGTTTGCCCAATTTTTCTATTAGTTTGCTCTTCGTGCCTTATTAACTACAAAATAAGTTATTCACTCCTCAGGCAACGTCTAGTGATGCGATAAAATACTAAGGCTAAAAGAACAGTTACACCCTTGTGCAAATTAATTGAAACAAATGTTCATTTTACAATATTTTCAGCATGGCGGCCGGTGTAGGCTCGCTGGACCCGCTCATTTCCTTTAATAGTCATTTTTTCACACAGACGGCGTCATTATCTGTGTTTTGCAGTACGATCGATCTATTTTTGGGATATATGGCGATATTTTGAGTAATATTACGTCATTCGAAATTGTGTTAGAAGGACAAGGAGACCAGTCAAAAAACAACTTCTTACCGACTCAATGAAAACAAACGGTATCAATGGGGTCTGAAATACAAGAACTGGACGCAAAAACAAAGGAGGAAGGTGTTATTCAGTGACGAGACTCATTTCTTCGTACAGGATAAAAAAAGTCTGCATGTTCGCAGATCTCCAGGTGAGAAACTTCGAGAATTTCACATCAATCAGTTCGTAAAACATCCTTTAAAAAAGATGTTTTGGGGTTTTTTTCAGCTACTATGGCGTCGGAGGATGACACATCGTAGAATTTATGATGCGAGGACCACAGTACATCGAAGTTTTGCAGAGAAGAGTGGTTCCAGAATTGAAAAAGGGATTTCCAGTTGGATCTGGCAATTTTCAGCAAGATCTTACTCCGTCCCAAACATCAAAACTTGTGAAGAATTTTATGTTTGTTTGTTTTTTTAATTTTGCACAAAGCTACTCGAGGACTATCTGTGCTAGCCGTCCCTAATTTAGCAGTGTAAGACAAGAGAGAAGGCATCTAGTCATTACCACCCACCGCCAACTCTTGGGCTACTCTTTTACCAACGAATAGTAGGATTGATCGTAACATTATAACACCCCCACGGCTGAAAGGGCGAGCATGATTGGCGCGACGGGGATGCGAACTCACGACCCTCAGATTACGAGTCGCACGCCTTAACACGCTTGTCCACCCGGGCCAGAATTTTATGACTACAACGCGAATAAAGGTGCTGGACTGGCTTGGAAACTTTCCGGACGTAAATCCTATTGAAAATCTTTGGGCGATTTGTAAAGGAAGACTTCGGGGAAAAGACTGTACTACGAAAGATAAGCTAATTGAGGCAATAACTGAGGTGTGGTACCGCGATCCAAAAATTATTAAAGATTACAGTCAACTCGTAGACTCGATGCCAAAGCGGATTAATGATCTTCTGAACAATAAAGGCAGTCATATCATGTATTAATTTGTGAGTAATTTTTGGATTCTCAGAAATAAAACGCAAAAAAAAAAATGAAAAAATCGTAATTTTCCATCTTGTTTCAATTAATTTGCACAAGGGTGTACTTCTCTTGTTATTTCAAATACATGTTCAAATTCATGCTGGTCTGCATGTTTCTTTAGCGTAGTTTTGGTTACTTTGATACTTTTCATGATAAATTTAATAATTATATTGTATTACCGATAAATTTATGGGGAAGATTGCAATTAACGTACTATAATACTCTTATGAAATAGATTTAACTTACTTTTAGTAACATGTCTACTGTAATGCTTTATGAGGATAAATACAACTATACAATATAATATTTAATATTATTCTAGCAGTCATTATTATTGGACACTTACTTTTTCGTTATTTCCCATCTCCAACTTCCACGGTTAACGTAATCACCGTTCTCAGAAAGGTCTGCGCAGATAGCCAAGTTGCTTTGCGCCATAAACACCAAACCAAACTGAAAGGTCTTACTTTCCAATAAACTTCGTTCGTCTAAACCAGTGGTTCCCAACCAGGGGTGCTCGGACCCAAGGGGTGTTTTGGCTACCTTCACCTTTATTCTTAAATAAATAATTACTGTGAGGGGTGCGAGAACATATTAAATTTTTTTAGGGGTGCGGAGCATAAAAAAGTTGGGAACCACTGGTCTAAACAATCTAGGCGAAAATTCACTCGTTTAAAACCACACGGAATTATTACGTCCTCACGGTGAAAATTATTAAGCAGATTCTACGAAACTTGATAAACGTATTGAATAGTTTCTAATTTCTGAAAAGAAACATTTAATTTGATGTAGTGTTTATATTGTCTGCGAAAGTTTTAATATTGTGTTTTCAAAATAAAATGGTGGACTTAGAACGCTAAAATCTGAGCTTCGATACCCGTGGTGAGCAGAGTACAGATAGCTCATTGTGTAGCCTTGTGCTTAATTCAAAACAACAGAAACAACAAAATGAAACGAAGTGATAAAGTATTATAAGAATAAAATCGTATAATATGGAAAGCAAGATGCCTGTGCATTAATTTTACCAAGACTGTGTGTTCGTTTTTATAGTAAAGCCATTTCAGGCTATCTGCTGTGTCCACTGAGGGAATCGCACTCCTAGTTTTAGCGTTGTAAATCCGTAGACTTACTGCTATCCCGGCGGGGAATTTTTAAGACTCTGGATAAATTTTTAAGAATCTGGTCAGATGGCACTGTTATGAACAAAGTAGTGAACATCGTAGAGGTTGTATGACAGCGGATTTCGTTACGGAAACATCCGTTCATTTACTGATTGGCCAGGTGGTTAAGGCACTCGAATCGTAATCCGAGGGTCGCAGCTTCGAATCCCCGTCACACCAAGCATGCTCGCCCTTTTAGCCGTCGGGGCGTTATATCGTCACGGTCAATCCACTATTCGTTGCTAAAACAGTAGCCCACGAGTTGGCGGTGGGTGATGATGACTAGCTTCCTTTCCTCTAGTCTTACATTGCTAAATTAGGGACGGCTAGCGCAGATAGCCTTCGTGTAGCTTTGCGCGAAATTCAAAACAAAAAACAAACAAACATTTACTGATCATCGACTGCTTTGTGCGGGTGAAACAGTACTATTTTGACCTGATTTCTATTGCTAAAATGCTATCAGGATCAGACAGAGGAATCAGAAAGCGCAATCCAAGTGACGATATGCTCGCTTTCTTAATCAATGTACGCTTTCTATCGAAAATAACGTAGCGGATATTCTAATGTATGTTTATTTATGTCCTGTTCACTTCTTGTATTGCGAGTAAACAGTTGTCTAATTAATGGACTGAATTTTTTAGATCTCCACCATAGAGCGTTGAATTTTCTATACCGTTTGATTTGACAACACCGTATGTCCTAGGTTGGTGTGTATATTTTTTACCTACTACTTTATACTCTAGCAGTCATTTTCATATCTTTCTCTTAAAGATCTATACTTATTTTGTTTATGTTTAGTCTCCCGGTGGGAATCCAGTAAGTTTACGGATTTACAACGTTAGAATTATGGACTCGATTTCTCTCGGTAGACACAGTAAATAGCCTAATGTACAGTGTAGCTTTTGAGTTGGTTTGTTTTGAAATTCGCGAAAAGCTACTCGAGCTATTTGCACTAGCCGTCTCTAATTTAGCAGTGTAAGACTAGAGGGAAAGCAGCTAGTCATCACCATCCGCCGCCAACTCTTGGGCTACTCTTTTGCCAACGAATAGTGGAATTGACTGTCACATTATAACGCCCCACGACTAAAAGGGCGAGCATGTTTGGTGTGACGGGGATTCAAACCCATGATCCTCAGATTACGAGTCGAGTGTCTTAACCACCTGACCATGCCGGGCCGCTAATGTGGCTTTGCAATTAAAACACACACCAGCACTTGTTTAATTCGCATATCTTCATCCACTTTGTTATCTATAAACCGATTGCTCCAACACATCAATCGTTTCATATGGAACACGTGAACGAAATTACCAAGAAAGTATTTCCAAATTTTAAGTTTGATTAAAGTTTCATGTGTCCTCCACACTGTGCTTCAAAACTTCGAATTATAAAACTTCTTCTGATGTAACGTTTCATATATACTTTATAAAGTGGTCACTAATCCCAGAGAACTGTTACAACTGCCAATTGGAAGGCTGTTTAATATTATTCAAGCTAATTATTTTAAATTTACAGCAAGACGAATAGTTTGCTGTTAATACTCCATTCGCTTTAGAAATTATTTCAAATTATGCTCATATGTCACCCATGGAACATTTATATCATAAGTACTTGTTTCTCAACTGGTGGATCTTGTTGAATTAGTTCAATGAATTCATTTACTTGATGAGGTAATGATGTAGCTGAAACATGCTAGATAAAAACAAAGAAAACAGTGGCTACAACAAATACACTACGTTGTTATTACAGGGTTATATTAATGTTAACATTTCATGTTAACAAACTAATTAATGAAAACAATAATATCCTTAGCCAACATTTTTTTTACCTCTATCCATCTATTTAAAAAATCACGCATAAAGTTACAGTAGTTTTATTTCTAACTAGTGTATATTTTGTGCTTATAACATTTTGCCTGTAACATTGGGAATTATAACATTGTTACTGTTTCTGTTAATTTTTAAAAGAATTACAATATAGCTATTCCAGTAATAATTTTTTTTTTCCACAGTTGTAGATTACGAAATGAAAGCTCGGATAGCTACTACATCAGCTCCACATTTTACAACTTTGGAGACACTGAAACCGACATCACCAAATATAACCGAACCATTGACAAGAATATCCACGCCACTGACCACAACAACAACAACGACTTCAACCACGACAACACCATTGCTAACAACCACACCGTCAACTTCGAGTACAACAACCACACCGCCAACTACGAGTACAACAACCACACCTCTAACTATTAGTACGACAACCACACCGACAACTACGAGTACAACAACCACACCTCCAACTATTAGTACGACAACCACACCGACAACTACGAGTACAGCAGAACCAGTAAGCAACAAGTCCACAGTCACCACATCTTCGACAAGTTCGATATTCGTCCCTTCTAAGGCTCCATTAGAAAAAGGAAATGGTAAAGCTGTAGGATTGAGTGGTGGCGCTGTAGCAGGTATAGTGATTGCCTTGGTAATTGGTGTAGCCCTAGGTGTTATGGGAGTGATCACATTCTTTAAGACTAGAAATCCTAGTAATTATCACGAAATGTAAATTCGACTTGTGTTCCAACAATTTTAAAGCAATTTACTTTAATAGACAACTATCAGTTTCTTGTTTCGTCTTTAAAAACAAACAAACAATACTGTTCATAATATTAGTAATTATTTGAATGTTTTGGGTTAAGTAACATAGAAAAAATGTCTCATATTTCTGATGGTTATTCTCTTAGGTACATATACGAAAAGACTGATTAAAAATTCAAAAACCAGTTTCAATGCACATAGTTTTTATTTACTATACATTTTCGAATTATAAAGTTGAATACAGGGAAATAAGTATTTGGTCAACAAAGAACTGGACCACATGAACCATGAAGAAATGTAGTAGTATCGTAATTATGATAAATAAATGTGACTAATTTTTCTTATGATGTGATTTATTGTCTTAAAATAAATTAATATTATTGTGAGACAATTTAAAGTGTAACTTTGAGCTTTTGATAAAAAGCAATAGGTGATACATAAAAAATTATTAAATGTATATAAGAGAAGTCCTAACTAAAGTTTCGTTTTCCTATCTCTACAAATATTTTTGTTCATGTACCTTTAAAACTCCCAAAAACAATGATGAATGTTACTGTCTGATAACTGTAGAACTTTAAATATAAAAAACGTTTATATTTTAGTAATTCAAACTCATGTTTATTGATAATTATTGTACGTAACCGAAAAGTAACTTTTCCTATTGGTGAAGGCATAAGAGCTTTGTACTTTGTAAGTTATTTTATCGTCAAATAATTGTGTGAGTTTTCACAATTAGTTAATAGATCGACAATAATCTACCACAATGTTTTTTTTTTTTTCGCTTAACGCTAAGGATTGAGGATCATATCATTTTGCAAAGTATGCCGAAACGACACATACTGTGGTACTATTTATATTTACTGTATTAAGTATAATTATTTTAAAATGTCTTGTTTTGGATGAGCTAACCAAATTAAAAGTTGAATAAACAATAATTAAGAAATTCAATTTAAACACGTGTACGTGTTCTTATTTTCTGTAAGAACTCTGTTCTATCATTACGTTTTAAGATTAGTTAATTTGAATAAACACCTACTAAAACTTTATGTTTTCTAAGTTGTAATACTTTACAGTCTTTTCTTGGTACATAAATTTTATTATTTCAAGTAGCCCATTATTCTGATGAAACATAATTTCATCGTTTTCTTATTTCTAATAAAATTTCATTTAGATCTTGCAAGTGTGAAAAGGATTTTCTTTGGCATATGTTTATGATAAACATTTGTTAAACTTTTAACACAACCCTTAGTGTGACCTTTCTCTAAGATATTGAAAATGTTTAACTTATTATAGTATTAAAATGCTGAAAATAAAGTTTTTAGATGCTTTGAAAGCAGACTTCCTTTTCTTTTTTCTTAGCACATGGTTGTAGGTTGCACATTAAGGATCAGATCAAACTGCTAAAAAAGAAACCAAGGACTATTTAGAAATTAGGGGCAAGGGTTGGGCTGTCCTTTTTTTTTTTTTTTTTCGAAAATCTGGTCATCCTACACAATCTCCCAAAGATAACGAAACGTGTAAAAGTCAGCCCAACAGGTACTGCTGTCAGCTTGTCATTACGAACAACAAGAACCTTATGACTGAATTCAATTAGAAAGGTTTAATTTTGGTGAAAAATAAAAAAAAACAATTACTTACTTAAAGTGACCGGAGTATATGCTACCAAATGTTAAATAAATCCTACAATGTATTATTATATAATCTTGACGATTCAAGTTGCTCAAATAGTGGAACTGGGATTTACTATTTGCAGTAGATGTTTTTGCTGTTTTACCAACATTTGTCTTGGAATATATCTTAAGAAGTAGCAGTGAGAACTAACTTGTAAACGTTTGAGTAGACATTTTGGCCTTCATGATGGATAAATACTAATAAATTATTACTCATAAAAAATCTATAAAGTATTCTTATAAACTTTCACATTTAGTCATTTTGTAGGTTTTGATGCCTGATGTGAAATTGGTAAGTTTTTCATGAGATTATAATAAATTAATTGATTTTTTTCTTAAACAAAACTGCTTCAGCATAATATACAGAAACAGTTCCTAAACTGAGACTGAAAGTTCAAACATAGAGCTCATTTTTACACCTGAAGTTGATTTCTGTGGATAGTTATCACACAAATACACTGACATAATGTTTAGAAACACAATTTACAGTGTTTTTCTTATAGCAAAGTTGTATATCAAGTTATCTACTGTGTCCACTGAGGGGAATGAAGCCCTAATTTTAGTGTTGTAAATAAGTGGACTTCCTGCAACCCAATGGGTGGGACACAACTTATAAGTGTTGAGTGAAAACTGAGAAAGGTTTGGTAGTTTGAAAACTCAAATTTGAAGTGACTTGTAAGCAAGCAGAATAGGTGAATAGTATGCGCTGAATGATGACAATTTGAAGACTTATTTCATTTACACATATTTTCAGTGTTATCATATAGAGACAGCTTTCAAGAAAAGCATATTTTAGATTCCTTCTACCTTTTAACTATGCTGTATATGTAATGTTGAAAAACAATTTATCCTACTTTATCTTAATACCAAATAGTTAAAGTGCATTCTGTGTGGTAGATACATTTTGATACTTGTAGTATTGGATTCCTGTTTCTAACATTGGGCTCAGAATTGGATCTGTGATCTCTCACAGACCAAGTGAATGATCTCTCAAGTGAGATAACTGATTAACTCAATAGTAATAACTAATAAGGCATTTTTTCAACACCTCAAGTGCCTACATTCTTCTCACCTCACACACACAGAAAAAGATGTTCTTGCATTTTATGTCAGATCTGATGTATTATCACAAACAAGGTACCAGGTCGTGTGTGTGGGGATATGGGATAACCAACCACAAGTTGGGTGCTAGTTCTTTTGTGGTTTGTCTGAAAGGTTTTATGCTTAGTTTCTTGTAATGAAAAATATTAATTACACTGAATAGCTTTGTATAAATAAATGACAAATATTACAAACCTATATTTAATAATCTGTTAAAAAAAGCATGTGTGTTATTGAATACATGTTTAAAAAAACACACAGATCACATAATAAAGCTTTAAATTATTAGTCTTGAAAAAAAAAACACACAAGTACAACATTTTCAATAACCTGTTATGTCGTTACACGATCTGACCTAAAGCCATTATACATTGTTGATTACCAAGTAAACTAATACGTAAAGAATTCAGTAGTAGATTTATATACTTGTATGAAATGACCAGTCCATCACTTAGTAGTATCCTTTAACAAATACAAAACAGTGTTCAAATACAGACTAATATATTGCAGGAAACTGAAAAAATGATAGCTAAAACAGATACCAATACACCTTGTTCTTGATGGATGAGTAATGTAGCCTCATGGGCAGATGCATTTGAAACTTCCTGGAATGTTTCAACATGTTCCAAAAGGAGAGCACAAATGAAGCTGTACCACACATTCATTAATATCTGAAAAATACCATAAAACAAAGCAAGGTGAGTATTTATATATATAAAGGTGAAAAGTCAACTATGTACCTTACTAGAGGAATACTGTAAAATAATTTCAAGTGTAAAGCAAGTTATAAGATTTACACAGATGCACTATTGTAACTTAGGAAGAAGTTTACATACAAATGATGGGAAGATTTTTTTAATTTTGAGCATGTAGCAATAATAACATAAATGTTAGGAATACACATGCCTATAAAGATGCTTTCCGTGTACTTTAGTAAACAGGTTCAGTGTTTAAAAGTCACTTCTGCCATGAGAAAGACAAAATACATATTGCAATGTCTTGTTGAAAGAACTGTTTGAATATGACTTTTATACCCATAGGTTCTGCTTTTTTTTTTTACTTTAATGTCATCAAAATACACCACATGATTGTCTGCATTGTATTCTACATGGACAAGTTCTATAAAACTTAGAAAGCTCAGAAAACAGATAAAATGAGATTGAAAAATATACTATTTAAAAACAATGTTTCAACACTGTTAATATGGCATCATCAGGTATTTGGCTCAACTAAACATGACAATTAAATACAACAGCTTGATGGCATCACAAACATAACTGTGGGTTTAGTAAAGTATAAATCAACTCTTTTGCATTTTATTTATTGTAGGTTTGTACCCTGTTATTAAAATGGCTTCTTTTATTTTATGAATATTAATATTAGGTTATTGACAAGTAATTTTAATTTCACTGTTTCATGGTTAGTAGGGTTAATAATGCTTTTAAAACAAAGGTTTGTAGAAAGAAAACACATCCCAATCTTTACTTCAATTGGCCATCAGTTCATTACAGATTTTTATATATAGGGATTAAAAAAGCATTACTGACTACAGCAAAAACTAATGACAGTTTAAAAGAACAGCTAGATATGGAAGTATATTATTTTTTATATGGAAAATTATTTGATGAGAAAACAAAAGTACCCAACTTTGCTCGGGTTATTAGGTTGATTTATTCCAAAAGACTATGTCAGTGCGTGTATTCTGAACCCATTTTAGCATAAAAGTATAACCTATATATTTTTGTTTCTCCTTTATTGGATGTTTATAAAGGTAACCTTTCTTCTGATTTGTTCTCCAATATTTATGTGCTTATGCAGACTATAATAAACAAAAGGGAGGAACTAGCAGATTAGCCTGGCCATGAAAGTAATATGGTGTAATGATTTTAAGACAGAATGGGGAAACTTGTATTTTCAGAAGGTATTTAAGTTTGTTGTTGTTTGATAAATTGTTTAGGCTGAGATCTCATGATGAAATGGACGACAACTGTGAAAGACATCGCCCTCTACACTTGTGTCTCCACAACACGCAGTTGCTGTCCATTCTACAAAGATTCATCATTTAAGTTTGTTTTTGTTATGCACAGAGATACACAATGGGTTATATGTACTGTGCCCACCATAGGTACTGAAGCTCAATGTTTAGCATTATAAGCCTATAGACGTATCTCTGAGCCTCTGGGAACAACTACTTAAAAAAAACATAAAATCAATGCTTTTGTGCAAGATGACTTAAAGAAAAACTAGAAAATGTGGCATCACTGTTATATATTACAGTATTCTATAACACTTACTTGTCAAATAAAATACCAATTAAGTAACTAGATAATTTACTAATTAAGAATTCTTTATATGTAAAAATGGCTGATTTTGGTTGAGAAAATATTTTATGTAGAGGAGCAAACAACACTTCGATCTTCTACAGTCATCCTCAGGTTCACAAAGAAAGAAAGAGGTAGCTGACAACATGTTTGACGGCGGTTGTGTAGTTGAGTGTAGGAATGTAGAGGGCGTGCGTAGATGTTGGATATTTTTATTAATATAATAATTTGTTTGTTTGTTTTGAATTTCACACAAAGCTACTCGAGGGCTATCTGTGCTAGGCGTCCTTAATTTAGCAGTGTAAGACTAGAGGGAAGGCAGCTATTCATCACCACCCACCGCCAACTCTTGGGCTACTCTTTTACCAACGAATAGTGGGATTGACCGTAACATTATAACGCCCCCACGGCTGAAAGGGCGAGCATGTTTGGCGCGACGGGGATGCGAACCCGCGACCCTCAGATTACGAGTCGCATGCCTTAACGCGCTTGGCCATGCAGAGCCAATATAGGTATAAAGGTGTTCCTTTGTTCTGCTCTATTTTGGGCTTGAGTTGTACAAGTAAGGCTTCTTTAATTTTGCGTTTGTTTATGTTTGTTTCTTTATTTAGTATTTGGGTGTTTTTTATCGTTATGCTGTGTTTATTTGATTTGAAGTGTTCGAAAACGTGTGAAGGTGACTTTTTATGTTCTTTGAATCTGGTTTCCATTTTTCCACTTGTTTCTCCAATATAGAAGTCGTGGCAGTTATCACATTGTATTTTATAAATAATGTTGGTGTGGTGTTTGTCAGTGTAGTTTTTACATAGTATAGACCTCAGTTTTGTGCCTGGTTTTTGAATAAATTTGGTATTAACTGGAATGTCATATTTTGTTACTAGTTTTTGCCAAATGTTGGTTATTTGTCTGCTGATGTATGGAATATATGGTATGCAGCAGTATATGGTTTTGCTATTTTTTAAATTGTGGGGTATATTTACATTTGTTAGTTGATTTTGCTTTTTTGTCTATGTGTGCGCATATAATGTTTTCTAGGTTTGGGGAGGAAACTTATTGATGTTGATGAAGTATTGTTTTACTTTGTCTAATTCATCGTTAATTTTATCTGGTGAGCATAGTTTAATGGCTGTGTTTATTTGATTTCTTAGTATGTTGAGTTTTTGTTTTGTTTCATGTGCTGAGTCCCAAGTAATGTATAGTGTGGGTAATTTTTCTGTGGATTCTTGTTTTAAATTGTGTATCGGTTCTTGTAATTTTGAAGCTAAGAAATGATATTTGATTGCTTTCGTCCTGTTCACATGTGAAGTTAATGTTGGGATGTATAGAGTTAATGTGATTGAAAAAATTAAGTGTGTGTTCTGTAGATTTGAATCCACAACCGTGTTATCTATATATCTCCAGTATAGTGGTGGATGTAATGCTGTGTTAATTGCTTGTGTTTCAGCCTGTGTCATAAAAATATCTGCTAGAACTGGTGATACTGGGTTGCCCATCCTTAGGTTATTTGTTTGTATATAGTTGTGGTTGTTGAACATGAAGTTTGTCTTTATCGTGGTGAATTCCATGAAGGTTGCTAATTGATTACTGGGAATGTGTATTGATGAGTTAGGGTCTCGGACATAGAGTTCTAAGGCTATTTTGCAGGCTTCAGTGGTTGGGACTTCTGTAAAGAGGGATACAACATCAAAACTGGCAATTAAGGCTTTATGATTAAGCTGATTTAGATTAGACTTGAAATTAAAAGATTTTGATGAATGAGCTGGCTGATGTTATATATTTGTAGAATGCCCATGCTATGTATTTGGCACAAACTAGTAACAAAATATGACATTCCAGTTAATACTAAATTTATTCAAAAACCAGGCAGAAAACTAAGGTCTATACTATCTAAAAACTATACCGACAAACAGCAACACCAACATTATTTATAAAATATAATGTGATAACTGCCACGACTTCTATATTGGAGAAACAAGTAGAAAAATGGAAAACAAATTCAAAGGACATAAAAAGTCACCTTCACACGTTTTCCAATACTGCAAATCAAATAAACACAACATAACCATAGAAAACACCCAAAATAAAGAAAGAAACATAAACAAATGCAAAATTAAAGAAGCCTTACTTATACAACAACTCAAGCCCAAAATAAACTAATACAAAGGAACACTTTTATACCTATATTAATAAATATGATCAAACATCTAAGCACACCCTCTAAATTCCTACACTCAGTTACCAAACCCATTCAAACATGTTGTCAGCTATCGGCCAGATACCTGTTTCTTTCTTTGTGAACCTGACGATGACCGAAGAAGGTAGAAACGTTGTTCGCTCCTTTACATAAAAAATTCTCAACCAAAACCAGCCGTTTTTACATACATATTTTTCTCTACAAATGGGTTTACTCGTAATCACTAATTAAGAATTTTCTTTCTATTAAAACACCCATAACTACTAAAACACCTGGAAAGCAACATCGTACATTTCTTCAGTGACCAAGCACATGAAGCATGGAATTCTCCAAATCACCCGCAGAAGTATTCAGAAACCACTTAAAACCACCTTGGTGGATATTATTCAACAAGCTGAGTGCAACATTATGCTTGCAACTGCTTTCAAATTATTCCAGTCTGCTCATCCTACTGGTGACTATAGTAATGCTTCGATCTTCCCTACCAAATTGCAAGTGAAGTTGTTCGTATCTCAGTTGAAAGCTAAACATAGAAAGACGATAGCAAAAGCATAATAAATTGGTAATTGGTTAATTAATGATGCTGAGAATCTGGCTTTGTTCATATATACCGAATTTACTCCCAGCAGGTAAACCTTAGACTATCTGGTATGGAGACATGAGGATGCCAGCAGGTAAACCTTAGTACTAGCTGGTATGGAGACATGAGGATGCCAGCAGGTAAACCTTAGACTATCTGGTATGGAAACATGAGGGTGCCAGCAGGTAAACCTTAGTACTATCTGGTATGGAGACATGAGGATGCCAGCAGTTAAACCTTAGACTATCTGGACATATGCCAGCAGGTAGAGACATAAGGATGCCAGCAGGTAAATTTAGTACTATCTGGTATGGAGACATGAGGATGCCAGCAGTTAAACCTTAGTACTATCTGGTATGGAGACATAAGGATGCTGTGTTTCACTTATAAATTTATCAATTAACAAAGAAAACTTGTATCGAAAACATATGTCCAAGACCACCCTCTTTAGGATTTATGGATTGGATACAATGTATTCATAATACATAATTTACCACTGCTTTAATAATTTCAGCTTTATTAAAATATTAAAACTAAAGGAACTCGTCTATGTATATATATATATATACTTAAAATATTAAAATCTACTTATGAATAACATTTTATAATACTCAATTACCACACTAAAATGTGTAGAGTGACTGTTTATCAGTTTAAAGATTGTAATTTTGTATTACAAATCATTTTTCATTTTTGGATTTTAATATTTGAAATTTCAGCTTTAGTTTTTACAGTATATATTTGGTTTCTTTGTTTTGCATGTGTTTACTTTCTAGATATTGATCAATGACTAATATTCAAACAAGTCAAAATTTCAACAAGCAAAGAGTGATGTGCATTATGATACGTGTACTGTAATTTATTTTTGCATCATTACATAAAAATAATAGTTTTATAATGAGTTTATGTGATGATATAACTTGTAGATGCATAAACATGTTAATGTTTTAATTTTAAGACCACCAATTGCTAATTTTTACGTACAATTTTGTTATAGTCCTAATTTCAATGTATGTTTTATCTTTAAATTATTTGATTGTATCAGTATGGAATGAGCTTATGTTAACATACACACAGAGATACAATACGTAATATAGTTTTACTTACTTATCCAGAGGAATTATCAATTAGAAATCTAATTATAAAACATATTAATACAAAACACAATTAATATATAATTATTAATTACTAAAGAAACTCACTCAAGATGAATAATAAATTTGTTTTTACTTAACCTAATTAGACATATGATGCACCAATAATTATTAGAAATTTCTTAACAATACATGGTGTTTGGTCAGCAAAATCAAATCCTTCAAAGCATTTGTTCTGGTAACTCCCTCTGGTATTAATACATTGTCCATTGGTACAGATACCAACAATGTTTGCCCATTCATCAATGTCTGATGTGTGATAAAACTTAAAATATTTATTATAGAGCATAGCATCTTTAGCAAGAAGTGAAATCTAATGTATTTTTAATCTTTTAATCACATGGTGTTTCTTATCAATTTCATTTCTGTCGTGTTTTTATTGTTAAAAAATCATGGCCATATACACCATAAAAATGCTAGAATTAAAGCCACAGGCATAATTCTACTAAAGTGATTAAACATTTTGGAACTTAATCACCCATATTCTCCAGTTCTTGAAGTTTAACTATGTAACGAATAGTAACCTCCCCCAAAATGCTTAAAACTATAATGAATCATTTCATAAGATATTCCATTAAGTTTAAAAAAAAGAAAACAACACCTTTCCCAGCTTTGTGCTCAGGGTTTAAGTAGAAGGCATATTAGAAGGGCTGAAACAAATATAAATCATGCAACTCTAAAGCATTTCAAACAGATAGGCAACACAAGATTGAAGTTTTTAAACAGAAACAAACCATAGTAAACAGACGTAAGTCAAATCAGTACAAAGTGTGTTAAACAGAAACAAACTATGTGAGGTTGAAATGTGATACAGTAAAAGTTAAAAGGAGTTGAACTGTTGAATAAACACAATCTACACATGGTTAAAATGAGTTAAAAATACATAACTTGAAATGTTGAACCACGTGAGATTGAATGTGTTAAAATATACATTTTATTCTTTTAATACAAAAAACTTAACTCTGGGAATTCTCTATGCACTTAATTTATAAGAAAACATGAACAACACCAACAGAATCTTTACTTATGCTAATAAAAATAACTTTCAGTTTACATTCACCTCACATTTCTATTTATAGCTTCAACACACATGCACATGGAAGATCAAACCAAGTTCTTACTCTCATAACAGTAATTATTAACTGAAGACTCACATTATTAGTATCTGATCAGTAAATAAGTAAAAAAAAATTTAAAATACACACTAAAAACAGAGTAACTTTAACAATCTTTAAAATCTCTGTAGGTAATAATTCTGACTAGAACTTAATAAAAATTAGAACTTACAGAATCTTTTAAAGTTGTGAAACAATGTCTTAAGAAGTTGTAATATCAGCCAAACCTTTAATATACAACATATTATCATGATATGAAGAGTTGATTAGTTTAATAAAGATCCATTTTGATGGACATTAAAACTGAAGAGCTACTTACCTATACAGTGAACATAATTATCCATCTTATCAACACAGGTATTAACACCTTTCTGGTGTCTAAATAAACACTGTTTTAACTAGCCTTTAAATGTGTCCAATATCTCTATTTCTGATGCAACTTAAAATTCAGGTCAGTGAATTTAAAATTCATAAAAGTTGTTTGATTTAGATGATTAATTTTTATGTAATTGAGCTAAATATGTTTTGAAAATAATACTAACTTTATCCATAATGTAAGGATTATTTTACACATTTAAAAAAACAACAACAAAAACTCTTATTTAAAATAAATTATCATTTCATTTGACAGAATGAACATTTTTTATTTTTATTTATGTTTGTTTTGTTTGGGTTCTATAATGATCTACAAGACTTATATTGCAACTGGTCAGGAGGAACATATTGTCAGTGGTTATCAGTATTTTAAGTCTAATAAAATGTCACCTGATTTCAGTGAGAGTGATTCACTTATGTCAAAGGACATTTGACATTTTCTGAGAAATGTGTATGTCAGGGAGAGAAAAGGATATTATTTTTAGATTTGACTTACATATATCACTGTAGAACATGTTAAAATTTCAAGACAATAAGACCATTGCAGGCCTGTTTTCAACTATAGAACATTCTGCTGTTATTACAGGTTTACCAGTCTGATATTTGTCAAGAAAATACCACATTTATAATAATTATCAGTAAACACATCCTTTTCAAACAGTGCTGACAAATATATGAAAAGAAACAGATCACGACAATCAACACCAGTAGTGTTATACTATCTTTGCAATACACCACTACAAGTAGGCCAATCTTCATTTTCACATATAAATGTATCATGTTCACTGCGAGGTATAAACAGAACACAGCATGAAACAAGTACACCATGATAAAGTTAAAGACAAACATAATAGCTGTATATAATCTACAGTAGAAACTCACCTACGTCCAACCAGCATCCTCATGTAAAATGAAAAGCTCCGTCAATACCAAAACACCGATCACCATTGTTCGTCACAAAGAAGTTGTATGTAACGTATAGCAGTAAGTATATCATACGAATTTTCTGGCTATACATTATTTTAATACAAATTTATTAGTGCCTGTATAAGGAATGTTTTGATGAAAAGTAAATCAGCTGCAGCTAACGATAAACCAGTTCATAATATCAAAAGAACTTCACAAACTTTCACAGTGTTTTCCATCTGTTGCAAAAGAACGCGCTTAAATGATCCAGAGTTGCTCTGAGATCAGGATGTACACGTGACTGTTGTTGTTGTTTAGTTGTTTTTGAATTTCGCGCAAAGCTACTCGAGGGCTATCTGCGCTAGCCATCCCTAATTTAGCAGTGTAAGACTAGAGAAAAGGCAGCTACTCATCACCACCCACCGCCAACTCTTGGGGTACTCTTTTAGGAAAAAAAGCATTTTCCAATACAGCAAGGATGTTCATTGCTCGGAAAGTGGTGTGAGTGTTTCCAATTACATATATACATAAGAACATTAATTAATGTATGCGTACAGAACTGTGCAAGTGTTAGGACTATATAATATTTTGTCATTTTTTTCCTTTTATAGAACTAATTTTTCTATGACATTACAAATTATAAATTTCAACATTACAGTGATGCTTCACTAATCCCTGTTGACAGTTGAATGAGACAGGATAAGACTACTTATCATTCTTTAGAATTCCCATATACTTATACCAAGGACATGTCATAAGGGTTCTGCTTGAATGAACATTCTGATCAAATTTAAAATCTGAAATGAGTATCATGGTACCCCATGATGTGTCTTAACTATATAGAAAGAAACAAGCAAGCAGCTAGCATGTGGTATCGATAAATATTAGAATAAATCAATTTAATAGCATTTCACAAATAAATCTTGATAAAAAATAGTGTTTAACATTATATATTAAGCTTTGTTGACATGCCACGGCCCCAAAAAACGTATAGAATTCTTAGTTGAGCAACGAGTTCGCATAAAAGTTTTACGTACTACTGAATGGGCTCTCTGACTATTTGGTGCAAGCTTGAAATGTTCCCCAAACACTATCAAGTACACCCTAGATTGTTAGACCGAAAACAGACAAGTTTGAAAACAAGAGAGGAAGAGGTAGAACACCTAAACTCAGTGATACTGATGTTAAGTATCTCCTTTATGCAGCTTTCGGGGAAGACCTCTGTTTTCAATCACGAGATAAACAACCATGTACCAAATGACAGAAGTGTCCAGATCTACAGTATTAAGAAGACTCAACGAATATGGAATATTTGGTCTTGCAGTAGTTAAAAACCTTTCCTTCGATCTTTAAATGTTGTTTAGAGACTGAAAGTTGCTAAAAAGAACAAAACTGGACTATTGATGATTGGAAAAGAGCGTCATGGTAGGATGAATCCAACTTTTAAATATTTAGTTCAGAGCGTAGGTTGTATGTTCGGCGGAAGAAGGATGAAAGATACTTACTTCAATGTATAGCACCTACCATGAAGCATGGAAGAGGAATTATGATGGTTTTGGGTGATTTTCTGCTGAGGCTACAGTAGATATTTGCAAATTAATTGGTCAGTGGAAGTACCATCAGATGCTGTTGTTTAATGACGTACCCAGTGGTTTGCGTATTATTAGTAAAGGATTCCACTACCAAGAAGATAATGACTCCAAACACTCATGCAACATATGCAGAAATTATTTAGCTAAGAAAGTAGCTAAGGGAATCGTTCAAGTATGCAATGACTTCCATAAAGCCCCTAACTCAACTCAGTTATTTCCAAAGAAACTTTACGGAAATGAATTACAAATATTTAGAGTAAAATCCCAAACACATTTATCGTCACCCTCCAGATATCTTGTGACTTTATTCAGCAGCTAGTATACATCCAGAAACCTATGTAAACAACTGACAAAAACTTTTACAAAGTGGAAGTGAATGTATGGATGGCTAATATCAATCTTTCAAAAAATGCAAACTAGATAGTAGGGATGGCGTTTGAATCACATGGCAATCTATATAACTAATTCACTAAAAATTAGTTTATCTTATTTTTGACTCTTAACATTCTATAGACTACACTGTGAGTATGTGCTATTATGTAACGATAATACAAATTCCATAGCTATAATTTTGTCTTCATTTTTTTCAAATGATTCATATTAGTCATTCACATGTTTACTTGTTTTTTTAAACAATGTTTCAATAGACATAGACAAGGTTGTATTTACAACCAAGTTCTAAATGCAACGAGGTTCCAACTGTAATATTTATCGTTTATCTGTTATTGGCTGATAATTCCTTTTCACCCTGTACTTAAGCTCTTTAAAAAAGAAAGACAGCTTGTTAGAAAGATACTTCAAGGGGTGGTATTAACACTGTTTACATTAAAATTGTGATTTATTTGTTAATTACTACTAGTTATTAATAATACTTATAAAAGCAGATACTCTATTTGAAACTATGTCGCCTTAATGTTATTGGTAGACATCATTGTTTTTGTTTTAGGTTTATCATGTAATAAAAAAAAAGCAGAAGAAAGATAAACAAGAAATTCAAAGCTTTGCTGCAATATTAATAAAACTTCCCACAACTTGTGACTCAATCATTACATAGATATTAGTATAAAATGAAACACTGTATACTTTTTAAAGTTTTGATATTTAAAATACCATTTTGATAAACAATCTGAGCCATCCCTATATAGACAATCCTACCACCTGCCTAATTAAATAGCTTACAAAACACTTTGAAGGTTATAGATGAATAAATATATAGCTCTACCTTACATAAAAAATCAAACCTAGTCCTTCCATTGTTCTACTACTAGTAGTGGAATATGGATAGTAGCATCACTCAAGTTTCATCTAATACAGTAACTGAAGTTCATCTGTAAGATAAACTCACCAAATGGATCAACGCCACTCAGAAGATATGAAGCAACCAACCTGTCCCATTCTCCATTTTTTGTGTCTAACAGGGCCAACACTAAGTCAAATCGGCTCAGTAAGGGACTTGCTACCGCCACATTAACTGATAATTAGTTATGAAGAAAGAGAGGAGTGGCCACTTTACAAACCAAATAGTAATAATTCAACATTATTCTTTAAGAGAAATACAAGTTTTAACCTTTCTGACCTTTAGTATTCTGGTAAAGTTTAATGCAGCTATCTTAATTCAGATAAACGTTCTGAGAGCCAACTGAACATTTTGGTACTTTTGAAAAGCTGAATAAGAATCTATTTTAACTACTAATAAAGCTCATTGAATTTGCAATTAACAATTAAACATTACTGTGATATACCATTGACGTAATAACAATTTTAGTTCTCACTTATCGGATCTACATATAATAGTAAAACATTTATGTTCTATGTCCCACCAAAGTAATTAGTTTATAAAGTTCTTCATGACATAGAATTGATTTTAGACGTGCTTCATTATATGTATACCATAACTGATCGTTGTTATATTACCTGGTTGGTGTCATAGTTTCCTTTTGTACTGGTTGCATCCAGAATTGAACACCTTGTACTGAGTTTAGTTACACGTCTTGCCTAAAAAACGGAAGAATATATAATATGTGAAAACTTTCCGTTACAACAAGCGAGATATCTTTAGTGTAAAGAGATATCTTTAGTGTAAAAACATTCACATGAATGTGTTGTTGTTGTGTGTTTTCTCTCGTTTATTTAACCCAATCATATCCTAGGAACTGTTGATGCCCGCGTACAACACTGAGAAACGATCTATGTTGGTATTTATTCGGTTTTATATGGTTGTATCTAGAGTAAACGTGGATAATATTTGTGAGGTAGTTGGGTTTATGTGTGGTTAATTCGATTATCTTACTTGTCTCTTGGTGTGATTGTCACTTTGATGTTTTATTATGGATATTTGGTTACCCAGTTTCTCTTGGTCGTTTCGGTGTAATATGTGCATTAACGGTTTCGATACAATATTGTGTAAAATATATCGTATTATGTGTATTTTTGTCTTCTAAAGATACATCGTTTTTAAATATATATATCAAAGCATTCAGCATGATGCTAAAAACTAAATAGTTTGTTTATTTTTTTTTTTAGAATTTCGCACAAAGCTACTCGAGGGATATCTGTGCTAGCCGTCCCTAATTTAGCAGTGTAAGACTAGAGGGAAGGCAGCTAGTCATCACCACCCACCGCCAACTATTAGGCTACTCTTTTACCAACGAATAGTGGGGATTGACCGTAACATTATACACCCCCACGGCTGGGAGGGCGAGCATGTTCAGCGCGACGCGGGCGCGAACACGCGACCCTCGGATTACGAGTCGCACGCCTTACGCGCTTGGCCATGCCAGGCCGACTAAATAGTTAATTGTAAAAATAATGTTTATCAGAAGCTATTTCATATCATTATCTATAACTAAGGCGAAGCGCTTGTAAAGATTAACCATATAAGGAAAATGTCCAGTCTTTTTCAAACTTGCTAAAAAGTTTTAATATTTTTACCAAATAAGCAATTCCTCCCTGAAAGATGATACCATTAACAACCGGGTTTTGATACCATTAGAGAAGACAACGCAGACAACATTGTGTAATTTTGTACTCAACAACATATAAACAAACAAAATAAGCATAAGAAGAAACTGGTCATAAACATCTGGTTTTCTGTTTGATCGATAAAGTCATCATTCCATATTTAGCAGATTTAAACAGTTGGTAAGGGCAATATTTTACCTATAATAACAGCAAAAGTATGAAATATGTTTATACGTTAAAAGAAAATATTAAAAGTATTATTTTGTGCAGGCATTGATCGTAGTGCCACCTATTAAATATATTCAGAATATAAACACTTTTAAATTAGATAAAAACTACAATTACATTCCTAAAGCCTCTCTGAAACGGTTTGTTTCAGATGATTGCAAAATAACTGTTTTTATAGAAATCAAAAATTTAAATACAAATTAAAGGCAAACATTTTCTGTCTTCTTTAAAATTATTATATTATCAGTGTTAAAAAGTGGTCTATTAATTATTACGTCTTCTATCGCTTACCTTTACAAGAACGCAAGATTTCACAATTAGCAGAAAATGGCGTTCTACTCACACCCATGAAAATATCTCAAACGTTATCCTAAGAGAAATAATAGGTAAGTTAATATATACATTTAAACATGCTATACAGGTACAGCAGGAGTCAGCAACTCAGTTAATTCTGTGGTTTACATACAAAAACGTGGGTAAGAAATAACAGTGACAATCAAACCCTACTATTCGAAAATGATTTGTTTTACGTTCATAGTATGTTCTGACCATAGTTTCTTCACTATGGTAAACATTTTGTGTTCAGCCACATAATAGTCTTCAAGAAGAAACTCTGTTCTGAACAGATTGAATATTTTTAAAGATTTTATCTAAGCAACATTATACATGATATTTCAATAGTTTGTTACTTTATAGTGTATATATATTGTAAAACTAATATTCAGTACAAATGTAACCTTCATATGGAACATTGATTTAAATTTAAACTAACATGTCAATCACACATGGTTTCATTTTCCTTTTATTTAATGTCATGTCTTTTGATTTTGCGTTTTCTTCTCTCTAAGGAATAAAAATGAAATAAACATTGATGCATATAATGAGTTATTTTACTGAGTAGCTAACATTTTATTTTTTTTGAAATTTCGCACAAAGCTACTCGAGGGCTATCTGTGCTAGCCGTCCCTAATTTAACAGTGTAAGACTAGAGGGAAGGCAGCTAGTCATCACCACCCACCGCCAACTCTTGGGCTACTCTTTTACAAACGAATAGTGGGATTGACCGTAACATTATAACGCTCCCACGGCTGGGAGGGGCGAGTATGTTTGGCGCAACTCGGGCGCGAACCCGCGACCTTCAGATTACGCGCTAGGCCATGCCGGGCCCGAGTAGCTAACATGGGTTGTCAGTTATTGTGCATGTAATGATCTGGTATTTTACTATCTAGCTAATAAGGCTGTCAATAATAGTACATGTATTTGTGTGCATGTGTGTTTTTCTTATAGCAAAGCCACATCCGGCTATCTGCTGTATTTATCGAGTGGAATCGAACCCCTGATTTCAGCGTTGTAAATCCAAAAATTTATCGATGTCCCAGCAGGGGATAATAGTCCACGTAATGATCTGGTATTGCACTATTTAGTGAATATGGTTGTCATTAATAGTGCATATAATGATCTGATATTGCACTGTCTATATAATATGGACTGTTAAATGAAATTACAGAACTCAACCAAATTTAGAATAACGTCACACTATTCTCTGCTGTGGAACCACTTGTTTGGTTACTCTAGAGTTGTTTCTTTTTAGTTTTGCTTTAAGTCAATAATATTTTTGTCCAAATATAGATAATTGTAACGCTAAGTGCAATGGGTTCTTTTTAATTTTAACGTTTGGTTGATATAACGAACTGTTTCACCCATAGCTATACGAGAGCTATTGCACTATTAGTTGCTAATTTTTAAATGAATGGCTAATTATAAGTCTGACATTACATACACCTGAAATATAAAAATGGTGTTACGAGTACCTAATAAACGAGTCTGACATTACACTCGCGTGACAAATTAATGTGGTGTTACAAACATCTAACGAAAACGTTATAAAACACTTAAAACACAGGTCTCATGCTGTAGGAATCCTATCACATTTGATATTCATATTATAAATGACATGTATGCAGTTTTGATATTGCATGATTTTAATATATATAATTATATATATTCGTTCCTTGCTACCGTGCAGGAAAAGTTTGGTAGAAACAAACCTTGGAACACCTACTATAATTTAATCTTTACTAGGAATATTTAACATCATTTTACAACACTAAAATCAGGGATTCGATTCTCCTCGGTGGACACAGCAGATAGTCCGCTGTGGCTTTGCTATAAGGAAATATACACACATTTAATCTTTACTCGAAACACCTAATAGCACTTAACCTTTATTCGGAACACCTAATGTCATTTAATTTTTACTCGGAACACCTAATATCACTTAATCTTTAAAAGGGAAGCCCGACATGGCCAGGTAGGTTATGGCGTTCGACTCGTAATCTGAAGGTCGCGAACTCGAATCCCGGTCGTACCAAACATGCTCGCCCTTTCAGCCGTGGGGGCGTTATAATGTGATGGTTAATCCCACTATTCATTGTTAAAAGTAACCCAAGAATAGTGTACCATGAAGACAAATAATCAATGATTTCTGTAAAGTGGAGTAGTGTAGCATGAAGACAAACAATCAATGACTTCTGTAAAGTGGAGTAGTGTAGCATGAAGACAAATAATCAATGACTTCTGTAAAGTGGAGTAGTGTAGCATGAAGACAAATAATCAATGACTTCTGTAAAGTGGAGTAGTGTAGCATGAAGACAAATAACCAATGACTTCTGTAAAGTGGAGTGGTGTAGCATGAAGACAAATAACCAATGACTTCTGTAAAGTGGAGTGGTGTAGCATGAAGACAAATAATCAATGACTTCTGTAAAGTGGAGTGGTGTAGCATGAAGACAAATAATCAATGACTTCTGTAAAGTGGAGTAGTGTACCATGAATACAAACAATCAATGACTTCTGTAAAGTGGTGAAGTGTACCATGAAGACAAACAGTCATTGAATTCTGTTTAAACAACATTGAATACACATTTAATATCTAATTCCTTTCTCCGTTGAAACAAAACAAAACTGTTTAGCTTCAAATTCTCTTTTGAACTTTTGTATAAAAACTACACCAAAAATGGAAGTTAAAAATTTTGAAAAGGGATAGATTTCTTAGTTTATTGTTAACTTCGCGTAAAGTTACACAAAAGCCATCTGCGCTAGCCATCCCTAATTTAGCAGTGTAAAACTACAGTAAAGGCAGTTAGTTATCACCACTAATTACTAACTATTGGGATACTTTTGTACCATTGAATAGTGGAATTGACCGTAACCTTTTAACACCCCTACAACTGAAAGGGCAAACATGTGTGGTGTGACGGCATTGTTAACCACGATCTTCAGATTGTAAATCGAGTGTCATTGCCACGTGGCCAGGCCCGGCATAGCCAGGTGGGTTGTGGCGTTCGACTCGTAATCTAAGAGTCACGGGTTTGAATCTCCGTCACACCAAACATGCTCGATCTTTCAGCCGTGGGGCATTATAATGTAACGGTCACTGCGACTATTCGTTTATAAAATAATAGCCCAAGAGTTCATTAGTAAAAGAGTAGCCTAATTGTTGGCAATGAGTGGTGATGACTAGCTGCCTTCTCTCTAGTCTTACACTGCTAAATTAGGGACGGTTAGGGCAGATTCAAAAACAAACAATTAAAAAGGGGAAATTCCTTTTCACAATAACGATCAAATATCTATATAAATAAGAAAGATTGATAAGTATTTTAGAAATCATAGATGTAGACAGAAGTTTACGGGTGGGATATGACTAAAAAATACACACCTCATCCTCTCAAGAAAAAAAAAGCGTTTCCACCCCAGCACTTCCTTTCGTTTATATTTAAGATTTTGTGTATTTGTTTCTTGAAAATCAAATGTGACTTTTAAACAGTCGAAAGAAGAAATCCTACTTTACAAAGTGACTTAAAATATAACATATTGAAATATAACACTTATAAAATATGTTAGTGTAATATAAAATGAATACGAATATGTTTCGTTACGTGGAATACTATAAACATGACGTTGTTATCTAAAGACTCGCCATCTAGCGTTATTATTTAATAATTTAACCATTATTTAAAAACTCACAGTTTTATGTTACTATATGCTGAATACTTTACTAAATAAATTTTTATCTGAGGAATACCAATTTTGTGTTTCTATTCGTTGAATACTTGAATGATGAAGTCGTTACCTAAAGAATCATTATAGTGTGTTATTACGACACCCGCTAGTACAGCGGTAAGTCTACGGATTTATAACGCTAAAATCAGGGGTTCGATTCTCTTCGGTGGGCTCAGCAAATACCTCGAAGTGGCTTTGCCATAAGAAAACGCACGCGTTATTATACTTGGAATACTTCCATTACGAAACCGGTACTTAAAGACTCACTTCCAGCATAAAATTGTCATCTAATGACTCACCATCTTGTGTTATTGCATGTGGAAAACTTGACTTATAAAGTCGTTATTTTAGATCGTTTAAAATACATAATGTTCATTTCCCACAAATTGTGGGGAACCAATGGGTGAGCATAACTTTCTAAATGATCACATAATTACTATATTATTCATTTGGTTTTTATTCAAAAATCACACTCTCTATAATAGAATGCTTTCAAAATAATTGTGTAATGTCTTGTATCTTAACTTGGGCACATTCATGACAGTATCATTCCCAGAGACGTCCTCGAGACTTGTATTTCTATGTTTTCTTCCTGTCGAAATCAGGTAATTGATCAAATTAAAAATTTACTTCAGTTCAATCGGCTATCGATAAAAAGCAAAATGAAAATTGTTTTATTTCTCTCTTTTTAGAGCTTTGTAAAGTCAGTTGGTTATAAGATAAATATAAATTATGTGAGACAAATATGATATAGAGATGAGTAATTATACTTTTGTTTTAGCAGTTTCTGAATCTATCAGACTTACATAAACTTCAGAAAAGAAAATTATCAGCCAGTGTAACTTTGAGCAGACGACATTGTCATTTACAGCTAAATAATAAATATGCTGACGAAGTTTCTTTTCAGTTGCACTTATGTTTGAATAATTTAAAATTAGAATTATATTACATGAGAATATAACGTAAATATAATAAATTTATATTTATCGTTTCGGTTTTTATTAGGCACTGTTTGTTTTGGAATTTCGCACAAAGCTACTTGAGGGCTATCTGTGCTAGCCGTCCCTAATTTAGTAGTGTAAGACTAGAGGGAAGGCAGCTAGTCATCACCACCCACCGCCAACTCTTGGGCTACTCTTTTACCAACGAATAGTGGGATTGACCGTCACATTATAACGCCCCCACGGCTGGGAGGGCGAGCATGTTTGGCGCGACCCCGCGAACCTCAGATTACGAAGCGCACGCCTTAACGCGCTAGGCCATGCCAGGCCCTTTTATTAGGCACAAAGCAGACTTACCATTCACTAACTGAGAGACTTATATTTATGAATTTAAATTCGAGTGTACAATCAACATATTAGGGAAAACAGTATATCACTTTTACAGGAAAAACCTAATTAGTTCCTTATATTTGTTTTGTTTTTTTTATTTCCAAAGCTCAAGTGAAAGACAATTGTTTAAAATAAGTAAATATATTATGTATAAATTGACAATTTCCATCATTGCTTCTTTAATAAATAGTATTGGATATATTATTTATAAAATAAAAATGTCATTATTTTTATTATGCTTTCATCAGTAAAATACTTTGCGCTGTTAATTTAATATATGCATTTCAGATTAACCGAAATCACCTTAAAAGACCAAACTTCGCTAGATATTATTGGAACTACGACCGAAAATATCGTTAATAGCAAAAGTGCTAAATGACGAAAAGATACATTATAATCTACATAAAAAGAAATGTTGGAAAAGTACGTTTAATAAATTACATTTATTACTGCTTTTAATTTTAGTTTTTCTCTTAAGTGTATAGTTTGCTCTGATCGATAGTTAAAGTCACTATTAAAGACAATGTGTCATATCTTTCTACATGGTCTTAAAGTCATTATTGAAAACAATGTTTCATATCTTTATACATGGTCCTAAAGTCACTATTAAAAACAATGTTTCATATCTTTATACATGGTCTTAAAGTCATGGAAAGATGGTTAGGGTGCCTGTTTCGCTATCTGAGCGTCGTGGGTTCTAATCTGTGTCACATCAAACATACTCGTCCTTTCAGCCATGGAGGCGTTATAATGTGAGGGTCAATTCAACTAGTCGGCAGTAAAAAAGTAGCCCATGATTTGGCGGTAGGTGGTGATAATTAGCTGCCTACCCTCTAGTCTTACACTACTAAATTAGGGACGGCTAGCGCAGATAACCCTCGTGTAGCTTTGCGCGAAATCCTAAAACAAACAAATATTCAGTAAATTAGTGGTTCGCTCAAATAGTAAAGTGTTTGCAACAACACTAGTGATAAACTTTAACTATACAGTGTAATAATGACTGCAAGTGAACAAAAGTTGGGTTCATATGATTACTTTCTTCCGGATTTATTGAAAATCCGTCTGGAAAACTAGAAAAGGTGAAATCGAGACATGTGGTAGTGAGTCATGTGGCCAAAGCAGCCTGTTGAACACACTGTATGTTATTAACCCGTGTGATAATATAACGATTTCTACCTTCTGTACCTCAGGCTGTAGTAATTAAAAGTATCATATTTATGGTGAATATGCTTTATTGGAATTTTACTTGACATGTCGACTTTCAAGGCAATCTATTAAGTAAGAAATACCTGAAATATGAATCTTCAATTTAGAAGGTGTTTCTCCTTTTCTTTTGTTTTTGTCTTCGCACCGAAAGTACAGAAAATTTATTTTAAAAAGAACAACTTTTATGGAATTGTTTTCGAATTTCGTACACTGATGAATCTATGCTACCTACAATGAAGCGTCAAATTTTCTTTAAATATAAGCCAAATATGTAAAGGTTATTCAGCGAAAACATCTCAGATTTGGCCAAACAAAATGTTTGCACACGCCTACGCAAAAAGTCACGTGAGCTATCAGTCTTAAAATTTTTACAGCAGTTTTACCTAAGAAAAAAAATAGACCACATTTATTTTATGTCGTTCGGATTAAAGATTTATTAGAGTAGAAAAACTATTAAATGAAAAGTTATTAATTAGTTAGCTAGGCCTATTTTGTTTTATTCACCATCATGCTTCGAATTAAATAAAAACCGCAGCGTGGCTAACTGATGTTTAAATGCTTGCTGTAAAACTCATAACAATGATAAAAGTTAACCACTAATCATAACAATGATAAAAGTTAACCACTAATCATAACAACGATAAATGTTAACCACTAATCATAATGATGACAAAAGTTAACCACTAATCATAACAATAAGTTAACCACTAATCATAATAATGATAAAAGTTAATCACTAATCATAACAATTATAAAAGTTAACCACTAATGATAACAATGATAAAAGTTAACCACTAATGATAACAATGATAAAAGTTAATCACTAATCATAATAATGATAAAAGTTAACCACTAATCATAACAATGATAAAAGTTAACCACTAATCATAACAATGATAAAAGTTAACCACTAATCATAATAATGACAAAAGTTAACCACTAATCATAACAATGATAAGTTAACCACTAATCATAATAATGATAAAAGTTAACCACTAATCATAACAATTATAAAAGTTAACCACTAATCATAACAAATGTTAACCACTAATCATAACAATGATAAAAGTTAACCACTAATCATAACAATGATAAGTTAACCACTAATCATAATAATGATAAAAGTTAACCACTATTCATAACAATGATAAAAGTTAACCACTAATCATAACAATGATAAAAGTTAACTACTAATCATAACAATTATAAAAGTTAATCACTAATTTGGCCGCCATTTTCATTTCATTCCTTCAAGTCGGACACCGAATCCTTTGGTCCAGCATGGCCAGGTGGTTAAGACACTCGACTCGTAATCTGAGTGTCGCGGGTGGTGATGACTAGCTGCCTTCCATCTAGTCTTACATTACAAAATTAGGGACGGCTAGCGCAGATAGCTCTAGTGTAGTTTTGTGCGAAATTCAAAAACAAACAACAGTTGTTTAATACACTGACGTAAGTTTGAGTTGTGTTTAAGACAAACATAAAAATATCAGAATTATCGTGTGTAAGAGATAATTAGCAGGTTATTATTATGATTAAGTCAAATATATTACTCGGTGAATATTTGGTTAAAGAAGTAGAACCATGGAACTTTTACCAACGAATAGTGGGATTGACCGTCAATATATTACGTCTCCACGGCTGAAAGGGCAAGCATGTTTGGTGTGACTGAAATTCGGACCCGCGACCTTCGGATTACGAGCCGAGTACCTTAACCATGCCGAGCCTTTAGCATAATAAGGTTTTTCATTTATATGGAACGTAAAGTAATAAAATATTTTAAACGTTATTTTTGTAATCGACCTTTAAAGTGTTTGTCATTTATTTGTTTATTTACTGAATAACTGAAGAGGTTTAAATATTTATACTTTCAAAATAAGTCATTTGATAAACGCCAATATTTAAAAATATTTTTTATTTTCTGGTTTTGAAAATTATTTCTATAAGTAAATTATTTGTACATGATTATTCAATACATTATTTATTATATCTTGTTCTATAATATATACATATATATTCAATAAACCATCTATTGTGTATTGTTTCACAATATATAGTTTGATGAACTACTGTAATTTAAATACATGTAAAAGGCTAGAATTACATAAAATATTTGCTTTAACTCGAGTTCTTCAATAACTAACCCTAACTATACAAACATTAATGAAAAATAAGAACTCACCAATTTCAACAACTTTATCACATGTTTTTAGCATTGGTGTGCTTTACATAAATGTTACACCATAACATGCGATGATTTGTAACAGCCAAGTGCTACAAATGACCATCAGCATTTATTGTTATTTAAAATAAATTATAGAAAAATATATATCAAAAACATTTTGAGAAACTATTTATTTTATCTAAAATAATGGTTCTCAACCTTTTTGTAACTAAGGACAAATAGGTTCTGATCCTAGAATTTCACGGGCCAGTTTCTCGTTACAATAAAAATATTTTGCATTCATAACCCACAAATTCTTAAATCAAAAACAATTGAGAAATAAAGCTGTTTAAACAAATTTTGCATGCGTCTGTTCCTAACAAAAGCGAAGAATTTCAAACGTCAGCCATTAATAATATTAAAGTATAATTAGAAGTGGATGTGTTTTCTTCGTCTAACGACGCCTTGTACGCATGTCAACTAAACACGTTTTTAGAAATAAAGTGTAATACACCCTGAACCTTTTGATCACACCTCAACATCGGTTCAACTAAACACAGCGTCTTTAGAAACAAGTTGTAATACACCCTGAACTTTTTGATCACACCTCAACATCGGTTCATTAACGATTTAATTTTCAAAATACCTAAACTGACATGACAATTTACTCTTACGTTATCGTACATATTTTTATTTCCGTTACAATAAAACTAAACAACACATAGCTATAGTTTGGCAATATTCCATACTTTCAAATACTTAACTGAAACTCTTAGGCTCACATGTTTATTTTTCAATACCCACACACAAATTACAAATTCGAAGCAATGTAAACATTTATCTTCAAGACATTACAGCTGTAATACACGTAAAATTATTCTCAATGATTTGAACAGATAAACAAAATATATTGTTGACCATTACACATGATTAAGACAAGTTTAGCAGTAAAACCTTTACCTGTTCTATTGGTCCACATCTAATTTATGTATTTTTATTCAGATGTTCTCGTAAAGTGTTTAATTTAAATGAAATATACTTGTTATATATCATGCCTTACATTTTGATCAAAGTATCGGCAGGAAATACGCATCATACTCTGAAAGACAGGTAAGTCACCAAAGGTCCTTCGTCACTTCCGGAAGAAATAAAATAGGGGCCATCTTCTCTCTTCTTTCGACGTGATGAAGTAGCAAGAATACAGCACACACACAAAGCTAACAACTAAAAATATGCCCAGACTGATTAAGATAATTTGCCACCATTTGATATAATATTTAGGATCACCCAGGTGGCCTGTGGAAGGTCCGTTCGTCGTAGTAGAAGTGTTTTTATCATTATTAGTTTTATTACTAAATTCATTTGTGGTAGTTGATGTTCTATTATCATCAGTAGGTTTATTACTAGGATCCTTTGTCGTAGTTGATGTTCTATTATCATCAGTAGGTTTATTACTAGGATCCTTTGTGGTAGTTGATGTTCTATTATCATCAGTAGGTTTATCACTAGGATCCTTTGTAGTAGTTGATGTTCTATTATCATCAGTAGGTTTATTACTAGGATCCTTTGTGGTAGTTGATGTTCTATTATCATCAGTAGGTTTATTACTAGAATCCTTTGTGGTAGTTGGTGTTCTATTATCATCAGTAGGTTTATTACTAGGATTATTTGTGGTAGTAGATATTATATCTATTATTAGTAGGTTTATTACTAGGATCCTTTGTGGTAGTTGATGTAATATTATTATTAGTATGTTTATTATAAGGATTATTTGTGGTAGTAGATATTATATTATCAACAGTAGATTTATTAATCGGTTTATTTGTGGTAATAGATGTTCTGTTATCATCAGTAGGTTTATATGGCGTGGTTTTATTATATTCATCATCATCTATAGAAGTGTTTATTGTAGATATTTCATTTCCATTATCTTCAGTATATTGGTCGAGCGGAGTTATTGAATATATGCCATCGTCAGTTACTTTGTTTGATGTAGTTTTACCATTTCCATTATCTTCAGTGGGATTTACTGACAGAGTCTTTCCATATCCATCGTCATCTGAAGGAGTGGTTATTGTAGATATTTCATTTCCATTGTCTTCAGTAGATTTGTCGGGTGGAGGTTTTGAATAACTAGCATCTTCAGTATATTCGTTTGGTGAACTTTTGCCACTTACCTTATCTTCAGTGGATTTATCTGACGTGTGTTTCCCATATCTATCGTGATCTGTAGGAGTGTATATTGTAGATATTTCATTTCCATTATCTTCAGTAGATTGGTCGGGTGGAGTTTTTGAATACCTAACATCTTCAGTAAATTTGTTTGATGTACTTTTTCCATTTTCAATATCTTGAATTTCCCATGTCCATTATCTTCTCATCTGTAGGAGTGATTATTGTAGATATTTCATTTCCATTATCTTCAGTAGATTGGTTGGGTAGAGTTTTTGAATATCTAGCATCTTCAGTAAGTTTGTTTGATGTACTTTTTCCATTTTCAATATCTTCAGTAGAATTTACTGACATAGTTTTCCCATATCTATCGTGATCTGTAGGAGTGGTTATTGTAGATATTTCATTTCCATTATCTTCAGTAGATTTGTCGGGTGGAGTTTTTGAATATCTAGCATCTTCAGTAAGTTTGTTTGATGTACTTTTTCCATTTTCATTATCTTCAGTAGAATTTAATGACATAGTTTTCCCATATCTATCGTGATCTGTAGGAGTGGTTATTGTAGATATTTCATTTCCATTATCTTCAGTAGATTTGTCTGGTGGAGTTTTTGAATATCTAGCATCTTCAGTATATTTGTTTGATGTACTTTTGCCATTTGCATTATTTTCAGTGGATTTATCTGATCTGAAGGAGTGGTTATTGTAGTGTGTTTCCCATACCCATTGTCATCTGTAGAGATGTTTATATGTAGATATTTCCATTATCTTCAGTAGATTTCCACCTTACATCTTCAGTTGGTTTTCTTTTTCCATTTTCAATATCTTCAGTAGAATTTACTGATAATTTCCCATGTCCATCCTCATCTGTAGGAGTGATTATTGTAGATATTTCATTTCCATTATCTTCAGTAGATTGGTTGGGTAGAGTTTTTGAATATCTAGCATCTTCAGTAAGTTTGTTTGATGTACTTTTTCCATTTTCAATATCTTCAGTGGAATTTACTGACATAGTTTTCCCATATCTATCGTGATCTGTAGGAGTGGTTATTGTAAATATTTCATTTCCATTATCTTCAGTAGATTGGTCGGGTGGAGTTTTTGAATATCTAGCATCTTCAGTAAGTTTGTTTGATGTACTTTTTCCATTTTCATTATCTTCAGTAGAATTTAATGACATAGTTTTCCCATATCTATCGTGATCTGTAGGAGTGGTTATTGTAGATATTTCATTTCCATTATCTTCAGTAGATTTGTCTGGTGGAGTTTTTGAATATCTAGCATCTTCAGTATATTTGTTTGATGTACTTTTGCCATTTGCATTATTTTCAGTGGATTTATCTGATGTGTGTTTCCCATACCCATTGTCATCTGTAGAGATGTTTATTGTAGATACTTCATTTCCATTATCTTCAGTTGGTTTTCTTGACGTGAATTTCTCATGTCCAACGTCATCTGTAGGAGTGATTATTGTAGATATTTCTTTTCCATTATCTTCAGTAGATTGGTCGGGTGGAGTTTTTGAATATCTGGCATCTTCAGTAAGTTTGTTTGATGTACTTTTTCCATTTGCAATATCTTCAGTGGAATTTACTGACATAGTTTTCCCATATCTATCGTGATCTGTAGGAGTGGTTATTGTAGATATTTCATTTCCATTATCTTCAGTAGATTTGTCGGGTGGAGTTTTTGAATATCTAGCATCTTCAGTATATTTGTTTGATGTACATATCTTTGATCCATTTCCATTATCTTCAGTAGATTTGTCGGGTGGAGTTTTTGAATATCTAGCATCTTCAGTAAGTTTGTTTGATGTACTTTTTCCATTTTCAATATCTTCAGTGGAATTTACTGACATAGTTTTCCCATATCTATCGTGATCTGTAAGAGTGGTTATTGTAGATATTTCATTTCCATTATCTTCAGTAGATTTGTCGGGTGGAGTTTTTGAATATCTAGCATCTTCAGTATATTTGTTTGATGTACTTTTGCCATTTGCATTATCTTCAGTAGATTGGTCGGGTGGAGTTTTTGAATATCTGGCATCTTCAGTAAGTTTGTTTGATGTACTTTTTCCATTTTCAATATCTTCAGTGGAATTTACTGACATAGTTTTCCCATATCTATCGTGATCTGTAAGAGTGGTTATTGTAGATATTTCATTTCCATTATCTTCAGTAGATTTGTCGGGTGGAGTTTTTGAATATCTAGCATCTTCAGTATATTTGTTTGATGTACTTTTGCCATTTGCATTATCTTCAGTGGATTTATCTGATGTGTGTTTCCCATACCCATTGTCATCTGTAGAGATGTTTATTGTAGATACTTCATTTCCATTATCTTCAGTTGGTTTTCTTGACGTGAATTTCCCATGTCCATCGTCATCTGTAGGAGTGATTATTGTAGATATTTCATTTCCATTATCTTCAGTAGATTGGTCGGGTGGAGTTTTTGAATATCTAGCATCTTCAGTAAGTTTGTTTGATGTACTTTTTCCATTTTCAATATCTTCAGTGGAATTTACTGACATAGTTTTCCCATATCTATCGTGATCTGTAGGAGTGGTTATTGTAGATATTTCATTTCCATTATCTTCAGTAGATTTGTCGGGTGGAGTTTTGAATATATCTAGCCATTTCCATTATCTTCAGTAGATTGGTCGGGTGGAGTTTTTGAATATCTGATGCAATATCTTCAGTACTGATATAGTTTGTTTGATGTACTTTTTCCATTTTCAATATCTTCAGTGGAATTTACTGACATAGTTTTCCCATATCTATCGTGATCTGTAGAAGTGGTTATTGTAGATATTTCATTTCCATTATCTTCAGTAGATTTGTCGGGTGGAGTTTTTGAATATCTAGCATCTTCAGTAAGTTTGTTTGATGTACTTTTTCCATTTTCAATATCTTCAGTGGGTTTATCTGACGTGTGTTTCCCATACCCATTGTCATCTGTAGAGATGTTTATTGTAGATACTTCGTTTCTATTATCTTCAGTTGGTTTTCTTGACGTGAATTTCCCATGTCCATCGTCATCTGTAGGAGTGATTATTGTAGATATTTCATTTCCATTATCTTCAGTAGATTGGTCGGGTGAAGTCGGGTGGAGTTTTTGAATATCTGGCATCTTCAGTAAGTTTGTTTGATGTACATATTTTCCATTTTCAATATCTTTTAGTGGAATTTACTAACATAGTTTTCCCATATCTATCGTGATCTGTAGGAGTGGTTATTGTAGATATTTCATTTCCATTATCTTCAGTAGATTTGTCGGGTGGAGTTTTTGAATATCTAGCATCTTCAGTAAGTTTGTTTGATGTACTTTTTCCATTTTCAATATCTTCAGTAGAATTTACTGATATAGTTTTACCATATCTATCGTGATCTGTAGGAGTGTTTATTGTAGATATTTCATTTCCATTATCTTCAGTAGATTTGTCGGGTGGAGTTTTTGAATATCTAGCATCTTCAGTAAGTTTGTTTGATGTACTTTTTCCATTTTCAATATCTTCAGTGGAATTTACTGACATAGTTTTCCCATATCTATCGTGATCTGTAGGAGTGGTTATTGTAGATATTTCATTTCCATTATCTTCAGTAGATTTGTCGGGTGGAGTTTTTGAATATCTAGCATCTTCAGTAAGTTTGTTTGATGTACTTTTTCCATTTTCAATATCTTCAGTGGGTTTATCTGACGTGTGTTTCCCATACCCATTGTCATCTGTAGAGATGTTTATTGTAGATACTTCGTTTCTATTATCTTCAGTTGGTTTTCTTGACGTGAATTTCCCATGTCCATCGTCATCTGTAGGAGTGATTATTGTAGATATTTCATTTCCATTATCTTCAGTAGATTTGTCGGGTGGAGTTTTTGAATATCTAGCATCTTCAGTAAGTTTGTTTGATGTACTTTTTCCATTTTCATTATCTTCAGTAGAATTTAATGACATAGTTTTCCCATATCTATCGTGATCTGTAGGAGTGGTTATTGTAGATATTTCATTTCCATTGTCTTCAGTAGATTTGTCGGGAGGAGTTTTTGAATATCTAGCATCTTCAGTAAGTTTGTTTGATGTACTTTTTCCATTTGCATTATCTTCAGTGGGTTTATCTGACGTGTGTTTCCCATACCCATTGTCATCTGTAGAGATGTTTATTGTAGATTTCGTTTCTATTATCTTCAGTTGGTTTTCCGTGAATTTCCCATGTCCATCGTCATCTGTAGGAGTGATTATTGTAGATATTTCATTTCCATTATCTTCAGTAGATTGGTCGGGTGGAGTTTTTGAATATCTGGCATCTTCAGTAAGTTTGTTTGATGTACTTTTTCCATTTTCAATATCTTCAGTGGAATTTACTAACATAGTTTTCCCATATCTATCGTGATCTGTGGGAGTGGTTATTGTAGATATTTCATTTCCATTGTCTTCAGTAGATTTGTCGGGAGGAGTTTTTGAATATCTAGCATCTTCAGTAAGTTTGTTTGATGTACTTTTTCCATTTGCATTATCTTCAGTGGGTTTATCTGACGTGTGTTTCCCATACCCATTGTCATCTGTAGAGATGTTTATTGTAGATACTTCGTTTCCATTATCTTCAGTTGGTTTGCTTGACGTGAATTTCCCATGTCCATTGTCATCTGTAGGAGTGATTATTGTAGATATTTCATTTCCATTATCTTCAGTAGATTGGTCGGGTGGAGTTTTTGAATATCTAGCATCTTCAGTAAGTTTGTTTGATGTACTTTTTCCATTTTCAATATCTTCAGTAGAATTTACTGATATAGTTTTACCATATCTATCGTGATCTGTAGGAGTGTTTATTGTAGATATTTCATTTCCATTATCTTCAGTAGATTTGTCGGGTGGAGTTTTTGAATATCTAGCATCTTCAGTAAGTTTTTTTGATGTACTTTTTCCATTTTCAATATCTTCAGTAGATTTTACTGATATAGTTTTCCCATATCTATCTTGATCTGTAGGAGTGGTTATTGTAGATATTTCATTTCCATTGTCTTCAGTAGATTTGTCGGGTGGAGTTTTTGAATATCTAGCATCTTCAGTAAGTTTGTTTGATGTACTTTTTCCATTTTCATTATCTTCAGTAGAATTTAATGACATAGTTTTCCCATATCTATCGTGATCTGTAGGAGTGGTTATTGTAGATATTTCATTTCCATTGTCTTCAGTAGATTTGTCGGGAGGAGGTTTTGAATATCTAGCATCTTCAGTAAGTTTGTTTGATGTACTTTTTCCATTTGCATTATCTTCAGTGGGTTTATCTGACGTGTGTTTCCCATACCCATTGTCATCTGTAGAGATGTTTATTGTAGATACTTCGTTTCTATTATCTTCAGTTGGTTTTCTTGACGTGAATTTCCCATGTCCATCGTCATCTGTAGGAGTGATTATTGTAGATATTTCATTTCCATTATCTTCAGTAGATTGGTCGGGTGGAGTTTTTGAATATCTGGCATCTTCAGTAAGTTTGTTTGATGTACTTTTTCCATTTTCAATATCTTCAGTGGAATTTACTAACATAGTTTTCCCATATCTATCGTGATCTGTGGGAGTGGTTATTGTAGATATTTCATTTCCATTGTCTTCAGTAGATTTGTCGGGAGGAGTTTTTGAATACCTAGCATCTTCAGTAAGTTTGTTTGATGTACTTTTTCCATTTGCATTATCTTCAGTGGGTTTATCTGACGTGTGTTTCCCATACCCATTGTCATCTGTAGAGATGTTTATTGTAGATACTTCGTTTCCATTATCTTCAGTTGGTTTGCTTGACGTGAATTTCCCATGTCCATTGTCATCTGTAGGAGTGATTATTGTAGATATTTCATTTCCATTATCTTCAGTAGATTGGTCGGGTGGAGTTTTTGAATATCTAGCATCTTCAGTAAGTTTGTTTGATGTACTTTTTCCATTTTCAATATCTTCAGTAGAATTTACTGATATAGTTTTACCATATCTATCGTGATCTGTAGGAGTGTTTATTGTAGATATTTCATTTCCATTATCTTCAGTAGATTTGTCGGGTGGAGTTTTTGAATATCTGGCATCTTCAGTAAGTTTGTTTGATGTACTTTTTCCATTTTCAATATCTTCAGTAGAATTTACTGATATAGTTTTCCCATATTTATCGTGATCTGTAGGAGTGGTTATTGTAGATATTTCATTTCCATTGTCTTCAGTAGATTTGTCGGGAGGAGTTTTTGAATATCTAGCATCTTCAGTTAGTTTGTTTGATGTACTTTTTCCATTTGCATTATCTTCAGTGGGTTTATCTGACGTGTGTTTCCCATACCCATTGTCATCTGTAGAGATGTTTATTGTAGATACTTCGTTTCTATTATCTTCAGTTGGTTTTCTTGACGTGAATTTCCCATGTCCATCGTCATCTGTAGGAGTGATTATTGTAGATATTTCATTTCCATTATCTTCAGTAGATTGGTCGGGTGGAGTTTTTGAATATCTAGCATCTTCAGTAAGTTTGTTTGATGTACTTTTTCCATTTTCAATATCTTCAGTGGAATTTACTAACATAGTTTTCCCATATCTATCGTGATCTGTGGGAGTGGTTATTGTAGATATTTCATTTCCATCGTCTTCAGTAGATTTGTCGGGAGGAGTTTTTGAATATCTAGCATCTTCAGTAAGTTTGTTTGATGTACTTTTTCCATTTGCATTATCTTCAGTGGGTTTATCTGACGTGTGTTTCCCATACCCATTGTCATCTGTAGAGATGTTTATTGTAGATACTTCGTTTCCATTATCTTCAGTTGGTTTCCTTGACGTGAATTTCCCATGTCCATTGTCATCTGTAGGAGTGATTATTGTAGATATTTCATTTCCATTATCTTCAGTAGATTTGTCTACCATAGTTTTACCAAAATCTCTGGTGGCTGTAGATTTGGTTGGAGACGTCTTTCCATTACCCCTGTTTTCAGTTGTTTTATATGTCGTGACTTCTTTATAATTGTCGACATCTGTAAATTTAGTTGTTGTAATTTTATCATCTTCTATAATACTTACAGGCGTAGTCTTTGTGTTGCTACTGTCGTCAGTAGGTTTTGTGTTCGTAGTCTGTTCATACTTTTTATTGTCAGTAAGTATTTGTGGCGTACTTGTAGTGTATTTAATATTATTGGTAGTTTTGCTCCTTTCATTTGTAGTGTGTAAGTTCATGTCTGTCAGTTTTATTGTTGTGGTTTTAACATACAAATCACTAGATGAAGTTTGCTGAGAAGTTGATTCATACAGGTTATCATCCGATGTAGTTTTGTTAACTGTAGCTGAACTCGTGAATTCATCTGTGTTACTTGTGTTTACTGTTGTTGTTGAAGTCTCCAAGTATTCTATCTTTGACACTGCGACAACTGATTCAGGATCTCTTGAGACAGTACCGTGAAGCCATATCTTAAGAAGAAAAGAAAAGAACATTTAAAAATACATTTCACTTGGTCTAAGTGAAAATGGTACATTGCTGTAATCAACTTATTTTATTATAATTCTTCTATAGTAGTTAGTATTGGAACAGCGTTTGTTCACCCTTTCTGCTAGATTCCAGTGGCTATAAACCTACACAACTTTGTTTGGTATTTAATTTTTAAACCACCTTTTACGCTAAATAACAATATTATTATTGTATCATAAGTATTTTAAGCAATAGACCTTTACTACATGTCTTCAGGGAAAAAACAATGTTTTGATCAACAAATTACTTAGCGCCCTCACATACAACATATCTCACTAGACAAAAGCTTTATGGTTTTCCTTATAACACTGAGGTTTTTCAGTGAGACATGAAAAATATATATGACCATTTTACACTTTTTTGTTTTGGATATTCACGAAAAAATATTCGAATGCTATCTGTATTTTGAACTGCGATACCAGTAGGAAAGCAGTTAATCAACTGTACCATTCACTATTGTTTGGGATACTCTTATCGTAAAATAGGTGTTTTTGTTGGTTGTTTTGCAATGCACCTACGGCCCAAAAGTATGAAGCGAAATTTCTTCTTTTTTTGATGCACTACCCACCTTGTTAACCACTAGAGGATGTTAGAACCAGTAAAGCTTGAAACTGTGTAATGAAATATATTACAAGTCATAATGTTTGCAGTTTTCATGAATAAAACTCCAGATCTTTGAATCTGCTTTTGGTAATGAGGGTACAAGTTGTATACTTCAAACTTCGGTTTATTGGCTAGTTTCAATATATGTTTTCATGGTGTACATGATCACATACCTTTTCAGAAGAAAATAAACAAACCGTAGTACAAAGTCTAGCATTAGTAAGTCAGGACGATGTCTCGTTTCTTGTTGTCACAATCCACCTGTCTAAGTTTAGATATCATGGATATTATTCGAAAATCATAGACTTTCCATAATCTCACACATACAATATTAGTGCAGCTCTTGTGCAGGGCAACTACTAATTTTAAAAGTATATGTATATATAAATAAATTTTTGACAATACTTGTTAGATTTTTATTAATATTATACATAGGTATTACTAGGAACGATAGTAAAGTCAATTTTTTTGAAAATAATGATGTATTTTAATGGACGTTACCCCTAAAATTAGAAGTTCTTTAACGGTACAGTTCTGAATGAGACATGATGTACTAATAGTTGGTTGGCAAGGTCTAGAGATTAGAGCGAGTTCGAATCCTTGTGCTCATTCTTTCAGTCGCTGTGACGTTATAATGTTACAGTCGACCCTACTATTCGTTTGTAAAAGAGTAGCTCAAGAGTTGGCGGTGGGTGGTAATGACTACCTGCTGTTCTTCTAGTCTTACACTGCTAAATTGGGGACGGCTAGCGTAGATAGCTCTCGTGTAGCTTTGCACGAAATTCAAAAACAAACAAAACAAACACATGGCAATCTAATTCATTGGCGCCATCTGTATAGATATAATAGTACTACCTGATGTATGTCCGTGTGAATACTTTGCAGGATGAGGATGAATCTTCACCAAAAATATTATGAAGGTTCATTAGGTCCTTGAAAAAATACACATAAATTTTCAATTTTGCATTTTGCGGTTTGTACGAGTGTTTTTGCGTATTTATTTTTAACCACTATTTTGCCCCTGTTAATGGATCTTCACCAAATTTGGCATGAAGGATTGTTGGGTTCATGAGGAGATATATGCAAATTTACGGTTTCACATTTTGTATCTTGCCGTTTTTTAAATTATATACAAAAGAAACAAAATTTTAATGTCCTAAGATAACCTTTCCTTAATCATGAATTTACGTAATTTCCGTCCAGGGTACAGGTTACCCCAGCTAGTAGTTACTGACCATTAATAACTTTAACAACCATGTATGAAATTTATTTAACCTGTGTTGTTTTCACTTATCAGTTAAGGTAATGTATGCAATTAACGACAATTTTTCAAACCAATATATGGATTTTACAACTCATTAACTATTTTGTACAAATTCTTACCTCGAAATGTTTTTCTCCCAACTTTAGTTTTTTGACTTCATCGGCTAAATAAAAATCAATTTCGTGCCACGTTTTCTCAATCTCTTTCACATTAGCAGAATCAGTCGTCCATACTGGTATTTTATAAACGTCTCGTACTGCTATTTCAAACTCTGCTTTGTATAACCAGATCCACAACCGGACCTTACCCGTGACACTTTGTTTGTCAATGTTCCGTTTTATCAGATACGCTGATGTATCATCTCTTGCAATCAGTGCTGCAACGCGTGACCCTACAAGATAATTGTTAAACGACAACTATAGCTTCAAGTACAATGTATTTATTTTCACTAGACATGAGAAAGAAACCTTTTAATGATACACGTTTTTCACAAAATCATCTGATCACTCGTGGTTGATTCATGATATACTAATATAAATATTGTATGTGTATGTGTTTCTTTGCTACGAACTTCACTAGGAACGTAAATTGTTTCAAACGAAAATATGATAAATAAAAGTTATACGTTAGATTGTAAGATTTCAAAAATATACGATCAGCAGCAGTTCTAAAAAATAAATATTTCTATCTTGATTACTAGAAATCATGATATATTTTCCACGTAATGATGTTCATTGTAATTCGTCAGCTATATCATAGACATAGTAGGTTAAATTAAAGGATACATTTATCCATTGCCTTATTAATTCTATTCATTTCTTCATCTTGACAAATAAAGAAAGTAGGTCGAACATGAAACTAAGCCAAAAAAAAAAGGAAGTACAGAAAAGTTTGGCTGAAAATGTAAAAAATAACAGTGAGGACTTCTTTAAAATCCTACGTATATTAATATTATAACGTACAACATTCTGGGCTACTTTTATAGTAGGGCTAAAATAATTTTTCCATTGCTTATAAAATAAACTCATAAATTATAAACAAACTACAGTTTATTTTGTAATGTATATTAGTGTATATGGGCATCACATTTTCCCTCGCTTAGTGCTTTGCACTAAGATAATTATCTGAAGCACTCCTACAAGCAAGAATTGGGTAACAACCTATTTCCAGTATTCAGTAACCACTATATGGAACAATCCGAATATAATTCCTCCATACAGCAACTCTAAATACCAGGATAGATTGACAACATATACGTAGATGTTATGAGCCACCTTAACAGAATACGTCCTACATACAATTCATAATGGAAATATAAAAAATTCAAAAGTCTTTCATCCTTAGACTTTCATCCTTTGATTACCAATATATGATATTCATATATCACAAGAGCTTAAAAGAAACCCACAAATACGGATAAATATCTCAACTATAAATCAAACTATCCCATCAGTGTAAAGGCTGACGTCGTAGACTGTCCAATTTCAAGAATGAACAAAATATGTAATACCAAAAATACCAAGAGGAGGGAAGAACAACGTATTAGTACACCCCTCCACGACAACAGATACCAGATACGTTTGATAAAGTTTGTTTGTTTCTTATACAGCAAAGCCAAATTGGGCTACTGGTGGAAATCGATGTTGTTTGTTTGATTAAACTTCGGGCAAAGATACACAAAGGCTATCTGCACTAGTCGCCTCTAATTTAAAAGTGTTAGACTAGAGGGAAAGCAGCTAGTCATCACCACCCACCATCAACTCTTGAGCTACTCTTTTACCACCGAATAGTGCGAATGACCGTGACGTAATAATGCTTTCACGACTAAAAGGGCGAACACGTTTCGTGTGACGGAGATTTGAAAATGCGACCCTCGAATTACGAGTCAAGCGTCTTAATCATCTAGCCATGCCTGGTCCGATGGGAATCGAACCCAGGAATTCAGCGTTGCTTACACCTAAATACCGAAAGCGTATAAGTGACGGTAAATCCCACTATTCGTTGGTAAAAGAGTAGCCCAAGAGCTGCCGGTAGGTGCTGATGACTAGCTGCCTTTCCTCTAGACTTACACTACTGAATTAAGGACGGCTAGCGCAGATAGCCCTCGTGTAGCTCTGCGCAAATTTCAAAAACAAAGAAACAAACATACATACACCCAGTGGAGGGTAAAAAAAAACTTATAACATATTATGTGAATTTGGATAAAACATTGGACACAAAAATAGACCAACAAATAGTAATATTCAGGAGTACAGTAAATACACACGACTTTGTAATATCGATGCATTTGAAAAGAATAGCAGAACACAAACTGGAATAAAATTAGTCTAATAGTATATTAAAAATACAATAGAAAAAGTGATAAAAACACCTTTATAGATTCTCATAGCTGATAACACAACCAGTCTACCGAGAATACAATTATCAAAACGTGGACACTCCTCTTGAAACCATTAAAATAACTAATGTTCCAATGGGATCTCTGTCCCCAACCTTCCTCCGAAGTATTGACACTACACTGACCTCTTTACCAAAAATAACCATTATTACATCCCGACCACAAGCACCCTAGAAATTGTCCTTCTCAATAATTCCTTAGCAACGACATCATATTGATAACCGGAACGAAAATAAAAACAAGTTAGTAATTAGTATCTATTAATATAATATTAGTTAAACTTAGGTGGTCCAACCATGATGACGATAATCCTTTCAGGTTAGCGCTGAGCGACCAGATGAAATTGGCTAAATAATGTTGGAATAATATAAATAAAACACAATCATAAATACTTATAAAGAACCAAATGTACTAAACTATTAAAATACTTTTATATTGCATTGTTTTAAAGAATAGTCGTAAAAAATCTATACTCAAACAAACTGCATCTCAAATGCTTTGAAACGTATGTTCATATTAAAAAGGTAAGAAGAAGCAACCATAACATTTTCTCTCACATAATCGTACCTGAAAACAAAGATGTGTCCAAATTTATTTTCGAATTCACCTTTAATTTTTACACTGCAGATAAAAGCAGCTAAAACTTCCACTTAGCTAATGTTACATTGTTTTACCTGTGAGACTATGCGTACAAGTTGTTCATGTAAAAAATATATGGTGCAATTGACAAGATGGGGTACAGTAAGAAATATTACAATACCAGTTGTAACGGTTATTATATGAACTCTACTGATCTTGCCGTAAAATACTTCACATCTTGTTCATGTTCTTCAATCGTATTTAACCTACACGTGAAAAAGTAATTTCATTTATTTTCGTACAGCTGTCTCAATCAGTCTAAGCCTAACTGTTATACAACTGTGTAAACTGGTAGTTTCTTGGTTATGAAACGGACTCTTCAGTATTTCACGTTCGTTTCAAAATTCTGCTACCGTATTCTTACATAATCAATATGTACAATCAATAGACCTTCTTTAACTTGGTCCGGATCCAAAACCTGTTACTCAACATAAGTTCCTTAAGTAGGTTTGTTCTTTTCTTTCTAGTTCCTGATGATTATCTTCTTATACCTGACCTCACTGCTGTTATTCTTAAATCCACTAAATCTTTAAATTACGGCAGATTGTTAGGCCTACATATTAGACGGTAGTGTCCATTTTAGAAATTTTGAAATTTGTTCGACAGTTGCGACAACGTAGACGTTCATATTGTGAAAATTAGTAAAATTCAATTTAATCTTAATTATTTTTTAGTTGAAGCTTATTAATAATATAAAGAACATGAATCTTTTATTACTATTTACATTTATCACTACTGATCTCCTCTGTGATGCTCGTATAATACAGGGTATCCCGAGACTGAATATAGAAAAAAATAAAGTTGAATAACTTTATTGTTATTTGAAATAACAACAAAAATTGAATACAAAGACAAGTAGTAGGCTTATAAGTTTTAGTTGCATTCAGATATACTGAATGAATTTCTTCGCCATATCGACACTGCACGAAGGTTGAACTTTGATTCGTCTGAGAAGATTACTTTACATTGCTTCGGTCCAGTCAGCATAATCTCTGATCCAGTTAAGCTTCATCTTCTTGCTGAGGTGGAGTTTATTCTTAGCAGTCTTGCTGGAAATCCAGTTGAACATAGGCAAGCCCACGTGGAATACGTGGTGAGAGTAATGCATGGAGTTTCTTGCTTGAGACCTGTGGACGAGAGTCGACGATTCTACAGACCTGTACGTTTCAGAACACGATCATCAGTCGCTATGGAAGCTTTCTTCTAATCCTTTCCCTTCTGCCACTGCAAACAAATAGTCCCTTTATATCTTTGCACCCAGCGGCTCATATATAAACTGTTAAATTTAATTCTTTTTGCAATCTAACTTGCAAAAAATCCTTCTTTTCTCAAAGAGACAATGTCTGTTGTTGTTTTATCTATGGTGATAACTGACACCTCATGGCCATGGTAGCATCACACGTACGTTGTAGTAGATAAGCTTCTAATATGATTTTCGGTAAGAACCTCTTTTATAGCCATAAACGGTTGATGCAAAACTCACACAACATACCCAGCTACTGACGTAATAACTAAACGGTATTGCATTATCCATGAAACACAATTGTACCTACGTACATCAGGGCTCAAATCCAGAGGATAGTTCCAAACAAAAGTGTGAAAAAATTCAATGATCTAATAAATGCTTCTACCACAGTGTTTTATGACTTAAATAATAGAATATTTTTGTAACTGATATTAAAGACAGTTGTGTGTTAAAGAAGACAAATGACTAACTTACCAAATGGTGGTGGTGTGTTGGTAAATTCAGAACTTTCCACTATATCCCAAACATGACTGCTTCCGCGGCTTTCCCAGCTGCAAAGATCTTGTTCGAAATCACAGGAGATCTGAGATGGGTCTGTTTGTGACTGACCTATGCCATAAAATTTAAAAATATGGAATAATTGTAAAACAAACTGACCAAGAAAACATAATTAAAAGATTATTTGGATTAATTAACAAAACATTATGGGTTTTTCTTTAACTTTTTGTACCACCTTTCAAATTTACCTAAATTTGAAATTCAACCTATAATTCTCAATAAACAAGTAGTAATACCTAGGAAAAAGTAGATAAGTAGTAACTAGATTAATATTTTCTTTCTTTTTGCTAACAACGCTTTCCGTAAGCGACGAAACTGATATTATTAACAAAATATTGATTGAAACATCGTTTTACGTAATTAACTCCATATGGAAAACACCAGGTAGCATAGGCACAAAATCAGAATTCAAAGCATCTGACCAAATCGGTTAGATAAGTTATAAAGATATCATGACACAGGCTTCATCCATGTTACATTAACTAATACAAATGTTAGTTTCTTTGGTCCTTGAAATATAGTTATCATGTATTTTCACTCCTCTTGGTGATGGTATTACAGCGCACACAAACCTCATCAATAAAGTTACAAACTCCTTACCGGTATTATAATTACAAAGTATCTAGATGTAATGTTTATATATAGCGATATTTTCTCTTAGACACTACTAACAGTAAATAAATAATCGAATTTTAATCCAGTTTGGTTTTGGTTTGCTTTTTTTCAAAATTTCACGCAAAGCTACACGATGGCTATCTACGCTAGTAGTCCCTAATTTTACAGAGTAAGACTAGAGGGAAGGCATCTAGTCATCACCACCCACCGCCAACTCTTGGGCTACTCTTTTACCAACGAATAGTGGGATTGACCGTCACATTATAACGCTCCTATGGCTGAAAGAGCGAACATGTTTGGTGTGACGGGAATTCGAACCCGCGACCATCAGATAACGAGTCGAATGCCTTAACCACCTGGTCATGCCGGACCTTTTAATCTAGTATGTCCTTATAAATGAAACATTACTAACAATAAACTTACACTTGCACGTCTTCAAAATATTCAAGATAACACTAATAATTTATTTGTTCACATTTCAATGTCACCTGAGGCAAGAATATGGTTCTAAAGCTAAATTTAAAAATCGTGGAAATCTGTCAATATACTGAAGATGGAATCTGTTGAATTCCGAAACGTTTATTTGCGTTCCACTGTGTTATGAACAAATGTTTTTTATCTTAAGTATCCTTGTCGTTTCTGTTGTTAAACTTTGTTTCCCTCCGAACTCAACAACAGATAATAGTTAGAAAATGTTCATATAGAGTAGACAACGAAACACAAACACAATTTACAATAAATCTAGTAAAAGTAATGTTTGTTATTATACAAAGAGAATAGTTATACGGCTGTAAATAGTACAGTTGGTAAATGGATAAAGTGTTTAAGGATAAACAGTTTATAAATATATACAAAATAATATGAACATTATAGATATAAATAGTTACAAACGAGAATATTAAATATACAAATATATTTTTAATTAAATAACAAAGAGTTGTTGTTTTGATTTAAGCTCAAAGCTACACAATTGGCTATATGTGCTCTGCCCACCTCGGGTATCGAAATCCGGGTTTTAACGTTGTAAGTCCGCAGACATACCGCTGAGCCACTGGGGAGTCCACAAAAGAGATTAGTTAATAAAGCCAAAAGTTAAATATATATACAAAAGAATATGTGAATACACTAGTTTGAATTTCGCGCAAAGCTACACGAGGGCTATTTGCGCTAGCCGTCCCTAATTTAGCAGTGTAAGACTAGAGGGAAGGCAGCTAGTCATAACCTCCCACCGTCAACTTTTGGGCTGCTCTTTTACCAACGAGTAGTAGAATTGACCGTCACTTATAACGCTCCCACAGCTTAAAGATAGAGCATGTTTGGTGTGACGGGGATTCCAACCCACGAACCTCGGATTACGAGTCGAGTGCCTTTACCACCAGGCCATGTTAGGCGTAACTAAAATATTTACCGCCTAGTAACTGTGCGGAAGATCTGAGAGCTTATAACATTGCTTCTCAACCTTTTCCAATATCATCCAACACTATAAGTCTTTCACAAGTGCTCACACACCCAAGTTCGAAAAAGGACAAAGTCTTAAATAAAATGGAAAATTATTTATTGTTATTTAAACATACATCAAACTTCAACTATAGTAAATATACATCAAACTACAACTATAGTAAATATACATCAAACTACAACTATAATAAATATACATCAAACTACAACTATGATAAATATACATCAAACTACAACCAGGGGCGTAGATTCTGGGGGGATGGGGGATACATCACCCCTTCATTTTAGGTGGGGGGTATGGTGCATACAATCATCCCCTACAGTTTGGTCTGTTGAATTGTTTTATTGCATCACAGGCCTACAAATTGTGTGTTTGTTCTTGTGATTCTCGTGTTCTTACCAATCTAATTACATAATTAGGCCTAGATGTAAGCTTTTTCAGCAGCCGAAATGTACATCTTTAATATAGGCTTGTTTCTAAGCTTTTCGATCTGAGCGATAGTTCGTAAGTATTAGTCAGTAGGACTAAGTATACATGCAAGTCTTGCAAGCACTTTCACAGAATCTACCTTCGTCTTGTACGTAGTGTAAGATTAAGTAAAATTTTCATCACAACAGATTGAACAGTGCATGAAATTCAAAAATATTACTCCCAAGCGTAAACTCCTGTGATCTAGATCTGGCAGGCCAGTTGTAGCTTGTAGCTGCATCAATCTTATGTGTATATTGTGCGGTTTTCCTACGCCATTTGTTCTTATGCATGTCTAGCCGGTTTTATTGTCGAACGCCTTACTCTCCTTAGCTGCCGAAGTCGCTGACCATAGTGTACAGTTAACGACAGGTTCGGGCCGCTCGGATCCAGAAGCGCCCTACATCACTCCCCTCCGCTTCCTTTAGTCTGAGCTTCGATTTTACAACAGGGCTCATTAGACCCGTGTTTGTGGCCCTCATTAATCCATGAATTTTCAGATTATCACCACCCTCTAATAAAGTGGTGGTACTTTATGGTAAAAGAAAAATATATTCTCTTATCATAGATAGTAAAAATATTGTATTTTCTTCTATAATTAGAACACAAAAGGAGCGATTTCAACGGCCTGAAGCCTCTACTCTAATTGTATTGTTAGTTTTTGTTTAGGTGTTTTTATTTAATAGACGTGCTTATAGACATTATATCACAACGTGTTTGTCTTTTGATGAACTTTAACAGGAATATAATATATTTGTGATTGTTTAAGTATTTTTTAAGAAACTTGCAATTACTTGTGTTGTAACTAGCACACATTATTGTCCCAGCGATGCCCAGGCGGTCAGTCAGCTCGGTAGTCACTGTGAGGTTCGCGCGTTCGACTTAAATACATTGTACAGTTCAGTCCTACTTCCATTCTGTTCTATCTTCGTTCGTTGTACGTTAGAGTTTTTCAATAAAGATTGTATTTTAGCCTGTTGAGTCATCTGGGAAACAGATTCCAATTATGACAAGCAAGCGTCTGAAACTTTCCGATATTAGACAGTTCTGCAAGCCAGTTACTAGTACTACAAGTGACAATGCAGATGCAGATAATCCAACAACCTCAAGCAAAGGAATAGAAACTTTCCATACAGAGGAAATACCATGTTCATCAGAGGTCGAATCTGAAAATGCTTGTGCAACTATTGCACATCATGAACCACCAGATAGTGGTAAAACACGTTTGTGTAGTAATGAAAAATCTGACACTCCACAGATACAGTGTGGAAAGCCATATCATCCAGATGCACAACTAATACCAAGACAGAAAACAAAATCTCAAAATATCAAATTCCAGGGCAAAAAGTCATATGCTATCATTGTGCCAAGGCGGAAAACAGAGGCCTTTTTACAGGGAAATTGGAGAGGCCAGTGGAGTATACCTTCATATCCCCCGGTTTTTGCAACTGGAAAAAAGGCAAAACAGAAATTCAACGAACACCAATCCTCCTCTCAGCACAGATTCGCTATATCTCCAGAAGGTTCACTTGATGTAACTCCAGTGACTGTCCAGCTACATGATGGAAAAACGAAGCAGCAGTAAGAATACAAGGTTTAGCATTACGTGAACATACTGATACGGAGGGGAACTTTCTTCAGTTAATGAAGCTCCTGGAAGAGGAAGATCTTGAGTTGACGGCCAACTTGTCAAAGAAAACCACATTCACATCACCCCAGGCTCAGAATGAAATAATGGAGATGTTCAGCCATCAAATACTGAGGAACATAGCACACGAAGTGCAGCAAAGTAAAATCTTTGCATTAATGGTTGATGGCACTCAAGATGTTACAGGCGCTGAACAGAAAGCAATATGTGCACGATACGTAGATGAGAACCTTGACGTCTATGAGACATTTCTTGGTTTGTACAATGTTTCCAATACAACTGGTGAAACAATATCCTCGACTATACTTTATGTACTGACTAGACTCAATTTACCACTGTCAGGAGTAAGAGCACAAACTTATAATGGAGCCGCTAACATGAGTGGTGCGTACAGTGGATTCAAGGAAAAAATAAATAAGAAGTAACCGTCAGCTTTGCGTTTCACTGTGGAGCACACAAGGCTAATTTAATAATGCAACATGCAGTTGAAGCTTGTGAATGTGTTCGAGATTCTATCTAGTGGGTACATGAACTTAGTGTCTTGTTTCAGAGGTCAGGCAAATATACAAGACAATCTTTGAAAATATTGTATTGTCAGACAGTCACAATGGTTTAGTTAAATACATCCGCCCACTGTGTCCAACACGCTGGTTCTGACGCCTATCTGCAATTACATGTGCTAATGATCACTACAGTGACATTGTTGATTCTTTGTTTGAATTAGCAAATGAAAAATCAGATGTAGTAGTGAATGCACGAGGTCTGCTGGACAGATTTGACAAAGTAAAGTCAGTTTTAGGATTGTTGATGGCTCAGTATCCATTAGCTGCATTAGAGAAGCTAAACCGTGCATTCCAAGCAAAATCAGCGACAGTATCTGGCATGATTGAAGCATCTGCAATGATAGTTGAGCAATTGCGGGTACTGCGAACAGAGGAAAATTACAATAGGATATTTGATGAAGCTGAGAATAAGGTAACTTCCATAGATCTGGTGCGTATTGAACTACCACGCATTCACAGATCCCCCAGAAGGATCACAGGTGATGGCTCAGCACACCATTCTGCAACAGCTAGAGATTACTACAGAAGCCAATATTTTGAATTTATGGACACAGTCATAGAACATCTGGCCACTAGATTCAATGCAGACAACCATGACTTGAGGCAATATCTGGCACTTGAGAACATGATCACATCTGGCAAGATTGACAACTCGGTTATAAACTTCTATCCAGAAATCTCTGCACAACGGCTCGAGTTTCAGTTACCCATGTTCAAAGGAACAACAAAAGCAGTATATCTGAAACGTGCGAAGGATGTTTACTGTAAAATGCATGAAACAAGCCAGCAGATGTTTAGTGAAGTGTTTCTTCTCATGAAAATTTTGCTTGTATGTCCAGTATCCAGCTGCGTATATGAACGCAGCTTTTCTGCATTAAGACGGTTGAAGACGTGGTTAAGGTCAACTATGTCTCAGTGCCGCTTTGACCATGTGGCAGGTTGTCACACTCACAAAGATGAGGTCGACAAGATAAATATAGAAGAGCTTATGAAAGAATTCATAAACAGATCATCACAAAGGAACTCTACGTTTGGGAACATGTAGACCAGAGGACTAAATGAATCTTACTTCAATGAAAAGTATGAATAATTATGTGCTACATTGTACTGATGTGCAATTTTCAAGAGTTCGCAAAGACATTTTAATTATTTTTATCAAACAACATGAACAGTTTTTCAGTAGATATAAACTTATCAAGGGTAATTACTAATTTTATTAATATTTGAAAACGTAATTCATGCAATGAAAGCTATTAGTAACCTTGTCAAGTATAATGGCCATCTTTTATACTGTGCAGTGTGCAGGAATAAATTCATTTGACAGTTAATTTGTGACACATTTGTCTTTATTCTATTAATATTTTGAAAACTGTTCACAACACCTCACTTATACAAACCTACATGGAAACCTTGAAGTATCGTGGCGATAAGATTACTCTGTGACTGCACGTTTACAGCTTTCAGGTTCACGTAATCAGAGATTACCAATTTGCAAATTGAACAGTCCACATAAGTGGTTGCAAAAATCATTCCGCCCATCGGGTGTAAAAAATCTACGCTCCTGACTACAACTATAGTAAATATACATCGAACTAGAACTATAGTAAATATACATCGAACTACAACTATAGTAAATATACATCGAACTGGAACTATAGTAAATATACATCGAACTAGAACTATAGTAAATATACATCGAACTGGAACTATAGTAAATATACATCGAACTAGAACTAAGTAAACATACATCGAACTAGAACTATAGTAAACATACACGAACTGGAACTATATACTTATAAATATACATCAAACTACAACTATAGTAAATATACATCAAACTACAACTATATTAAATATACATCAAACTACAACTATACTTAAATATACATCAAACTACAACTATACTTAAATATACATCAAACTACAACTGTAGTAAATACAGCAAAAATAAGCACCAGTTATACATTTATCAAATCACAACTGGTTTGATGTATATTTACTATAGTTGTAGGTTGATGTATATTTACTATAGTTGTAGGTTGATGTATATTTACTATAGTTGTAGTTTAATGTATATTTACTATAGTTGTTTGATGTATGTTTAAATAACAATAAATAATTTTCCATTTTATTTAAGACTTTGTCTTTTTTCGAACTTTGGTGTGTGAGCACTTGTGAAAGACTTATAGGGTTGGATGATATTGGAAAAGGTTGAGAAGCAATGTTATAAGCTCTCAGATCTTCCGCACAGTTACTAGGCGGTAAATATTTTAGTTACGCCCAATATGGCCTGGTGGTAAAGGCACTTGACTCGTAATCCGAGGTTCGTGGGTTGGAATCCCCGTCACACCAAACATGCTCTATCTTTAAGCTGTGGGAGCGTTATAAGTTACGGTCAATTCTACTACTCGTTGGTAAAAGAGCAGCCCAAAAGTTAACGGTGGGAGGTTATGACTAGCTGCCTTCCCTCTAGTCTTACACTGCTAAATTAGGGACGGCTAGCGCAAATAGCCCTCGTGTAGCTTTGCGCGAAATTCAAACAAACCACAAATTTTAGTTAATTACCAAAAGCCTATTAAACAACAGTAACAAACTGTGCCCTAAAGAGAAAGTTACAACTGAAAAACAACAACAAACTTTCAATAAAATTATGTTATGAAATGTAACAAAAAATGCTATTAACAAAATATATTGTTATATAATAAAATTATTTACCTTTACTTTTTTGGTTACAATAAATAAAGACTTGTTTTAACGACTTTGATGCATTGTTGGCGAAAACATAAAAAGGTCTTTTAACGTACAAAGTGTTACGATTATGAGCTGTGTTAGCGTATTGTTTCATCACTATTTTCATCCTATAGGTTTTATTCCTTAGGAGATACACAAATGATCGTAATTTAACCATTTTGGGTATTTTTCTCAAAGATTCTTTTGAAAAAATCTGTATGTAACACTAGTGTCTCGAAAGGTATAAAATACAACTATTCAACGACATAATTAAATAATTGCATGATCATTAAAAAATAACATAACAAAAACAACTAATGACTCTAAGACATATTATCAAATGATTTCTAAAACAAGTAAAAATAAGATTGTAACAGATAAACGTCAAATTTAACTAGTTGTTCACGTATTATTCCGTTCACCTATGAGATAACTGTAAATTTGTTTGTTTGTAACAGAGCACAAAGCCACAGAATAGGTTTTCTGTGCTCTGCTCACCACAAGTATCAGAACCTCGTTCCTATCATTGTAAGTCTGCAGACACCCACCCCTCTGTGCCACTTGATGATTGTGGTAATTATATTATTTGCAATTCACGAATGGCTCGTTATATCAGCGACTCAACTTCTATACTTTTCCTTAACGTGCGAAGCATGTGAGCGTTAAAGACCGTTTGAAATAGCTTAACGCATTGCTTACGTAATGTCATTCAGACAAATACACCAGATAACACAAATAAGCTTCATGGTGTTGTGCATACTTCAGTTTAACTAAAATATACCAAGACAGAAATGGCAATGACACATGGGTGTTATTTAACACACATAAAAACTGGTGTTTGGTGTTACATTTACTAAATATTAGTGTGTGTGTGTGTGTGTGCTTTATGATAGCAAAGCCACAATGGGCTATCTGCTGAGTCCACCGAGGGGAATCGAACCCCTGATTTTAGCGTTGTAAGTCAAAGACTTACCGCTGTACCAGCGGGGGTCTAAAATATAATGAAAGAAGCAAACGCGAATCTCGGGTTACACGCATTTGAGTTTTCACAAGACCGTTCTCAACAGTGGCGCAACAATACATTTCAAGAAATGCAATGTTATTAAATCAACTTTCTTTATGCTGTTACTGCAAACAAAAACACACTGCAAAGTACAAACACAAGAACATCAAACAACAAATTTACAAAAGAAAATAAGCCAGAAAACAAAACAAATAGGTGTAAAAACTCCATTACGAGGAACTCCAATATCACAACCAACAACTTCATTTACAACGTCACAAGATCATATACCTACGCAGCTGCAATAAGTTCACCATTTAAAAGATAAATAAATTTTAATAGTCCAACATTTTTGCCTTGGAAAGAACAATGGAACGTTATTTTATAGCTCTCTAAACACACCACTACGATCAAAGTCCATCAACAAAAACACACATTTATTAACAATAAAACCACTTAGAAATAACTTTAACACAATTAATAAACAAATGCCTAGCCAGGACATTAAACCTGTATTAATAAACAATTTATCATAAATAATAATAAATCAATAATAATAGAATTGGGAAAAATAATTACAAAGAAAAATACTAATTCCAAAATATAACAATACCTTTTGATATCGATCGATTGACAAACGGCAATTACTATACCCTTCAATAACTATCTCTATTTTAATAAAGGCAAGGAATTTAATCGTAAAGAAGATTACTAGAGTAAAACCTCACGTAATCATAAATTTACATACTTTTCTGCTATACTAATAGTATCCGTATGTTACCGCCAATTGCTCTCTAGTGTTAACATTGACTGTGAGAAAAGGTTTAGGTGATAGCTCACTGATGTCTAAATTATAAGTTCGTTTTTTTTTTTTTTCTGAGGGGAGGGTCAAAAGAATACCAAGATAGGGCAGCAGATAACTGGTTCTCTTTTCCTTTTATATGCAGTATGTCAAATGTTAAATCTTGTAATTTTAGTGACCGATATATCAGTGTACTAGTTAAAGTCAAAGCTGTTTGTTGCCATTTCAAGACAGTGCGGTTAGTTAAACAGTAAATAACAGGTTTTCTTTAAAGCATAATGCAGACAAAGAAATATTAGCATTAATTTACAGGCTAGAGGGGTTTGATATCGGATATCCTTCCTTCAATGATCCTTTCATTTTAAAAGTGGAATGGATAGATGTTACGTAAATGAAATTGAACTGAGTATTATCACGAGAAGAATGCTGAATTTACCAAGCTAATGTTCCTGTCTTTTCTAATTGACAGGCTATGTTGACGTTGAATATTCTATCTTATACAGAAAATATTATATACTCTACATTAAGTATTATAAACGATATCGTACATATCATATAGGCTGGCTCGGCATGGCCAGCTGGTTAGGACGTTCCACTTATAATCTGAGGGTCCTGGCTTGAAACCCCGTCACTCCAAATATGCTCACCCTTTCAGCCTTAGGGGCGTTATACCGTTATGGTCAATCCTACTATTTGTTGGTAAAAGAGTAACCCAAGAGTTGACGGTAGGGGGTGATGACTAGCTGCCTTCCCTCTAGTATTGCATTGCTAAATTAGGGACAGCTAGCGCCAATAGCGTTGGTGTAACTTTACGCGAAATTCAAAACAAACAAATATTTTTTTGCAGACAAGAAGCCGAAACACATTTAAACACATTTGAACATTTTGGTATTTCAACGATAATAAAAAATGGATGAGTTTTCAGGGAGGCTCTTCACAATTCAACCAGTAGTGGATTATTTCCTCAATAAATTCAGAACAGTATACCAACTAAAGTAACAGTTGTAATGGGATGATGACATGTTTCCACGAAAAAGACGTCTATGATTTTAAACACATATACCCTCCAAAGTTTGTAAGATATTGTCTGCTGGTGAGAATGGTACAGATTAGGCTTAAAATACGAAGAAAAAATAGGAAAAACTATTATTTTAATTTATTCTTCCAATCTTGGAATGTGGCATCACGTATACCAGTACAGTTATTACAACAGAACTTCCATTGCAGACCTGTTCCGAGAACATAAAACTAGATTCTGAAAAACAATGAGAGTGAGTAGATGGTTGTCACAAAGACTGAAGTTTCAGTAACGAAAGTAAGGTGAAACAGCTTTCTTTAGAAAAATGAGGTTCTCATTTTCATATAGAAAGATAAGAGAAAAGTGAAAATGGTTTCAGAACAGTATACCAACTAAAGTAACAGTTGTAATGGGATGACGACATGTTTCAGGTTTTCTACTATCAGGTTTTCATCCATGAAAAATATGTTTCTACCACAGAGAAGAAAAATATAATAACTTAAGAAGAAATAAAAAAAACTTGTGTGTGTTTTCCAATACAATGACTCTATCTAAGATGTTGATCGTGCGAATCAGAACTTCATATACTACATCATTCTCAGAAAAAACAGTGAAATGACCACAAAAGGTAGCACTTTATCTAATAAATTGCGGCCTTTTCAATTCATATATAATCTACAAATCCCTGAATCGACACAAAATGAATAAAATATAACCAGCTCATCCTCTCTGCGGCAAGAGAATGGCTTACTGATAAGAGAAATAAGGCTCATTGGAACGAGAAACTAACTCAGTCCATCATCTGGAGATACAAGGAGACCATTATCTAGAAATACAAGGAGACCATCATCTGGAGATACAAGGAGATCTCACATAAAGATACCCTAGGTAGACTGTTTGGTCATGTTGAAGCAACATATTGTTGTGTTCATTTCTTCTACATAAAAAAAAATAGAAGAAATTTCCTAACATACCTCCAGAGTTTGAACAGCCCATAGGAGAAGAAGTGAAACACGATACGTATGTAAGTTTTGTGAGGTTCTACTCCATGTAGAATATTTTACAAAGTATCACACTTTAAAACTTTACTGGGTTCCTTCATGTACGTATTCTGTAAGTTTCAAATAAATACCAAAAAAATATAGCTGAATTATAAACAAAATAAAACGCATCTGTCTCCTTTCGAACTCAACGTTTTAATAAATGACACACAAAGACGCTCTGCACTAAATACGAGTAAATTCTTGGTCCGTCTGCAATGTATTAATTTAAGTATTTATGTTCAGTTGCTAGGGTATATCAATCATATGTACATAACACTTAATAATTAATAAGTACAATGATTTTTATAACCTTGCAAAGTATATTATATAAGAAACTTGTGAGAAAGAAATAGGTTACAATTAATTATGTAACAAGAGATTTGTATCAAAACCCTAACCATAAAGTTCTTCAAAACGATAGCATTTATATGGCAATCACAATTTAGATAATGGATGGAGACGTTTTATCCTTTATAGAGTTAACAAGTGATAGTATTCAGTACAGGAAGTGTTTCCATCGCTACTATCAGGTTTATTTTATCACATATCTGATGTCATTTAGTGGTTATGTTCAAATCTTCACTTTACTGTTGTGTTGAGGACAAATTATGAGAGTTAAACACACTGCACTTATATGATACCAAAATGATTAAAAATTAAATGATATAACTTTTAACATGTATGTTAAGCACATGAACTTAATCAATTATCAACCTATAAGTTGAAAACAAAGTGTTATATATTTATATTCGATAATACGATGGATGTTATGTAAACTTTTCTCATTTGGGTACTATATTCCGTATTTTACAAAAGACGATGAAAACCATAAATACAGCTTCTAGAATGTTCCTTCTTTAACGGAACTGATGACCATTAACTTCAGTTTACATGCAAATGAAAGATCATCGTTAGTTGATGAAATATTTGAATAATACACACAACTGATGAGGAAAATACTGAATGAAACAGGACGCATTATAGGAATTCATCCATTGATTAAATAAGCATTTGAAAAATCTAATTTTTTCATTGAACACCTGTATCCGTATATATCAGAGGATATTGTCTGTCCGTCCGAAAAACTTCTCCCACAGTCTAAGACAGATTTGAATTAAACTCAGCAGGATTTTTCAACATAAGAAAAGAAAGTTTTTAATAAAGTTTCATTTATGAGACTTTCACACATGGTATGATATATGTAACACTACCAAGAACTGGATCGTTTAAGAACGTGTTCATACTCGCCAAAGATGTAGTTAAGAAAACTCTCAAAGTTGTATACCAAGAAGTCCTTTAGTCAGAAATATAATGTTCAGAAAGTTTACTTATATTCTGTTGATTGAGAATGAAATACAAAAGTAACTGAATCGAATGTAAATACACAACGTGTTAAACTATTTCTAGCAGTATTTAAGGCTCATGTACTTTGCACGCTGTTGGAGAAAGTGAAAAAATGTGCTGAAGCTCAGGCGCCATCATAATAGGTAATTACTGCATTTATTGGAATATACTACAGTCACTTAAGCATGAAGTAAATACGTTAAGTTATTACAAGAACATAAAGTAAATACAACGCCTTCTGCAGGAACTAGCAAAAACAATCCGCCTTAGGGTGGCATTTCTGCTAGTTAACTATAATAATTGAACATTTCCAAAAACATTAACCTTAAACATACCATTAAATCAAGGATCTAGGTTTTGTAAAGTATTTGATGGTTTCATAAAGACTTTATGAAGAACAATCAGAATGTAAATTAAATATTTACCAAATTGTATCACTAAATGTGAGTTACTTTTGTCATAAAGCCGTTATTTCATTTTTTTTTCTATTATCCTGTTTAATATTATTCACTACCATGGAGACTCGTGGGCTAGTACTACATTCCAAAAGTCCACAAAGAAAATGATAGAATGAAACAACATATTTGATTCAAGGAATTGCATTGTTGATAGAAAAATAATTATATAATTAATTACTCAAAGTCTAGAAATAATCTATCTACCTTACCCTGTACAAATCGATAAAAGGAAACCAGTATTATTCCAAGAAATGCTTTCCAAGCTGATATTTTCATGTTTCTTTCCATCTGAGAACACATAACTGATCAAAGGCATAAAATTGCTGTAAACATGAAGTTACGCTACATCAACTGACATACACAAAACAACTGACAGATTCTTTTTACAGTTACCTTGTAACTCGGTACAGTATCATTGAGGTAAATACAACTCTTACGTAAGACTAGTTTGATATAGAGATTAGCGGCTTCAATTTTGTTGCGGCTGTTTTTGAGTTCACAATCTATAAGATTTACATGACATTTACATTAGAAGTTATCAGTCAGACTAGCTCTGAGCAACCAACGTTGCCAGTTAACCTATCCCAACGTTTCTAAGCTAAAACTCGTTAACAGCAAATAGACAAGCCCTTTACCATGTTGCATATCAGCTATTGGAACCGCTATCCGATAAATCACTGCGATTAATTATTTTTATTTTGAATTATTTTACATTAAACAAATATTTGGTTGTATAGTTTACATATTCCAGCAGCTACATATCAACCAATCAGCTCTTTACGCTGTGTATTTACATTTAAATACAAATAAACACGCCAATCAAGACTTCCATAATTAAAATGCTTTATTTCATTAAAACCCCAATAGTATTAACTCAAAGTTTACAATATTTGGACCTTTTAGTATGAGTTATGTACATATATGATAGTGGACAGGCTAATAAAATTTTTATACTGAAAAAAAGGAATTAAAAAAGAAGGTAAAATTACTCAGACATCTTGTAAAACAGCAGCTGAAATCATCACGTTTCAATAGCTCAAACAAACAAACCTCTTCATAATTTGACTCTAGTTTCATATTAAAACTACAAAAGTTACCCCTTGCAAAAAAAACCAACAAATCAACAACTACTAAAATACCGAAACTTCTTCAAGTTCACGAGTTCTGGGGCTGAGTGGGGCATGGTACAATGGTTCATGTGTCTGATTGTAAATTTGATAGTCTGGGGTTCGTATCGTGTTAGGGGATAATCGCGTTTTGTGCTTTAGTGTGTATTGAGTGCGTCATATTCTCGAATTCCAATATTTGGTTAAAACAGCAAGATTTAGTGCTGGATAATGTTTAATACTTGTTTTCTCTCTAGTATATCACTTCAACATTTGAGATGGTTAGTGCAGATAATCTTGAAGAGCCTATACTAATATCAACAATCACCAACAAAGTTCTAATGTATAACACTACGTAACACAAATTTGTTCCTGGATAGCATGTACTATTCCCTAATTGCTTATGTTCTAAAAGTACAGAAAATGTTCATTATTCCCTTCAAACTTTGCTTTAATGACCTGGATAATAAAATTTAGAAATCAACCTATTTTCTACGTATTTTTTAATTTGGTGCGACGTATTTCTTATGTATATATATCTTATGTATATATATATATCAGGTCATCCCTTATGTAATGTCCAATTTTAGGTTCAGAAAACAGAAGGGATTTCAAACGCTTTTAATATTATTTAATCAATAATGCATATTCCATTATTGTTAATTACATCCTGGCATTTAGGAGCTTGCGAATCATTGGCAGGAAGTAATTAATAATAATGTATGTTCTACTATTATTAATTACTTCCTGCAAATGATTCACAAGCTTCTGAATGCCACTTCTATAAAATTCTTGGAGTTTGAAGGAAAAGAATGTAGATAGGGTAGTTTTGACATCTTCATGTGTTCCAAGCTCTTTTCCATCAAGATAGTTCTGCAAACTTCAGAATAGATGATAATCACATGAGGCAAGGTCTGGAGAATAAGGAAGATGTGGAAGTTCTTCCCAGTCTAGTTCTTCAATCTTTACAGATGTGATCCTTGCTGTTTGGAGCTGTGAATTATCATAGTGTAACACAATACCTTTACAACTGATCAAAGCAGGCCTCTTTTCTTTCAGTGCAACATTCAAGCGTTCTAACTGTTGACAATAGAAGTCTGATGTAATCGTTACATTGAGTGGCAGCAACTCAACGTGGATCACACCAACAATATCCCACCAAACGCTTAACAAGATTTTCCTAGGGTGGAGGTCCATTTTGGGCTGTGCTTTAGCCAGTTTACCTGCACTGAGCCATTGTCTGCGGCGCTCAACATTTTTATAAAATATCTATTATTTATCTCCAGTCACTAACCTGTCCAAAAACGATGAGTTACGTTCACGTGAGTGCAGAGAAGTGCAAATGTCCACTCTTGCTCTGAGGTTGGTTTGTGTCTAATCATGGGAAACCCATTTTCCAAGTTCTGATACCTTTCCAAGCTGTTGCAGATGACGGTTGAATGGGTTGAATTTAGCTTCTGTGCTAGTTTTTCAACTGTTGCAGCACAATCTTCATTCAGTGCAGCCAGCAGAAAGTCATCATTAAACTCAGCAGGACGACCTGAACATGGCATATCACTTAAGCTGTAATCACCTGATCTGAACTTTTGAAACCACCTTAGACATTTTATTTCATTGAGAGACTCCACACCGTAAATACCTTGAATGTTTCATGTAGTTTCTGCTGCATTATTGCCTTTTTTAAAACACATAAAACATTATATGCCTAATGTGCTCCTCAGATACATCCATCTTCATAAGGGTTTATTTAATTAATGATCAGAAAAAGTGGAGTTGGGTTAGTTTCTTTTATTTGTCTGAACATTTTTATACACATCCTACTACATATTTTAGTCATCAAAGCCTTCTACAAAGACAGAAATGATGTTGCACTTTCTGTATTATATTTTCGGACATTACTTATGGGATAACCTAATACATATATTAGTTTGTTATAACTTAAAAACCAAGCAGAAACAAATATGCTGCACTAATTGAAAAGATCCCGGGGTACAAACTATAACACAGGATTATAAAATGTACCTTTGGGATCTTTTCAATTAGTACAGCGTTTTTTGTTTAATTTATTTTTGTATCGGCTTGTTTTTTTAAGTTATAACAAACTAATATAATTATTCAGAGGTTTGGGTTTGCTATTTTTAACGCAGTCTTTCCTTGTGAATTTGTTTACTTAACTTTATCAAAATGTATTAATTTTCACTAAATAAATATATATACACAAATACTCGTTTGACTGCAAAACTTCTCTTACAACAAATGTAATTACGATTTGAATTAAACTCCGTTCGATTTTTCAACGTCAAAGAGGGAAATTTTTAGGAAATTTTAATTAAAAGAGGGTCTGTTATAAGGGCAGAAAGATACTTTCACACAAGGTATAATTGTGTGGTATATGTTATGTTGTACTGTCAAGAACTAGATCGTCTGAAAAAATATTCATACTCACAAAAGAAGCAGAAACAAATGCTCTATACAAACAAAAGTTATTTAATCAATAATAAATCGTTCAGAACGTTTACTTATATTCCATTAATTAAGATTGTTGTATTAAAGTGATTTGGCCAAATACCCAACAACAGATGGCGTTTCTGCTAGTACACTATATTTTAAGTTGTAACCATTGCGAAAACTACTCACTTCTAAACATTTTTGTATAACTTCAGTATAAATACATGTAAATCTTTATTCATATGTTGTTTTATTCAGAGGGTCGCGGGTTCGAATCTCCGTTACATCAAGCATGCTCGCCCTTTCAGCCGTGGGGGCGTTATAATGTTACGGTCAATCCCACTATTCGTTGGTAAAAGAGCAGCCAAAGAGTTGGCGGTGGGTGGTGATGACTAGCTGCCTTCCCTCTAGTCTTACACTGCTAAATTAGGGACGGCTAGCACAGATAGCCCTCGAGTAGCTTTGTGCGAAATTGAAACAACTAACCGATTATAAAGATTAATGAGAAATATAAAATTATCCTTTATTGCAAATTTGGTTAATCCTTTGTTATTGTAATAAGAAAAGCAGATTAATTTACCACGATAAGAACATATATTAGCAACCAGGAAGATCTTTTATAAAAAAAAAAACGTTCAGTTGGAAAATTTGTGTAACTGTATTTTGAATCAGGTTACTTTTATTCTTCGCTGTAAACAACGATGTACTTGGAAGAAACCGGTCGCAATGTGTCTCATTTTTCGCATCAGAAGGAGTGTGTTTGCATGCGTTTTTCTTATAGTAAAGCCACATCGGGCTATATACTGCGTCCACAGAGGAGAATCGAACCCCTGATCTTAGCGTTGTAAGTCCGAAGACTTACCGCTGTCCCAGAGAGGGAGAAATCAGAAGGAGATAAAAAGTATATTTAAATGATGTTATATAAGTCGGATCAAACACATTTAGAAACGCACCTACTATGACTACTTATAGTAATGTTTTATTAAAGCATTTGTGATACTAATGATTTTATCTAAAAATACACTTGTTATATCTTTTCCAAATATCTTAAATCTTGATAGCTAAAATTATTTGAAAATAAAAGAAATTGTCTTCACAAAAAAGTGTAAGCTGTCGCCTAAATTCAACTGTGTATATTACTAATATTAAGTAACCAGTAATAAAAAGTAAAAATGTGTTTTTTCATAGCATGAGTTTTTGTTTTAATCTTTAAACTGAAGATACCGAAACATTCTTCCGGAGAGATTTGGACTGATTCATAAAATGGATCTGGAGAAATCGAGTTAAAGTTACCTACGATATGAATCAGTTAAACAACAACACAAAACTGTCTTTCAATAAAACAATGATGAATTCCAAAATATTTACATGCGCGTACATTATACAACAACGATAACATTTCTGTCCCTAATCATACTATTCGATCAGATTTAAATGGGTAACAACATTCTTTCCCTCTATTTTATGTGAATTATGAGTTATTTTATTTTTAGATGTAACTTTGGATCGGCTATTCAATAATGACAGCCGGCATCAATCGTCTGCTTTACACGATGTGTGTGTTTCCTTATCACTGGTGGTGATAGATATCGCTACGTCCGGTGCATTAAACGTAATTATCTTAAAACGTGATAAAACGAGGTAAATAAATATTTAAAGAGAATAAATATACGTAATAAATCTTAATCTCAAAATGTATGGCTCATACTCCACATTCTTAACGTTTATTAATCGAGTCAAATGTATAGTTTAGCAACTCATCTATTGAAACGTTTTGACGAAATTTCTCAAATACAATAAAATTATTAGTAACTTCTATAGAGTAATTGTCACGTTCTTTCAGTAAAATGTTGAAGATTAAATATTTTATTTCGTTGAATAAAAGTATTATATAAACATGTTAATATACAATCCCACTATTTGTTGGTAAAAGAGTAGCCTAAAAGTTGGCGGTGGGTGGTGATGACTAGCTGCCTTCCCTCTAGTCTTACTCTGCAAAATTAGACATCGCTAGCGCAGATAACCCTCAAGTAGCTTTGCGCGAAATTAAAAAAAAAAAGTCATGGTAACAGCTGCTGTGACATTGGGCACATTGTAAAAATCGAAACTAATCTTTTTCAGTGGTTATTCGGATAAAGTTCCGGGTATATCACATTACCTATTTTTAAGTAACTGATACTTGCATCCTGAAAAGAATGACTGTTTTTTTTTCTATCTAATACCATGTTTCCTCAGTATAGAAAATCTTATTGTAACCAACTAGCTTGGAAGAACTTTCATCCATTATCAGCTAATTCAGTTTAGTTTAGGGTTAACTTAATCTTCAACTTTAACTTCCAATTCAAAACTAGAAATGCAGCAGAACGTCACACCCCTCTCTAATAAAAGTGTGTCATGCTTTGCATTTATCTATACCTTTGACTGTTGTTTGCTTTAAAATAATTTTTTAAGTGGGGGAATTTGTGTCTTATCTTATTATAAGCAACGATTCAGTTATTACACTAGTTTTTTTGTTTTTTTTAACCGTGCCTTTGGATACTAAACATCACTTGGAAAAACTATCCAATCATTATGCTAGATTTGGTATTGAGCCATTGTATACAAATATTTCTTTAGAAGACATAATATTAATGCCACATCTATTTATATATATATCTCATGGACTAGTTTAATTTACAGTAATAATTCAGATAAAATAGATGTTCAGAAAGTTGTATTTTTTTTAAAGTTTATGATTTGTCCAACAAAATCAAGACTTTACGCACGTTTCTTTATTCTTACAATCACTACTGAGGGAGAATCAAACCTTGAGTTTAATAGTAATTTGTACAATCAGAATGATAGTGTAGCTATATAAATTCTATATACGGGAAGAGTTAGGGTAAGATAGGCCTGAGGAGAAATTTTTTTAAATGGATATATTATGATCGTGACTCTTGAGTAAATGTTGAAAAAATTAAACCTCAAGTTATGTTTTATTTTGGAAAAGTAATACCCTCACACTTGTAAGACTTGTCTGCAAATTAATGAACAATATTAAACATCCGCAGAATTATAAACTTCGGTTTCTGGATAAATTAGTTTATGGTTATGATTATTGCTTTAAATGTGGAGTTTCCTCTAAAAAGATATTAACTGGCACTTACTCTAATCTTTCAAGTTAGTTACCAACTACAATTAACGAAAATTATGTATTGAATATTTTAATTCATTGAATTTAAAATATCCTAAGTACTTATGAATTTTTGCATAAGTATCTGTATGATATCAAATATTATCTGCAGAAAAATCACTTTTCTATTTATTAATTGATTGGATAATTTGTGATGATTTCGAAATAATGGAAACTATGGTAAGTTTTCAATCTAAATCTCCACTTTACATAGACATCTATTCAATACTTTCACGAGCCCCTAACCTGCTTCGATAGTTCCTCTTCCTCTAACTTCAAACAGCCTGATCACTTGTTTACTTACTAGACTTTTAACAATTTTCACTATATATACAATGAAATTATTATTTTTACATAGTTTTTCTCAGTAAAATGGGTACTCAAAGCTTTTTCTTAGAACCATCATCCGTGACTTTTTGAATAGAAAATTGAATCTCCTTAGCAATACTAAAAGGATGACCAAACCAAAAAGTCTCATACATGTCTACGATTTGTAATATAACAAAGAACCCAGTAAAAGTTCTAGATTAACACATCAGCAAAGCTACACATGAACTATTTGTATAAACCTTCCTTAATTTTTAACTAATAGACCAAAAGGAAGGCAGCTAAATCAACAGCAACCACCTTCAGTTTTTGAGCTTGTAACTGGATTTAGTATTATATATTTATTTTAATATCGATGTTTTTGAGTTAAATATATATTTAGAAATGCGTGTAACTTATACTGCTACGTGTGTATCGCGAAATTCCCGCCTATTCTCTAAATCTGTAGGAGATTTTCGAGTGTACGAATCAACAATGTAGGATGTGTGAATGTAAACATTAGTGATTTCCAGTGTTGTTGCAAATTGAAATTTCGAGAATCCGCTTAATATTATTAAAGGTAGCCATAGCAACACGTGAGGAGACAGAATATTGTTACTGGTTTGCTGTATACAGTTAGTGTACTATAAACCACAGAAGCTATAAACGTGATAAACGTTTATTAATAGTAAAACTACAGATATTGACCAGGAACGATAACGTATTTCGAACGCTAAATAACATCCGACTTCAGCGAATTCACATCGAACATCAATATTTTTTACGAAAGCATTACATAACTTCAGCGGTGAAAGGTTAGCTTGTAAACGGCGTGAGATCAACAAAGAATACAGAACTAGCTACCTTCCTGTTAAGTGCATTGTATCTACGTTAACTCAGAATTGGCTCATCGTGAGCCCTCAATATGATATCAAGGAAGTTCCAGACCGTATAGAAGATTTAATAGTATTTGTAATTTTGTAAACCCTTTGTATGCAAATTATTTGTATATTTAAATATATTTGTATTAAGAAAGAAAACTGTGTATCAATCTTATTGGTAAATATCATAAATTTGATATATTATCGTCATTTAATTAACTTTAAAATTTAAACTACAATTTAACCCAGTTCTGGCTGTTTGAAATCGTAATACGTAACATGCTCTTATAATCAAGTTGTGGAATTTTACCGTTTCTCCTCTAATGTCCATACTTCCAGAAAAAACATGGGGAGATTTTGTGGCATACAATCGCGAACATAGGATCTTCGGATTCACATTGAGCATGCTAGCAGTAATATCATGCCCGATACGTGCCTCACAGAACTCCGTAAAACTTCTAAATCATGTAAAACAGAAGAACTTGGCATGTCTGCACGTTAACGTTTTTGGTTATTGTTTTTTTCAGCTAACGAAATTTTAGACCTCTTATTCTTAGGTTTCATCCTGTAATACTTTTCTTCGCCGAAACTGAACCATGATAATCAAGCAAAGTTATTAACGTTCACCCTCTTTCTTAAACTTTGAAATAATCCAACACAGGACAACAAATATTTTATACTACATACAAAATCTGAAAATGGAAAAGAAATACGCACAGAGAAAACACACAGAAATAAAACAAATGTTAAAGAATATCGTAAAGCTGTTAGTGGTGTATAACTGCTTACCAGCATTCAAGATATTTTTAAGATAGTCTATTTCTTGAATTGTACACCAAAGTGGTTATTTTATATAATTTTATTTACTTCTTGTATCCTTTATTCGGCTATTTTTATTTTGAACTATTTAATACCTGGATGAGGTGTTATTCCTTCTTTGACTTTATTACTATGCAACTACTTTTCCATAAATGCCTACGGAAAGTGAATGTGCAGTTTGATTCAGGATATGAATGTAGCCCTCTAGTGTTCATCTGTTATTGCACAGCAGATTCCCACACGAGTTCGTAAATGATCGAAGAAACGGCCTATGTTCAATATTGTTTCAATGCTACTATGTAATAATACACAAAATTATTATTTTATAGGTTAAAAAAATCCTGTATGTTTGTTTTATTTGTGTGGATTTGTAGTACATTTTAAGATTTGATATTTTCGCTTGATATGTATATTTAGTAACAAATTCATTCGACGGGAATCGAAGCTTAATCAAACACTTCGGAATATATATAGTAGGGAAATTAAATAATTACATCTATGAAGCCAAACGAATAAACATAATCATGAGGAATTACAACCACAATTTTTAAAGCCACAAACAAAACACATTAACATGAAAGGGTGCAAGCTACAACGTGGGTTATAAATTGTAACCTAAGCTTTGGAGGTGACTTAGGAAATAGGACTCACACTGCGGTGGGGACACCATCTATCAGTCTTAGCCTCCAATTCGCTAGTCTGACATATGAAGATTAGAAATTAGAAGAGCGAGATGTGAGTGCTCAAGCCCACAACGACCCACACCTGTATCACCCTATATATATAGCTTGCTGAAGATGAAATATGTACGTTCCGAAATGTACAATTATTAAATGTTTGTTAATATATGTTTATATATTATTTTACATGCTTATTATTACTACAAGTACTACACACACAAACACACAGGTGTCTGGCTAGATAAGGTTGACCACAAAAATTGTATTTTACTTCACTTGAATGACATTTTATACACACATTTTTGTCAGTCTAACAATATAGTAATTTTACACTGTCGGCACAACAATACAGCTGCTTTTTAATGTCAGCCTAGCAATACAATAATTTTCTAATGTCAGCATTACATTAACACTCTAATGTTAATGTTGTACCTATAATTCAGGTAAAATCATCTTTAATTTTAAACTACGTACCAGCGGGAAGACAATGGAGCAAGAAAACCGCTTCCTGAGACGGTTACTCTTAATCAGAAAATTTGAATTAATACCACGACTTCTCGATCAAATCCAAAATCCTCAACTCTGTAATTAGATAATCACAACAGGTTAAGTGACATTAAAGACGTATGAACTTAGCAGTCGGTGTTCCGTCTTACAGGTAATATATATGTGTGTGCAGGGTTTTTTTTATCTGCTGCTTCAACAATGTTAATAGGTTAGGTCACCGAGTCTGACAAATTATTACTATTTTTATATACAGTTGAAATACACACACAATCTAAGTCCAATAACAGATGAAAAAGAATTAAAAACGAAAATTAACAAAAAAAATCCACTTAGATTAATCCTTAAATTATCAACTCGTTTTACACTTTTCCTACAAGAGAAATTCAACTTTAACACGTATTATATTTATCGAGAATTTCTATATTTCCGTCTGTTACAAAACTTGATATACAAAACTGGTTAATGTCACTCATTTTCTACGTAAAATAAAAAGGCTATTCTAGCATTAATGAGTGACTTTAGCAGCAACATTAATGTTATTTTTATTAATATATTTCTGCGTGACTTGTATGTTTGTAAGAAGAATCCATAAGCAACCCATAAAATTTGTTTTCAAGACAAGAACTTCACATCTGTAGCTCAAAGGCTTAAGAAATTATATCTAATAAAATGATTTATTATAAAGAGAAATAAATGATTACGTGTTTCTGTACACACTGAAAGAACACAATGTGTGCGTCGTAAACAGTCAACCGTTAAACCGTGTTTATAACAGTATGTACAGAATCTCGTAAAACTTTCTCTTCTGCTTTCACTAAATTTAAAAATAAAAGTCGAAACAAAACAAGTCCTAGCATAGCGATAACACGCGACACAAACAATGTTCAACATTACTGAAAGAGGTTCACACTGTAATGCAGCTACATCTACTGAACATATTACCGACAACTTTACGCGCGATATTCTTGTGAGATAAACACACACGCGTTACAACAAAGTAACTCTGAGGTCTTTGTTAGTGTCACTTAACAATTAGAAAAGTGTCAGGGTTTCCTTACATACACAAGGACTGATGTTACACAACGAAGCAGTACATTTATCTTGGACAAAGTTAAAAAATAATGTAATGAAATTGTAAAATACAGCAAACTGACACGGCACGAGCATCGTGACCGACTTCCTCGTACTAAATGTATAAATTTCACAAAGGTAAACACTGTAACTGAAATTATATGTAATAAAACAGTATAAAGATGAGCTGTCTAGTGGCTTGCATTTGTGAGAACGTCAGAGTATAATTAGTCCCATATTTGTCTCTATCTCTAATTCTCTCTCACAAATGATATCTGGAATATCAGGTCATCCCAGAAGTTAAGTCCGAAAATTTAATACAGAAAGTGCATTCGTTTCTGTCTTTCTAAAAGGCTTTAATGACTAAATAATGCTACATAATAGCAGGGCACGTACAAAAACGTTCAGACAAATAAAAGAAGCTAACCTAACTCCACCTATTCAAATCATTAATCAAATAAATACTTATGAAGATGCATGTGTCTGAGGAGCACATTAGGCATATAATGCTTTACGAGTTTAAAAAAGACAACAGTGCAGTAGAAACTACACGAAACATTCAAGGTGTTTATGATGCGGAGTCTCTCAATGAAAGAAAATGTCAAAAGTGGTTTCAGAAGTTCAGATCAGGTGACTACAGCTTAAGTGATGCACGACATTCAGGTCATCCTGTTGAGTTTAATGATGACTTGCTGCTGGCTGCACTTGATGAAGATTGTGCTGTAACAGTTGAAGAACTAGCACAGAAGCTTAATTCAACAGTTCACCATCATCTGCAACAGCTTTGAAAGGTGTCAAAACTTGGAAAATGGGTCCTCCATGATTAGACACAAGCCAACCTTAGAGGAAGAGTGGACATTTGCACTTCTCTGCATCTCGTGAACGTAACACCTTTTTTGGACAAATTAGTGACTGGAGATGAAAAATGGATATTTTATAAAAATGTTAAGCACAGCCCAGAATGGACCTCCACCCTAGGAAAGTCTTGTTAAGTGTTTGGTGGATATTGTTGGTGTGATCCACTTTGAGTTGGTCCCACTCAATGTAACGATTACACCCGACTTCTGCTGTCAGCAGTTAGAGCACTTGAATGTTGCACTGAAAGTAAAGAGGCTTGCTTTTACAATTATAAAGGTGTTGTATTACACCAGCATAATGCATGGCCCCATACAGCAATGATTACATCTGCAAAACTGAAGAGCTAGACTGGGAAGAACTTCCACACACTCTTTATTCACCAGACCCTAACCCCATCCGATTATCATCTATTTTGAAGTTTGCAGAACTATCTTGATGGAAAAGAGCTTGGAATGCATGAAGATGTCAAAACTATCCTCTCTAATTCTCTTTCTCCAAACCCCAAGAATTTTATAAAAGTGGCATTCAGACGCTTGTGAATCGTTGGCAGGAAGTAATTAACAATAATGGAACATACGTTAATGATTATATAAAATTAAAAGCGTTTGAAATCCTTTCTCTTTTTTTTTTGAACCTAAAATTGGACATTCCTCAAGGGATGACCTGATATACAGTGCTGTTGTATACATGAAAACACTGTAACAGTGTACTGATGTTTTTATAGTTACATTCGTTCATACGATGAATTCGCAATACTACGCACATTCCATAGGTTTCGTGGTACAGATGTTGATCAAGGAGCGGTTTCCTTAGCCGAATTAAACTGTCGAGAGCAGCCCTTATCGATGTATAAGCTCGACCATGTAAATTCATAAATAAATGTGCCCTTGCCATTGATGCTACCGTTAACCACAACTCGGTTAAAAGCATAAAAAACAAAACCGAAAAGTCGTAATTTCAACGATTTGAGGGTATAGAAGTAATTCGGCTTGTGTCGAGATTACAAATGTGCACGTGAACTGCACAACACATGCATAACTAATACGTACAGTTACTATTCGAAAACACTGCACTGCTGTTATTTCCGAAGAGAGTACCCCTCCAAAACAAAAACAGACTTAAAGGGCGGGTCTAGCCAGTATCATAGATAAAAGAGGGGAAGGAGAGTTATTGCAGAATTGCGTGCTCAAAGAGATGTGGAACTGAATTCATCCGCCTTTTTTTTTTAAAGACTGTAGAGAAAATGCGTTACATAAAATTATATCCATGGCGGCATCCTGTACCATGGTATGCGCTCATACATAAAGAGATTACATTAAAAATACTTTCTCTTATACGTTGGACTGAAGAGTATACGTGAAACTGTCCGTACAAGTTTGTTTGTTATTTATTTCGCGCAAAGCTACACGAAAGCTATCTGCGCAAGCTGTCCCTAATTTAGCAGTGTAAAACTACAGGAAAGGCAGCTAGTCAACACCACTCATTGCCAACAATTAGGCTACTCTTTTACTAATGAATAATGGGATTGATCGTGACATAATAATGCTTCCACAGCTAAAAGGACAAGCATCTTTGGTGTGACGGGGATTTGAGCCCGCGAACCTCAGATTACGAGTCGGAGTGTACAAACCACTTGACCATGTCGGGCCTTTCCACAGAAGTATCTATATAAATTTAGTGTTTCGCAATAGTAGATTTATCATTTATATAGCTTACTTCATACAGTGTTAAACAATTACCTAACACCTTATTCAATATTATAGATGTTTTAAAATCTTGCAAAAAAAATCTCTCCCCATAATAACACGGTCTGAAAAGGGTTGGTTGTTAGGGCGCTCGATTCTCAATCTGCAGTCCGAGATCTCGAATCTCTGTAACCGAACATGCTCACCCTTTCAGCTGTGGAGGCATTATAATGTTTCGGTCAGTCCCACTATTCTTTGGCAAAAGAGTAGCTCAAGAGTTGGCGGTGGGTAGCGTTGATTAGCTGCCTTCCCTCTAGTCTTCCACTGCAAAATCAGAGACTGCTTGCGCAGATTGTCCTTGTGTAACTTTACATTAAATAAAACAAAAAAATCAAAGAAACATAATGATACATGAAACAATTTGCTAAATCAAGACCTAAACACGATCCTAGTGCTACACAATTTACTTCTTCGTATTTTAATTATTCAACTGAAAGTATGACTTCTCAGCGGCAAATCCTAACATCAGAAACTCCATGACCATCGTCTCTATTTTCATACAGCAGTTATAAAGATATATGAATAATTTTAATATCAAAACTACTCACTAGTACAAAAACGTCACCACTGAACTGTAAGCTTTTCGAGTTTATACACTTGGAACTTTCTACTACTTTATACGACAATATGGAACACATTAAAGTAACTGCAAGAAAAATAGAAAAACAAACGTAAACCCACACTTTGGTTTCTTAATAACAAAACGCTACTTAGAAGAGGACAACAGACAAACACAAAACTCACGAGCGGAAAAAACAAAATAAATCATCCCAATTTCCCTTTTTATGTTAAATAAAATATTCTTAAGCTCGCATACAACAGAAAATGGGCAATATAACAGATGATGAGATGCTAAAATGTAAACGTAAAAATCGTGTTAAAAATATGTAAACGCACATATTAAAAGCAAAATATTCAACAATCCTGACATTATTCTTCCGTTTCATCACGATGTGTTATTGCATCGATGTGACGACATTATTTTGATATCTGACCATCAAGATTCACTGTGACTGTATGACACGATTTTAATACCTAACCATCAGGATTCACGGTGACTGTATGACACGATTTTAATACCTAACCATCAGGATTCACGGTGACTGTATGACACGATTTTAATATCTAACCATCAAGATTTACAGCGACTGTATGACACGATTTTAATGTCTAACTATCAAGATTTACAGTGACTGTATAACATGATTTTGATATTTGACCACCAAGATTTATTTACATCCAAAAAACATATGAGTGATTCTTAGAAACTAGAATATAACGACAAGTTGTTTTTGTGCCCACCACGGGTATCGAAACCCGGTTTTTAGCGTTGTAAGTCCGCAGACATACCGCTAAGCCACTGGAGGGCATAACGACAAGAAAATGGCAAAAAAATAAAATGAATTATAAAAGCACATTCGGTACCAATGGTACACTCCGCACCTGAGGATAAGTGAAACAAAAAAATCAAGCAAATCTCACTCCTAGGGAATCACCAAGAAAGACAATGAACATCTCAGTTTTACAACATGATCAGTTCTAGAGACTGATTGCTATCTTCATTCTGTTTCGCGGTTATTAGGATTAGAAAGATAACACTGTATACGTTTCATCCAACACATTGAACCTGACACCATGGTTATTCTTCTATAAATTCTATAAATATTTGATACGTAGTACAGTTACACAAACTGACACGTGATGCAAGACATGTTCAATTACACTGTAAAATAGCATATTCCATATACATCTCTACGAAGGTGACCTGCATGTAGAAAACGGTTAGGTTCTCGGAGAGCGTGGTCCATATTATTTCATTCGTCAGTCAACAATTAAAATAACATTAAGGGTGATTATAGTAGTGCGGACCAAGAACGAGGAGTTGATGTTCGTATAGATTTCTATAGGTGTTTGCTGTACCGGATCGATACAACTGGTTGATTATTTCACTACTTGGCATTTAAACAACGTGCATTAACACGAAAAGAAGTGATTTAGTGGTTGTGGAGCTACGAAACATGTACACACAATTTTGTAAACGAAGCGTCTTCGTGTGTTTTAAAGTCACACACACACACAACACCTATATCGTTGTAAATACAAGTGAATCAAGCACCGTCAGACTCCGTGTTTACTTACAAAAAACAAACACGTCCTCTGCTGGGATAACGGTAAGTCTGTGGATTTACAATGGTGAAATAAGGGGTTCGATTCCCCTCAATGGACACATAAGACAGCCCGATGTGGCTTTGTTATAAGAAAAACACACACACCTACATCGCTGTGAAGACTAAGTTACTTTACACACGGCCTTGTGAATCAAGCATCTTTCAGACACTGGGCTTATATTTCAACAACAAAAAACAATAACATCCATACCGCTACAAACATCAACTTACACATGGTCTTATGAATCAACCATCTTCACAATACCATCGCTGTTACATACAGCCTTGTGAATTAAGCAACTTCACACACTGTGTGCTTAACGTCACAAACACATTGTAAGCATTTACTCACATCTTTTAAATACGCAGCTTCAGCGCTATGTAATTCCATACGTAAACACCTATACTCATTGACAAAAATCAAATTACGCCAAATCCTGTAAACAAAGCACCTACGCTTGCGGTTACACTTCATTCAACCACTAAAATGTCTTGCGCATTTATTCACTAGTGCAACCTTTTAATTACACCAAAATTTTATAATTACATCATATAGCACTTTAAGGACGTTGCACAAAATCTAAGTTAACCGAAGACAATGCAGTAGCATTGGCAGGTTTTTAAAAATCAAAATATAAATGACTCAAATATGATACATCTTAAACTCTGTTAAACACGACAGTAATGGAAAAACACACGCCTTAATAAACTTTTAATTATTCTAAGTATATTTGAGCAAATAATCGCTACAAGTATTGTCCCAGGATTTTAATAGAGAATACAACTTTTAACAAATCCTCTGTGCTGTGTAAGATACCAAATTTAAAAAAAACAAACATACAAGACCGTAATGGTAAAAATACATTTTAATCTTTCTATCTGCAAGGTTTGGTTTGAATTTCGCACAAAGCTGCACGAGGGCTATCTGCACTAGTTGTCCCTAATTTGGCAGTGTAAGACTTGAGGAAAGAAAGCTAGTTATCACCGCCAACGAACAGTGGGATTGACCGTTACATTATAATGTCCCCACAGCTGAAAGGGCAAGCATGTTTGGTGTGATAATGATTCAAACCCGTGACCCTCGGATTACGAGTCGAGTGCCTTAACCATCTGGCTATGCTGGACCCCATCTGCAAGGACAACCGATCATTGTAAGTATCCACCTGGAGAGATGAATACAAAATAAATATTTCAAAACACTCCTTCGTCTAGCAGAAAATCATGGATTAAAAAAAAATATATAAAACCAAATCATAATGACAAAATATACGCTACAAGGTTTTTTTTCTGTTTTGTTTTTAAAACTGTAAGGACTAAAAACTATTGCATATGTTTTCGCAAATATTAAAACAAATATAGCATTGAAAATCATTTGTCCAGTGGAAAATTGTGGAATAAAAAGAGAGAGAGAGAAACAAACAAACAAAAACTAGTTTATAAAACTCAACTTTTGATACGACGGTCGTTTCCACATACATTATTATTTAAACAAACACGTTCACGTGAGCTGACGACAATTTCTACATTCCCGGGTAAGATGTACAACACAAGTGTCTACGTCTGGGTCTTTCTAACGGTGACCAATTATAGTTATATAAACCGAGAAATCATCCACAAACCCATGGGGAAATGGGCTGATCTTGTCTTCTAACAAAAATATACAAAGAATCTTAGTGAAAATCAATATCTAATCGTTGTTATTCCAGGGAACGGCTATATATATTATTTATACTGCAGCGTGTGTGTACGTTATTAAAACACGGAATATGAGTGTCTTTTATACATATATAAATTATAAAATACAGAGTAATATCCAAGTGAAACACGGTGTAAAATACATATGTATGCACACACTTATATTTACACACGCACAATCACGTATTTTATTGAAACTAGATATCTAGATTGTACATGTGAGACACATGCAGTTATATGTAAGCAAAATATGGCTTACACACATACATTATGAGCATTGGCGAAGTAAAAACAAAAAAGAGAGAGAGAAAGAAACGTTCCTGAGTACACACATCGTTCTTGCTGTCAGAAATACAAAAGTTTAATCAATAGGTGTCACTGCGTTCAGATCCAGGAAAGTATTATTTTGGTTGTTGTTACGCACAAAGCTACACAAAAAGCTACCTGTACTCTGACCACCACGGGTATCGACACCTGGTTTTCAGCAGTACAAGTCCACAGACTGGTGGGCTCAGTGAAGTATCCATGTAAAACCTGAATCCACGTTGTACGAGAGGCAGGTATTAGAAATTTCTTATCAACTTATCAGTCTCAGCGACTTCAAGACTTCAGAGAACCAGTTCACTTACTTTAATACCACCACTACTATCAGGCTGTTGGAAGAGATACGTTTCTTTTGTTTTTGGTTTTGGAATTTCGCACAAAGCTACTCGAGGGCTATCTGCGCCAACCGTCCCTAATTTAGCAGTGTAAGACTAGAGGGAAGGCAGCTAGTCATCACCACCCACCGCCAACTCTTGGGCTACTCTTTACCAACGAATAGAGGGATTGACCGTAACATTATAACGCCCCCACGGCTGAAAGGGCGAGCATGTTTGGCGCGAAGGGGATGCGAACCCGCGACCCTCAGATTACGAGTCGCACGCCTTAACACGCTTGGCCATGCCGGGCCTGGAAGAGATACAAGCTTTTAGGACCAAAGATAATTATGACAAACTTTGTACTTTGTTTTGTCAAATACCGCCTAAAATTTTTAATTACAGCTGGGGGGAGTCCCTTGTTTGTTTCAGAATTTCGCCACAAGTTAGATGTCCTCCCGCAACTGGCTTTAATTTTCAACTTAGAGAACAGAGGGAAGGCATTGAGCTGGTCAACAGCACCCACCGCTAATTATTAGACCACCTTTGTCTGACCGAATGGTGAGATCTGACTATAAGTCTTAGAGCGCAAACACGGTCACAAAGTGCGGCGCATGTTTTCTAACAAAGGATCATTAATACAGTCCGAGAATAGTGACCACTAGCAAGAACAAGCTTCTCGTGTTTCTTAGCACACGGTCACTCTTCAAGTTTGTCACTTTAACCAAATTAGTTACACAATATTACATGCTACGAACATTTAAACTTCTCTAAAAAATCGATGACTCACAAAACATCTCGAATTATCTCTATATACAAGATTTACATATTTAGGCTTAACATAAATCCGTTAAGGTGACCAACCTCGTGAGATCTTATTCAATTGTAGCCGAAAACACCATTAATAACGAGGGTATTCAACTGTCGAATTACAGCAATCTATACTCACTGTATATTTTACATATCTTTTAAGTTTAACGATGCTCTTCGTATTGCATAAATTACTAACCCTTATTACATAGTTTACTTATTTATAAAACTGGATAAATAAGTAGTCAAATGCGAAGATGATAGAATAAAGAAATTAGATATTTAGAGAAAAATCACCATTAAAAACTATGGTAGTATCTTATTTATGTGCCAACAATCGCTCGAAACGTAACCATATTACTTACAATCGTAGTTTTTAAGGAAGATTTTTCTCTAAAAGTCTAATTTCTTTATCAAATTGAATATGTTGTTACGTTCGACCAAAGAAGTTTTGTTTGGGAATTTCGCACAAAGCTACTCGAGGGCTATCTGTGCTAGCCGTCCCTAATTTAGCAGTGTAAGACTAGAGGGAAGGCAGCTAGTCATCACCACCCACCGCCAACTCTTGGGCTACTCTTTTACCATCGAATAGTGGGATTGACCGTCACATTATACACCCCCACGGCTGGGAGGGCGAGCATGTTTAGCGCGACGCGGGCGCGAACCCGCGACCCTCGGATTACGAGTCGCACGCATTGCGCGCTAGGCCATGCCGGGCCATCGACCAAAGAAGACATTTCATGTTAATTCGTATTGAGATGTTGCTTCAAATTTTTAACGACACTCTTTAAACATCGTTGAATTCTACACATTTAAATAACGAATGCTGTTTACAAGAGAATAGAATAAATTATCTTAACTTTATTTATGACGAAGCTGATACGGAAACCTGCAGCCATTTATAATTTTGAAATGCCGACAAGATAGAAGGCAAACAGCCGGTAGCACATACCACAGACTCTTGAGGTACTCTTTGCCAACGAACAATGGAATGACCGTAACATTGTAACATATACACGGCTGAAGGAGTAAGCGTGATTGGCCCCAGATTTTGTTCCCGCGACTCATGTATATTAGTGGTCGAGTGCTCTAACCAAAAACCACCTAAATAATAACTTAAATACAAATTGTGTTGGGCTTGTCCAGTAAAGTTCAAATACTTTATTTCTCTGGAATCATGTCGTTCACAACTTTTTAAAAATATTTGGTTTGTTTGGTTTTAAAGCAAAGCCAAATAGGGCTATTTTCTGTGTCTACAGCGAGGAATCGAACCACAGATTTCAGCGTTGTATATCCGTAAACTTACTTTATGGGAAAAGCTTTATTGATATTCTGAGTTCTGTGAATGTGTGCTACGGTTTTACAGAACAAAAATGACTTTCACCATTTTCAATCTGTTCAAACAAATGTAGGAGACGACCAGTAGGTACGATATGAATAACAGATTTATTTATTTTTTTTAAATATCTTTATTTGTTTGCTTGACTGTGGAAATGATTTTATCAAGCAAACAAAAAAGACCATTTATTCGTAAAATTATAGTTGTCGTTAAGTTTCATACAAGTATGGGTCATATACGCTCGGGCGCATACGTGATAATACATCTAAACCTCCACTTACGGTAAGGCGCTTCTTTAACAAACATTCTGTAATCATGACCGCCTAGAGAATGTATCACCATGACAACGGTATCTGTGATATACGCTGTTGTTTGTCAAACGATTTTTCCATTTTCCAGCTCGTGCTGCTTGATTTTAATTTCTATATGAACATGTGAAAAATTACAGGTATCAGCTAAGCAGAACATCAGTCGGGCAGAATAATGCTATGGTGGACCTACCAGAGGAAGATGAAAGGAAGGTGGAACTAGTGTCTATTTTATATCATCCCACGAATACTACTATAAACAAAAGCTAACACGTTATTGAATATCGTAACTTAATATGTCCACGACTATAACATGACTCTTTTTTAACCTCTGATGTTTAATTTGTGAGGTGGAGAGAACAATACAGAATCTTCTACTCAGTTACCATACTAACCAAACTGGGAAATGTAAACGTTTCCATACATGAACCATATACATCAAACCGGGATATGTAAACCAATATTAAACGTTTCCATACATGAACCATATACATCAAACCGGGAAATGTAAACCAATATTAAACGTTTCCATACATGAACCATATACATCAAACCGGGAAATGTAAACCAAAATAAAACGTTTCCATACATGAACCATATACATCAAACCGGGAAATGTAAACCAAAATAAAACGTTTCCATACATGAACCATATACATCAAACCGGGAAATGTAAACCAAAATAAAACGTTTCCATACATGAACCATATACATCAAACCGGGAATTGTAAACCAAAATAAAACGTTTCCATACATGAACCATATACATCAAACCGGGAATTGTAAACCAAAATAAAACGTTTCCATACATGAACCATATACATCAAACCGGGAATTGTAAACCAAAATTAAACGTTTCCATACATGAACCATATACATCAAACCGGGAATTGTAAACCAAAATTAAACGTTTCCATACATGAACCATATACATCAAACCGGGAATTGTAAACCAAAATTAAACGTTTCCATACATGAACCATATACATCAAACCGGGAAATGTAAACCAAAATTAAACGTTTCCATACATGAACCATATACATCAAACCGAGAAATGTAAACCAAAATTAAACGTTTCCATACATGAACCATACATCAAACCGGGAAATGTAAACCAAAATTAAACGTTTCCATACATGAACCATATACATCAAACCGGGAAATGTAAACCAAAATTAAACGTTTCCATACATGAACCATATACATCAAACCGGGAAATGTAAACCAAAATTAAACGTTTCCATACATGAACCATATACATCAAACCGGGAAATGTAAACCAAAATAAAACGTTTCCATACATGAACCATATACATCAAACCGGGAAATGTAAACCAAAATAAAACGTTTCCATACATGAACCATATACATCAAACCGGGAATTGTAAACCAAAATTAAACGTTTCCATACATGAACCATATACATCAAACCGGGAATTGTAAACCAAAATTAAACGTTTCCATACATGAACCATATACATCAAACCGGGAATTGTAAACCAAAATTAAACGTTTCCATACATGAACCATATACATCAAACCGGGAATTGTAAACCAAAATTAAACGTTTCCATACATGAACCATATACATCAAACCGGGAATTGTAAACCAAAATTAAACGTTTCCATACATGAACCATATACATCAAACCGGGAAATGTAAACCAAAATTAAACGTTTCCATACATGAACCATACATCAAACCGGGAAATGTAAACCAAAATTAAACGTTTCCATACATGAACCATATACATCAAACCGGGAAATGTAAACCAAAATTAAACGTTTCCATACATGAACCATATACATCAAACCGGGAAATGTAAACCAAAATTAAACGTTTCCATATATGAACCATATACATCAAACCGGGAAATGTAAACCAAAATTAAATGTTTCCATACATGAACCATACATCAAACCGGGAAATGTAAACCAAAATTAAACGTTTCCATACATGAACCATATACATCAAACCGGGAAATGTAAACCAAAATTAAACGTTTCCATACATGAACCATATACATCAAACCGGGAAATGTAAACCAAAATTAAACGTTTCCATACATGAACCATATACATCAAACCGGGAAATGTAAACCAAAATTAAACGTTTCCATACATGAACCATATACATCAAACGGGGAAATGTAAACCAAAATTAAACGTTTCCATACATGAACCATATACATCAAACCGGGAAATGTATACCAAAATTAAACGTTTCCATACATGAACCATATACATCAAACCGGGAAATGTATACCAAAATTAAATGTTTCCATACATGAGCCATATACATCAAACCGGGAAATGTAAACCAAAACTAAACGTTTCCATACATGAACCATACATCAAACCGGGAATTGTAAACCAAAATTAAACGTTTCCATACATGAACCATACATCAAACTGGGAGTAAAAAAATTAAACGTTTCCATACATTAACTACAAACATATCACGTCCCAGATTATTGAAACACGAAACGGTGTAGTTCAGAAGCTATAACCACACAATTAAGACATTTGCTGCTACTACCAGTAAGGTTGAGCATTATAAAATATAGGTTACAAGTAACAGATTTTAAGCTACTTTACCAGAAAGTGAGAATTCATGTCACACAACACTTATTAATCACGGTATTTTCCATTAATCTCTTAAACCATCTGATATGATTGCAGAAAGAACCATGTCGATCAGGATTCAAGCACTGACTAACATTGTGTCCGTTTCACTTTCTTCATTTCCGATCACGCATCTCTTGCTGCAAATTACACAAGCGCCAAAGGCACGATAAAAGCGGTTAGTGACGCAAGAATTTCCACGCACCATACGCACGCACGTGCACACACTAGAATGTGGGTTTCACAAAGTTGAACGAAGCACGCGATGTGTAGGTCATTATGACTCTCTCTTGTTACCACAAATGATTGCTGTGATAGCCGAACGGTGAACTCGAAAGTCTAATGAGGCAAATATCTTTCCTTTCAATGCCGCTACTTCTAATAGTGACTTTATCATACATATCACGGTCTAAAAGATGAAGTGTTATACACCTACATGAAGAGAATTTTTCACTGTTCAACGCAAAAGTACGTTTTATTTCCAATTACGCTGTCTCGAAGGAAAACGCGAGTTTTACGGAAATCAGGAAGTGCATTGTGTTTCTTGATTCTTATATATAGAACACTTGCTACTTTCAATCTCTAATTCAGTTCCAACCTAATAAGTAATTTGAAAAATATTCAGCATTAGATTGTCTTGGAAATACCACAAATACGATTAAGACCACATTCTTAAATATGATTGTTACATACATAAAAAATTTTTTATCTTAAAAACGTAGAACAGATAACAATGCAAAAGACAGAATATAGTTTGCATCTCCAGAACGACTATGTACACAGGCTAAATTATGGAATTATACTGTAACTCATCATGTTTTTGTACTATACACGTATTACAGTTGAAAAAACATGTGAACATTACTAAATTTTACTGTTACGTACCAAAGCAAATGTTACTGTATATAGTACAATTATAAACTGTAATAAAAACAAAATATACACCATAAATGTTGGAAGCTACAACTACCGTAGTGGATCGATTATAGGGCGATCTCTAATATAATACGATCCATAGTATCAGAAACCATGGGAAAAAATTGAGTCACAAACCCTTTTTTTCAGGTCCACAAAAATCAATAGTATAACTGAACAGCCTACAGGTGGATTAGTTGCAAGATTAGCGTTGGCCATGAGCGAACATCTAGCGCGCATGCGTAGCTGGATGCTATCTGGAAATTCGAGAATGCGATAGGTGAGAGTAGGGGTTTAAAAGACCTGTAGACAGCTGCGGAGATAGCCCTCGTATAACTTGGAGCGAAATTAAAACAACAACAACAAAATCTCGTCACCACCCACCGCCAACTAACTGTTGGATTACTCTTTAACCAACGAATATTGGGATCGTTCATAACATATAACGTCCAACGGCTGAAAGGACGAGCACGTTTGGTGGAATGGGGTTTCACAGGTACTTTACGTTTTCTTTCGGCCGTTAGCCATTACTGTGGGTTTAAGATTCAAAGAGTACTTTCACTTCTCTTTTCTTCGCTAAGTACTGTCAGAGGTTTTAGACTTATATTTACTGTTGTCTTGGTTACTCATGATTTCGGTTATATAATGAAGAAAACCGAACGATTTCTGTAGTCTTCGGGTGACATCTGGCCTATGATCGCTGTTAATAAAGGCGTATATTCCAAAACTAATTAACATTAGTCGCTGGCACCCACTGGATCAGAGATAGTTTTTTAAGATTAAAACAACACAAGTTAAACAAAATTAGGTTGTTTAAAGAAAAAAAAATCTCGGGTATTGTTATCACTTTAATCCTAAGCTTACAATCGAATTTAGTGTTGACTAAAATAGTAATCAAACTCTTAGCTTTAGTTTTCCTAAAAATACCACATGGTGGTGGAAAGATAAGTGATGTAACAACGCGAAATTTGTTGCTAATGTACAGTGGAAATAACAGCGTAAAATATGTATGTGTACAGTCTGCATCCATACAGAGTAATATTACAGACAAGTGCAGCTTTTCATATAATCTATATAAATATAATACTACCGTTTGTTGTATATCCATGTAACTACTTCACAGAATGTAGATGGATCTTCACCAAATTTGGTATGGAGGTTCATTGGGCCCATGGGGAAATGCACACAAATTTTCAGATTTGCGTTTTGCAGGTGTTTTTTTTTTTTTTTATGGGCATTTTCGCCTTTTTTTTTTTTTTTACCACTACTTCGCCCCCTGTTGATGGATGGTATGAAGGCTTGTCAGGTCCATGGCTACACACAAATTTTCAACTTCGCATTTTGCGGTTTTCATGAACGTTTTTAAAAATTACATATAAGGGCAAACAACTTTTCATGTCATAAGAAAACCAACCTTTCATTAAACACGAATTTACATAACTTCTGCCAGGTGGCAGCTACTCTAGTTAGTTGTTAATAATTTGATGGTTTGAAATGGTAAGATGCAGTTGTTAAGAACTAACACAGAAATGAAAACAGTCATGAAACCTTGTTGGAACGAAGTGAAGCCTTACTGCAGTTCCCAGTGTTTTATAACTAATTTATACCGAAATAGATTAGAACAATAAGTTTACTGAGTAAGAAGTGTGGCTCATGACGCAGGGGAGAATCTAGTTTCCAAGCGACTAACTTCCAAATTTTCTTTTTTTTCACCACTACATACACACAAACTATTCAATATACATCATCACAAGTTAGTAACGATATGCAGTTTTTTTACTTAAATAGTAAATATTCCGGTTTCAAAACAAAGTGTCGCCGCATTTTTTACATTAACAAATCATGAAATAAAAAATAACGGTGGGTCAAAAGGAAATGACGCAATTCTCTGGCGGAAATGTTCTACGCATTTGTTGAGATTGAACTGATAATGGGTTTAATTCCTTTTTTTTTTTCTCTCTCTCTCTTTCTCTCGTATATTCATAATTGTGCTCGATAACTTAGCTACCAAGTTATTACGTTTCTTTACGGTGTACCTACAGCTATGTGAGCGTTATAGGGCCTGAAGTATCTTCAAGAATGTTTACTTTCCACTCTCGGTGCTTGGTGACACACTTCAGTTTTATAATAGTTATAATATATGAAGAGTTTTTTGTTTTTTTTTCACGCGTCAGGCTTACGAACAGAGATTAAGTTTTGTTTTTGTGTGAAAACCTACAACTATTTGGATTATATTCTGTAGCTATCTCACACCCAAGTTTGTACCCTAATTTATGTATCTTTTTATATTTGTTTCGGTATTGTGCACAAAGAGCTATCTATGCTCTTCCCTCCACGAGTATCGAAACCCAGTTTCTAGCAGTATAGGTCCGCAGACATAGCACTGTGACACTGGAAAGAACCTTTTTTTACGTCCGACGCTGTTAAAAATGGCTTTGTTGTGTAAAAGTCAACACATAACACATTCGCGTTATACATTTATATATGTCATTCAAGCCAAATTCTTCAAAATGCGGCTAAAATAAAGTATAATAGAAAACGTTTGTGTTTGGGTGTAATTAATTTATGATTTATCTGTGTATTTTTGTTTTGCAAGAGAATGATCTTTTACAATATCTAACACTCCATTTTTTTGTGCTGGAAACCCTCAAGCTTATTGCAGAGTCACTAGAGGGCTTAATACATTTTGTTTTGTTTTTTGAATTTCGCACAAAGCTACTTGAGGGCTATCTGTGCTAGCCGTCCCTAATTTAGCAGTGTAAGACTAGAGGGAAGGCAGCTAGTCATCACCACCCACCGCCAACTCTTGGGCTACTCTTTTACCAACGAATAGTGGGATTGACCGTCACATTATAACGCCCCCACGGCTGAAAGGGCGAACATGTTTGGCGCGACGGGGATGCGAACCCGCGACCCTCAGATTACGAGTCGCACGCCTTAACACGCTTGGCCATGCCGGGCCCAGCTTAATACATAACGCAGAATCTTGTAAAATTATAAAGAGTGGATCTCGCAGAATATTTAAGTTTCAATTGCATAACTAACCACCATTCACGACATATTTTCTGTTTCGTTATAAACACCGATGATGAGGTGGTTTGTTTATTTTAGAATTTCGCGCAAAGCTACATGAGAACAACCTGCTCTAGGCGTTCCTGACTCAGCAATGTAAGACCAGAGGGAAGGCAACTAGTCATCACCACCCGCCGCCAACTCCTGAGCTACTCTTAACAATGAATAGTGGGATCGGTCGTAATATATTATACCGTGCCCACGGTTGAAAGGGCGAGCATGTTTGACCTGACGGGGATTCTCTGTTGACACTGAGAATACGCATGAGAAGAAGAGTCCGAATGGATCGACATATCTATTAACATCGTATAACACTGTTCAAAGGTTTAATAGTGTTGTCTAAATGTCCTGAACCTTTGAATACTTTGTTAGCGTTGTCCAAATGTTTCAACTTTATTCTGTTGGTTATTAGTGTTGTCAAGATGTTTCGACTTCGAATTCTGTATTAGCTTTGTTCAATTCTGAGTTGGCTTCTACAAATATTAACTTTGTTCAAATCTGTGTTAAAAATGGGTAACAAACATTTGCTAAGGTTGACCAACTTGTTCCACGAGTATTAACTTAGATCGTGGGTTTGTTAACTGATTTAATATACACAATACCGTTACACAGCCGACATTATTTTTAAAGTTTTATCTCTTTTGGCTAACCACCACTTAACACTTCATACCTGATGTATCACAAACAAACAGCACCAACACGCAAACGATCCTTTCAAAAGTTACAAAAGACTAAGCTAGTTGTAGCGCAGGCGTTAACGAATACATACGCGCTCTTTGCGTTTTTCGCACACGGGAAACATAATGGTTGAATATACAAATCAATATTTACAGTCACTTTGCCCTTGAAACCAGTAAATCTGTCGGCAATGTGTAATGAATGTGACACTTAACCACAAGACACGCACGAAGTTAATAAAATCTGCACCAGACAATCTAGTAGTGTGCATTTTAAATTAAAGTACTGCTATTCTCATATATGTTGGAAAATTAAGAAAGTAAAAGCGTGAACAGACCAGAGTATCTTGAAGTTAAAGTAGTTGGTTTTATTGTGTGTGTGAACTACAAGCAGAATAAACAATGAAACCGCCTTTAATGGATGTTTATTAATAGTTGAAATGTTACCGAGTTTCTATCAGGGCTAACAGCACACAGCCGTCAATAAGTTTGAGCTAATAGTAAACAACTTTACTCACATCCAACATTTGGGCTACTCCTGTCTGATCGAATAGAGGAATTTTACTGTTAATCTTGGAATCTTGGAGGAAAACCAATAGCTCCAAGAACGGAGCACTTTTTGGGGGCGACAGTTCGCGAACCATATGTACATGGATTCATAGTGCGGTTACTTTAATCACTAGATCATAAATGAAACTGTTTGATTTTGTGTAGCAAAACCTATTGATGAGAACGTCTACACTGTTTTTACGAAACACCACAGCAATACCGGGAAATATATCTTAGTTTGGTGTATTAAAATCTGTTCTCGTTCACAGTGTATTACCCAACATCATAAGAATACTCAAACCACTGTATTTCAAGTGACTATCAAAATTTATTCATGAAAGCGTCCATGGTGATCTACTAGTACAGCACGCATATAACAAAACCTTAAAGTCTAGAACACCCCTCGTGCGGAGTGTTTCTTTTTCTAAACGCTCTCTCGTAAAAAAATAAACATGATACTTCATGTATTGATTGTCTTGCTCTATAATCTATTGTGAGGTAATCAAGCACCTCCATAACATCAAGAAATGCAAAAAATAAAATAAAGATTTTAAGAAGTTATTTACCATGGATGTGACATTCTGAGAAACGATGATACTACAGCGAGAAATAGAATCAGTTGAGCATAATAAACACAGGAACATAATGAGCACAGAAAGAAAAATCAATGGTCCCCGTTTTGATCTACAAGCTCTAATAAAACCCAACATATCTACCTATATTTTGTGAATCACAGTATCAGAAGTATCAAGGCTGATAAATATTTCAGTCAGTATTTGCTGTCCGCCAAGAAAAGGAATTTGAACATTGTTACATAGAAATAACCACTTTTATAACTTATCTTACATAAGCTTATCCTTGTTCAAAATTCATGATAAAGCATAAACCAGCTTCAGATTTTTGTATTCCTTGTTTATAGTAAATAATAATAATGAAACTTTATGGACAGGAATGTTGCGAGGGGATGTTGTTTGTATACCTTCTAAAGTTTTGATCTAAAAAAGAACAGACACACAAAACTACCTCGTTACTAACCACAGACGGTTACACCACCTACATATCTATGCTGATATACTAACACTTCTTGAAAAATAAAACAATAAAAATACTGCATTTTTTATACGACCATTCCTTCTATTGCTTGTATATTAAAACTAACAAAAAATGTACAGAAACCCGGTTACTACAAAAGGATGTTTTGATTACAACACCTATCTATTTTACTGAAGAGTTATGTTTTACAATAAAAACACACACACACGTGAGCTCATTAAAATATACCGACTCAAAAGTTAAGAATTAAAAGCTAGATAAGTGACGGATGTTAAACGTTAAACATATATGCACTAAACCACATCTCATTAAACAAAGGTTAATCTCTTCTGTTACTTACAATATTCAGTGTAATTAGATAGTGCAGATAGAAAAACGATATGAACAAAAACTGACACGATAATCGACTAATTATCGTAAGCTAATTTACATATAATTCACAAGGCAGTATATAAAAACTTACAGTAGTGTACATACATATACGGGACTTGAGAGAAACTTACCACATAAACAGGCACATACGTATGCGAACAACAGGGGCGTTGGTATACAAGATGAAGTGAGTATGGAGTTTCAAAAACTACTTTCCACATGTACCGATCAAGGGGTGAAAGGGTATTTACTTGCTCTTGTAGAAAATAATAAAATATTTGTGACTCTTAAAACTTATGAAATCAGTATTCAGATAAATGGTTTACTGAATTTTGCCCAAAGCTAGAAACTAGAGGGCTATCTGCGCTAACCGTCCTTAACTTTGAAATAACAGACTAGAAAGAAGGCAGTGGTTCAATACTGCTCACCGCAGCTCTTGAGCTACTCTTTCATGAACGAATAATGGGACTAACCGTCACGTTACAACAGTAGACGGCTGAAAGGATGAATATGTTTAGTGACGGAATGTTCAAAGAGTAAACCAAATGTGATTTAACAAAACTACAGGAACGATAGCAAATCAAAAGCCAAATCCGCGTTATTTTATACAAGTTTATACGAAATTAATCAATACAACAAATATTTCAGATCGACGTTCATTATTGCCTCATATACACGGAAGATCATAAAATTCATTTCAAAACTTACATAAAATGTTGCGTACGTTCATTAGTACGGACATCACATATCAGCACTGATTCAAATACACGTTGTTTACATGACATTAGCAAAGGTTAAGTACTTCCAGTGACGTTCATGTCCAATGATGACAGGTTCGTAATGAATTACTAACTCACCACATTTGATGTACAACAATACATAACGTTTTAGCGTTTCGTTGTAAAAAAATAAAAAGGTTTGCGCACTATGAACCACACGTATGTATTTTCTATTTTCAGAATAAACAACACAATACTGTCATCAATCGAACAGTTAGAAATAACAGAAGAAAAAAAGTCCTACGATAAATAATTAAACAATATTATTTGACTAACTGTAGACTAATATTTTCAGATGATGTTTTCATACAACTTTCTTTAAAGTGAATAAACTTTACTGCTAAAAGAACCTCGCAAATTAAGATTTTTAGCAATCACTAGTTTAGTTCAATTAACTGATACCTGATGTAGGCCTATGACTGAAACTAAAACCCAAACAAATCAGGATTTTTAGAATAACAATACTTACTAACTTTGAACAAAAATTGTTTGAAAATGTCTTTAAATGATGTTCCAATAATATACGTCAACTCGTATGGAATGAATCCAGTAAAGACGATAGAGAAAAAACAAACAAACATCGTCTTGTAAAAACATCCGGATAATATGACGTAACTTAATTGTTCAAAAATATTTAAATGAAATGTATTCATGTGATGCGAATTAACCGAACAATTAATTAACAGCCTTCAATCATGTAATCACAGCCTGATGTAGATGTTGTTAATACATTTAAAAAACGTTTGTGGTTACAGGTTAACAACTATTGACCGTTGATTGTTTTTCAATAGTATTATGAAACCTCTACAAACATCATGTAACATATGGCTGAACATGCTATGTACAGTAGTACAAGGTCCACACGAGTACTTGATTATAAGAAACACCAAATTACAACTCTGACAGCACTGGTTATCAGATAATATACTGTACACTGTGAGTACTGTCCATTAGATGAGCCGTCCTGTAATTTCAACCACATTAATTCGAAGATTAGGTTTACTTGTAGCTCTATTTACTAAGAGATTAGTCTTAAATCTGGCTCATCAGTTTCTATTATATGTAACAACCAATTTCTAATCGAAGGCTTTCATACTGACATGCATATATATATATATATATGCTACAAAAAACATTCCATGAACAGATTTAAGTATTCCAGCCAAACGAACTTTGAGATTCTCTGTCAGAAGACCCAACTTGTAAGATGAAACATGCAATGTTTCGGTTATTTCTACACATAAGCTATTCAACATACTGGGAAAGTAACGAATGGCCAATAAACACTCAAGATCTACATACATCAATTTCATGGTAACTGGTGTTTTAGACTTAAGGTTCGCAGCTAAAGCTTCAAAGAGCTCCCTTCACTACGCAATATTCAGAGTTGCGTTGTGAAGCAAAACAAAATGTTTATACACTAGAAACTTAGGCTGCAGTTAGTATGTTATGGCTAAAGTTCCTGCAAGTATCACCACAATCACATAGAACTACGAAGACCAAATTCCTGTATCTCCACAATCACATAGAACTACGAAGACCTCATTCCTGTATCGCCACAATCACATAGAACTGCAAAGACCTCATTCCTGTAAGTATCACCACAATCACATAGAACTACGAAGACCTCATTCCTGTATCGCCACAATCACATAGAACTGCGAAGACCTCATTCCTGTATCGCCACAATCACATAGAACTGCGAAGACCTCATTCCTGTATCGCCACAATCACATAGAACTGCGAAGACCTCATTCCTGTATCGCCACAATCACATAGAACTGCGAAGACCTCATTCCTGTATCGCCACAATCACATAGAACTGCGAAGACCTCATTCCTGTAAGTATCGCCACAATCACATAGAACTGCGAAGACCTCATTCCTGTAAGTATCGCCACAATCACATAGAACTGCGAAGACCTCATTCCTGTAAGTATCGCCACAATCACATAGAACTGCGAAGACCTCATTCCTGTAAGTATCGCCACAATCACATAGAACTGCGAAGACCTCATTCCTGTAAGTATCACCACAATCACATAGAACTACGAAGCCCTCATTCCTGTATCGCCACAATCACATAGAACTGCGAAGACCTCATTCCTGTAAGTATCGCCACAATCACATAGAACTGCGAAGACCTCATTCCTGTAAGTATCACCACAATCACATAGAACTACGAAGCCCTCATTCCTGTATCGCCACAATCACATAGAACTGCGAAGACCTCATTCCTGTAAGTATCACCACAATCACATAGAACTACGAAGCCCTCATTCCTGTATCGCCACAATCACATAGAACTGCGAAGACCTCATTCCTGTAAGTATCGCCACAATCACATAGAACTGCGAAGACCTCATTCCTGTAAGTATCACCACAATCACATAGAACTACGAAGCCCTCATTCCTGTATCGCCACAATCACATAGAACTGCGAAGACCTCATTCCTGTAAGTATCACCACAATCACATAGAACTACGAAGACCTCATTCCTGTATCACCACAATCACATAGAACTACGAAGACCTCATTCCTGTATCACCACAATCACATAGAACTACGAAGACCTCATTCCTGTATCACCACAATCACATAGAACTACGAAGACCTCATTCCTGTATCACCACAATCACATAGAACTGCGAGGACCTCAATGACGAATATGTTCGATTAGACTTTTCAAAACAAGCTCAAACAATTGTACAATTTAAATTGAAAGTTTAAATGTGCTCAGTGATGAAGCTAACATGTAGAAAGAGGGGAGCTCCATTTTTACACGTTTTATTTATTTCTCTCCATTTTTAATTTGTATAAACACTGATAGACACATGTCTCTTTCTTTGTAAAAAAACAAGTGATCTATAAGCCAAGACAGAAAAGTACGGGACGCACTTTTCGTGTCAATTTATACCCCGAATACGTGTTATTTTAAAACCAAACTCACGATCTACAAATACTATAGTTACTGTGTGCTTTACGCCTAAATTAAATTGTAAGGGAAACAACGATGACAAATTACAATAATTCGACACATGAAACTCACATTTAACTTTCTTTAGGTACACGTTTCACAGCTGTGAACCAAGCTGTTCCTTCACCTAGTGGAATCTTTCACCACGTGGTTTTCCATATCTTAGATCTAATACAAGACCACGTCAATTCTTACCTGTAGTCGGAGAACACGAGAGGATGAACGAAGAAAGAACCATTCGAGCGTCGACTAAAGAAGCTAGAGTTCAGATTGAGGGACATCATGTGGACACACGTTTTATCTCCACAAAACTCTTTTTATAAATCTCTCAGATACAAATATTTTAGTCGTTTTAATTGTGGACAACCCACGTTCCAACAGTAGCAAAAAAGAAAATAAAGTTTTCTTGTAGAATGAAACCGATTCGAAACTCAACGTAACGGAAATGTTTCTAAGTAGAAAATACTAATGTATTTATGGCTGATATACACCACACAAACCCTTTCCAGCTCAACGTGAGTGTTATTTCTTCTCTATAACGTACCACAGTGGTAAACTTCACCATAGTCAATCACAGAACACTAGATGTTATGCGTCATCCATTGGTAACACTAGCCCCAGCTGGGCCATTTACCTGCGGTGCTCTTAACATTTACCAAACAAACCCTCGCTCAACAAGAAAGCCACAACCGAGTTAAGAGCTGGAAGGTCGCTATTAGTACTGGCTTTGTGTGTAGAATTAAAAGCAACACGCCCGTGAATGTTAGCAGACTGTAGCAATGGTTTGTCTTATACCACCGTGATGATAAATGCCGTCGAGCCACAATCAATGAGGCAGGCGAGTTGATGAAAGAATGTGGGGGTGAGGATCTGACACTCGAAGGCAGAACAACCTGAACCCTCGAATCCACCGACAACTCAGTGCATGTCAGTATACTGGCTGATTTTTGTCATTAATTCTCTGCCACAAGCAATATTTCTGGCGTCCTCGCACGCGAACTGACAAGAGTCAGGGACTGGAGAATAGTTTCAGCTTGCCCACTGCAAACAGCCAGATGTCGGTTTTCCCAGCCATGCTGTGTAGTTAACTCGCGCACGTCAAAAACACTTCAGATGTTCTGCGTGTTTGTCCTGGATCGGGAGATGCACACGTGACCCATTTTATTCAGTTCGTTCTCCCATAAAAGATGAGATGAGGTTTCCTCCGATACATTATTGCTATCTTGGTTACTGTCATGTTAACAATGTGTACCAGAACGTTTTGACGTGAACCGACCAAATCCACAACCAGATAGTACTGCTAATATTTGAAGCGCAAGTAGAGTCGCTAGTAATCACTCACTATAGCAATAAGGAAAAACTTCCGCTATTGAAGGAATGACAAGTATACATCCACTGTTAAAGAAATTACAGCGTATAATTCATTTTACGAAACGTTCACAATACCTTTAGCAGTGCTGAGTGGCCTCTAAGCTTTAAAACAGGCAACATTAAGCACTGCTGTCACTGACTAAACGAATACAGTACCCATACTTACTACATATAACTTACATTAAAATAACAATAAAACACAAGTGATAAGGGGAGTGGCTTTGACAGTACACAACACACGTTTATAATATATGGCTTAACAGGTGTGTTGCCTGCAGATAACAGCGTTATGTACACAACTTCACGCTCATATTTTTCCAACTATAAACATTCAATAACAAAACCTTTCCATAACATCCAATATTTGTGCACGTACATGATACGTCATGATTTTATCAGAAGTTACAGCTTTTACACTTATGAAGAATATTGTGTTTTAAAACAGTCACGACGTTTCGATCACCTGTGTGCTTGAGGATGATTTTTTATTTACTTTTTTTTTACTGTAAAAGCTGTAACTTACAATAAGTCATAACTGTGTTCAGGAGTCTATCTCATGCGATAGGTTTTTGTAACAACACAAGAAAACAGGACTATTGTAGGAGCTGTCGCTATACGAGGTTTCTTTTTAACAATGTAAACGCAGGATTATTATACAAACTCCTGATGTTTGTTTTTTGTTGTTGTTTTTTTAAATTTCGCGCAAAGCTACACAAAGACTATCTGCGCTAGCTTTCCCTAATTTAGCAGTGTAAGATTAGAGGGAAGGCAGTTAGTCATCACCACCAACCGCCAACTCTTGGGCTACTCTCTTACCAACGAATAGTGGGATTGACCAAAACATTATAACGCCCCAAAGGCTGAAAGGGCGAGCATGTTTGGTGCGACGGGGATTCGAACCTGCGACCCTAAAATTACGAGTCGAATGCCTTAACCCTCATGGCCATGCCGGGACACGAACTGCTGATGTACGAGTTGTTTTTTTATTTTTTTGTAATAATATAAGAGAACAGGACTACTGTATGAATTAATAATACTCATATTTTGGAAAACAGTAAATATTTTGTTATAAGACACGTCGAATAACGAAAACCTTACAAGGTTAAGAGTAACAAAACAGAACAGTGTTGTGATAAAGTTCTTTTAGAATGGGTTATGTGTTTATTGTTTGCAATCACTTTATTTACATAGAAATGCAAGAAAATACGACCAAAACGTATGTGATGATTCACAGAAATCTTGAAAGTGTGTACAAAATAATGCAGCTTTAAACGCCACGTTTATTTTCAGCAGTGCTTTCGTGTGATACAAGTAAGTCATGTAAGAAAAGTCGATGTACAAGCGTCAAACTAAACAGACTTAAAAGTAAGGAACATTCTACGGAATTAAAAACCATCAATGTTCATGTTACCAAAAGTAGCGTGTATAAAAAGTTTGAAACACCAGTTTCTAATGTAACAGCAGGTGTATAATATACGTAAGTTTGAATACAGCCATAAATGAGAATGAAATTATTTAATAAAGTTATTCGCTAATTTTGTTATTCATAATACAGATTTCATCCTGAAAAGTTATTATAGTTCACAGCATTCTCAAGGAGAGGGTTTTATAATACATACATTATGCTATAATGAAAACCTTCAGCAAGAAAAACAAGAAAAAAGCAAAAAAATGAGCTCAATATACAGAATATACTGTTTGGAAAACTGATGGGAGAAAAGCTCACTTGTCATAAATGATTGTGAAACATTTTCACATATAAACAGCATACCACTTCAAAGTGATTGCTGAACTTGGTTTTACATTGATGACACTGGTTCACATTACTACAGAATGATAAAATAGAAGGCAAAATATCATCTTGATCTGTATTGTAACTGTCATCATTTGGATGGATATACAACTTTAGAACACAGATGCTAAGTATCAAAAGACACACAATGACTGTACAAGAGAAACAGCTTTGTTCTGGAAAACATTTGTGTGGTACACAAAAAGCGAGTAGATTAGTAATGAATACATATAAGACTGTGTGTGGATAATTAATATAACCACAAATACAGTATGACAATTACTAATGAATTTCTTATCACCTCATATATTTGCATCACCTACTAAGCAGCGCACACTTCTCAAATACATAGAAAATATGCTTAGTAAAAACATACCCAGAGAGAATTTGTTTTTAACAACTGGTGTTCTAAAGAATAAACCAACACAGAATTCACACGTTATAAAAGAAAACACAGTACAACAATTCACTCATGTTCTAAACAAGAACTCAACATACAGTTCATACATGTTCTAAAGCAGCCAGCACACAATTCACTCATGTTCTAAACAAGAACTCAACATACAGTTCATACATGTTCTAAAGCAGCCAGCACACAATTCACTCATGTTCTAAACAAGTATTCAACATACAGTTAATACATGTTCTAAAGCAGAACCCAGCACACAATTCACTCATGTTCTAAACAAGAACTCAACATACAGTTCATACATGTTCTAAAGCAGAACCCAGCACACAATTCACTCATGTTCTAAACAAGAACTCAACATACAGTTCATACATGTTCTAAAGCAGAACCCAGCACACAATTCACTCATGTTCTAAACAAGTACTCAACATACAGTTCATACATGTTCTAAAGCAGAACCCAGCACACAATTCACTCATGTTCTAAACAAGAACTCAACATACAGTTCATACATGTTCTAAAGCAGCCAGCACACAATTCACTCATGTTCTAAACAAGTACTCAACATACAGTTCATACATGTTCTAAAGCAGAACCCAGCACACAATTCACTCATGTTCTAAACAAGAACTCAACATACAGTTCATACATGTTCTAAAGCAGAACCCAACATACAGTTCATACATGTTCTAAAGCAGAACCCAGCACACAATTCACTCATGTTCTAAACAAGAACTCAACATACAGTTCATACATGTTCTAAAGCAGAACCCAGCACACAATTCACTCATGTTCTAAACAAGAACTCAACATACAGTTCATACATGTTCTAAAGCAGAACCCAGCACACAATTCACTCATGTTCTAAACAAGTACTCAATATACAGTTCATACATGTTCTAAAGCAGAACCCAGCACACAATTCACTCATGTTCTAAACAAGAACTCAACATACAGTTCATACATGTTCTAAAGCAGCCAGCACACAATTCACTCATGTTCTAAACAAGTACTCAACATACAGTTCATACATGTTCTAAAGCAGAACCCAGCACACAATTCACTCATGTTCTAAACAAGAACTCAACATACAGTTCATACATGTTCTAAAGCAGAACCCAACATACAGTTCATACATGTTCTAAAGCAGAACCCAGCACACAATTCACTCATGTTCTAAACAAGAACTCAACATACAGTTCATACATGTTCTAAAGCAGAACCCAGCACACAATTCACTCATGTTCTAAAGCAGAAACCAGCACACAATTCACTCATGTTCTAAACAAGTACTCAACATACAGTTCATACATGTTCTAAACAAGAACTCAACATACAGTTCATACATGTTCTAAACAAGAACTCAACATACAGTTCATACATGTTCTAAACAAGAACTCAACATACAGTTCATACATGTTCTAAACAAGAACTCAACATACAGTTCATACATGTTCTAAAGCAGAACTCAACATACAGTTCATACATGTTCTAAACAAGAACTCAACATACAGTTCATACATGTTCTAAACAAGAACTCAACATACAGTTCATACATGTTCTAAAGCAGAACCCAACACAAGGCTAAAAAAATAATGTCAACAAAAACTTTAGACAGGAAAGTATATGTAATGAAGAGTCCTCTAAGTGACGATCACAAAAACACCCTCAAAAACAGTTGATTTTTACTTGCTTTTCTTAACACATGAATGGACGTTTTAAAATATAGAACTCACAGAAACCTTGTAGGCATTCCTCACAGATACATTTCAATATTTCTCAAAAATAGAAAACAAACTAAGAATTTGTGCTTTTTGCTAAGAGTTTTACATTCAATTCTAAAGGCTATTAACATATAGTGGTTAAATTACCTTACACATTTTCTACTTGAAGTAAAAAATAAACCTTTTTCACAATCATAATAAAACAGTTGAAATACTTCAAAACATTACAAGTCATAGCACAAAATATCTTTTAAAAGTTTTGCACAGAACTTTTAAAGAAACTAATAAAGATCTTTATGTTTTGCATAAGCAACTCTTCATTTAGGAAAAATTTATTCTGAGTAAACAAGTAACTTACAACCTATGAACTAAATGTTCGTATATAATCAGTCAAATTATTCACAAGATGGGTGGTTTTAATATCATTTGAATGTTGAGTAAGAGGTGAAAATTCTTGTCAAAACTTTGTTCATATTTCTTTTACTTCATTTTTACATGGATAAAACACTATCAAATAATCATAATTGTTCATTATGAAATTAAATAAACCATCAGGAGTAATACAATACCAGGATTTTATTTTTTCCTGAAGTGTAGGGGGAACACTTTCCCCTAAACTCAACTTTCCACCTACATTTTTTATATACATATTTTGGCAAATATATGTTGTTGTTTTTTATTTCTAGACAATAATATTTGGTTTGAGAAAGGTATATACCCTTAAAACTGTACTACTTAACTTAAGGGTTTACAAAACAATATTTAAACATATACTTCACCTTTAGCCCTCAAATTACCCACAATGCATTAGTCAACCCCCACCTCAAGGAAATATTCTGAAAGAAAACTCCTGCAGTAGAGTTCTTTCACAGAGGTTTATTATCTAGTCTTACTCCTTTGATGTTTATTTACATAAGTAATAAAATAAATCACAACTTTTAATTCAACAGATAACTTTCATTTCAGTGCAATTTGAACAAAGTTAATTTCCAGGTAGTTACAGTGCTATGCCAGGTTTATTGATCTATATGAGGTGCACTTTATTATTTAACAAATATAATATCACACATGGAATGCCTAAGAATTACTTTGTTATTTATATCATAAGATTAAAGGTGCAGAAGTATTGTTAATCTTTAAACATTCTAAAAATATAGACGAACAATTGAAATTCGAGAAAAGGCACATGAAAATTCAGGTTTTTTTGTTTGATTAATTGAGTGTGCTTAGAAAGACAGGTTATGCTATATTTTTTGTACAGATTAATTTTAAAATATCAACTTCATCTGAATAAATTTTACAGAATCAGTTCTAAAGATAAAATTAAAAAGATGTATGTTATTTCAAAAGGTCTTAAAAACATTTTCTCCATTAAAGCAAATACAAATAAAATAACAACACTATATACAAACAGATGTTTGTTTAAAGTTACAAGAACAATATTATTAAAAGTATTTAAAATATTGAATTATTTCACTTCTTATAACCTTCTTTAAACTTTAAAATAGCTGACAAGTCTTGGAAATAGCTTACTTTTATTCAAAACTAGGGAAGCTTCAATTAAGTGTCTGAACTGAAACAACCCTTTTCCTAACAATACATCAGCAAACGTCTAAACTGCAACAACCCCTTTCCTGACAATACATCAGCAAACGTCTAAACTGCAACAACCCCTTTCCTAACAATACATCAGCAAACGTCTAAACTGAAACAACCCCTTTCCTAACAATACATCAGCAAACGTCTAAACTGAAACAACCCCTTTCCTAACAATACATCAGCAAACGTCTAAATTGAAATAACCCCTTTCCTGACAATACATCAGCAAACGTCTAAACTGCAACAACCCCTTTCCTAACAATACATCAGCAAACGTCTAAACTGAAACAACCCCTTTCCTGACAATACATCAGCAAACGTCTAAATTGAAATAACCCCTTTCCTAACAATACATCAGCAAACGTCTAAATTGAAATAACCCCTTTCCTAACAATACATCAGCAAACGTCTAAATTGAAATAACCCCTTTCCTAACAATACATCAGCAAACGTCTAAATTGAAATAACCCCTTTCCTAACAATACATCAGCAAACGTCTAAACTGAAACAACCCCTTTCCTGACAATACATCAGCAAACGTCTAAATTGAAACAACCCCTTTCCTGACAATACATCAGCAAACGTCTAAATTGAAATAACCCCTTTCCTGACAATACATAACGTCAATACATCAGCAAACGTCTAAATTGAAATAACCCCTTTCCTAACAATACATCAGCAAACGTCTAAATTGAAATAAGCAAACCCTTTCCTAACAATACATCAGCAAACGTCTAAATTGAAATAACCCCTTTCCTAACAATACATCAGCAAACGTCTAAACTGAAACAACCACTTTCCTAACAATAAACAACCCCTTTCCTAACAATACATCAGCAAACGTCTAAATTGAAATAACCCCTTTCCTAACAATACATCAGCAAACGTCTAAATTGAAATAACCCTTTCCTGACAATACATCAGCAAACGTCTGAAAAACTGAGCAAACTCCTTTCTTGACAATACATCAGCAAACGTCTAAATTGAAATAACCCCTTTCCTAACAATACATCAGCAAACGTCTAAACTGAAACAACCCCTTTCCTAACAATACATCAGCAAACGTCTAAATTGAAATAACCCCTTTCCTAACAATACATCAGCAAACGTCTAAATTGAAATAACCCCTTTCCTAACAATACATCAGCAAACGTCTAAATTGAAATAACCCCTTTCCTAACAATACATCAGCAAACGTCTAAACTGAAACAACCCCTTTCCTAACAATACATCAGCAAACGTCTAAACTGAAACAACCCCTTTCCTAACAATACATCAGCAAACGTCTAAATTGAAATAACCCCTTACCTAACAATACATCAGTCATTATTTGTTGATTTTATTTCTTGATTATTGTACACACAGATCTCATAAAAATGTTAATTCAACAAGTTAAAAAAATAAGGTAGTTTAAAATCTAATCATAAACCATTATAAAGAAGATTAATAATATATAATCAAATAATAATAATAATTGAGCGTTCTAAAGGAACGAGTTTTGAGGTATTTATTAATATAAAACGCCCATAAAACTGCAAAACATAAAAGGCGAAACTGCATATTAGATTGTATTTCTGTATGAACCTGACAATCCTTCTTGCCAGACTTAGTAAATATTCGTAAACAGGGGCGAGGTAGTGGTAAAAAACGCAAAAAAGGGTTACAAAAACCGCAAAACTGGAAGTTTATAAATATTTTCCCATAGACCCAAGGAACCCCTTTACCAAATTTGGTAAAGATCCATCTATAGGGGACGAAGTAGTGGTAAAAACCGCAAAGCTGAAAACTTATTCCTCCGCATGGACCTGATGAGCCTCCATATCAATTTTGAAGATCCATCAAAACCCTGCGAAGTAAGTATATGGACATATAGCACAGTACTATTATATTTATATAGATATTATACAGCAAACCAGCTTTTACGTGGCAGCTGCTTAGGCTATTGTAATTTTCTCGATCTCTTAACAACTTCGCAAGAACACGGCCTTCTAAGAAAACTGGCCCGGCATGGCCAGGTGGGTAAGGCACTCGACCCGTAATCCGAGAGTCGCGGGTTTGAAAAACCGTTACACCTTATATGATCGTCCTTTCAGACGTGGGGGCGTTATAATGTGAAGGTAAATCCCACTATTCGTTGGTACGAAAGTAGCCCAAGAATTGGCGGTGGTTTGTGTTGTGATGACTAGCTGCCTTGCCTGTAGTCTTACACTGCTAAATTAGGGACGGCTAGCGTAGATAACTTTGTGTAGCTTTGCGCGAAATTCAAAACACAAACAAACAAATTTTAAGAAAAACTTGTTTTACAACAACACGTGAAAGTAAAATACCATCACGTGCTTTAGAACGCGAGACTGCTTAGATAATCCTTGGTTACCATGATACTTATGCAAAAATATATATAAGGGCAGAAAATATGTTACTAAATATATATATACATATAAACATTTCTTTTTAATACAATATGCAACGCCGCACTTCGAGGCAATTCAAAACAAAGACCACTTAACATAAAGGCAAAAAGCTAGATGCGTGTAAAAAAATAAATCGATAATTACGTTTTTTTTAATATATCAGTACATTAGGTCTTACAAATGTGAAGGGTAAGTTTATTTCTCACAATCGCTTTTTATTTTGACTTTTGTCACGAAGCTACTTGAATATCATATACTGTGCAAAAAACTGCCTATATTACCCCCCCCCCCGAAAAACTGAAAAATCCACCATGTTTATATTCCTTTACGCATGTATAATTTCTATGAATGTTGTGCAAAAGCATCTTGGACCAAATAGTCAGTGGACATGGGAATCCCCCCCCCCATAATACACCGTGTTTAGGTTCTTTAATGCTATCTCTACAATTTCTAACGAAGTTAATTATTTGAACGTAACAGAACTAATTTTTCACGCACACTCATACAATAGTGTTTATCAATACATAGCTTGTTATTTGTACAACAGTTTAATCAATACATTGTTATTTGTACAAACGTTTATCAACATAAGTTACAAGACAAAACGTCGCCATGCGGCCGCAGTTTCTACTAGTAATACCTCATTAAAAAAAATTATAGTGGACATTTTCTAAACAAAAAGTATTCTTTTTCTGGGAGATAATACAAGGGAAGGGACGTTTTCGGATTGTTTCTTTAGTGATACGTAACTTCATTAAAAAGGTTCAATGTACAAAGCTTAATATTTTTATATATTTTACTAATATAAACTGCAATGCTCTCATTTAAATGCTACATTTAAAAATTGTATCAATAAACATATAGTCAAATATTCACGTGCAGTCCGAGAGAAAGTTGTGCTTATTTTTTAATTTAGCGCAAAACTACACGAGAGCTATGTGCGTTAACTATCCCTAATTTAGCAGTGGAAGACTAAAGGGAAGGCAGTAGCCATCACCACACACCGCCAACTCTTGAACTACTCTTTTGCCAACGAATAGTGAGATTGACGGTAACGTTATAACGCCATCACGGCTGAAATAGCAAGCACGTTTGGTGTGACGGGGATCCGAACCTGTAACCCTCAGATTGCGAGTCTAGTGCCTTAACCACCTATCCATTCCATGTCTGTTTTCATTGTAAGGCGAGTACTTTTTATTTAAAACTGTGTTATATTATACAGAAATGGTTGTTACACATACTACAGTTATTTTTCTAATTGTCTAAGTTCTGAATACCCAAAGTTTCAAATTATGAATTTTTGTTTGTGGTGTCGTTCAATATATAGCGCATGAGTTTTGGTTATATACATAGATACTGATATACGCGCTACTACCGTTATAGTAAGATGATTTATACAAGTGTTCAACAATATTTATTTTTTAAGAGCTTTGAAGTACATTTATTTATTATTAAGTACAGTAATAGAAGGAACTGACAAGGTTTTCAAATAATTCATGCGCCTAAAAACCATCCTATTGAATTCCTAAGTGAAAACCTGTCATATATATATACTAATAATAAGATAAAAAGGTCGCTAAGGTTTACGGTACACCAATGTTCCGTCTACTTCCTACCCGATCATGTCAACGAAACTCGCCCCTAAAGGGCTTGGTTGTTTTTGTTCTTGTTTTGAATTAAGCACAAAGCTACACAATGGGCTACCTGTACTCTGCCTACCACGGGTATCGAAACCCGGTTTTTAGCGTTTAAATTCGCAGACATATCGCTGAGCCACTGGGGACAGAGGGTTTGGACTATTGTTACAAGATTTATCCAGCTTACTTGACTGGTCTGTGGGTATCTACTTTTAATATTCCTATAAATATATACAGAGTTTTTATTAATAGTTAGCATATCATGAACATACATAAATATCGTTTCAACCCGATTTAAACCAACAGATGGCACTACAAACTGGTGGATAGATACAATTTCTATAGGTAAAGTATATACTCTATATAAAAATAACATAAAAAGGTTTGTTTTTTTTAATTTCGCGCAAAGCTACATGAGGGCTATCTGAACTAGCCGTCCCTAATTTAGCAGTGTAAGATTAGAGGGAAGGCAGCTAGTCATCACCACCCACCGCCAATTCTTGGGCCTACTCTTTTTCTAACGAATAGTGGGATTGACCGTCACAATATAACGCCCCTACGGCTGAAAGGGCGAGCATGTTTGGCGCGACAGGGATGCGAACACGCGTCTCTCGGATTACGAGTCGAACGCCTTAACCCACCTGGCACATAAACAGGAAACAAGCAAGAATATTATAAATATATATATTTTAAGATTCAGTAGAGATCGTGCTACAAAAGTAAGGAAATATTAATCAAAATTTATAAACCTTAATCCCTACTGCGACAGTTTTATACACTTATCTACTGGTCAAATTAAGTATTAAATTGTATATAGTTCTGATTGTGATTTTAATTATTGTAAAAGTTATAGCTATCGTGGATATGGCTATTCTGCAAGTTTATATATATCGTTTCTGAAAGTTTATTTATATCGTGTTCGTTGCATAGACATAAAAACTGAAATATATAGGGAAAAAATTAAAATTTAACGAAAAATAGGTATCATTGGTTATTGGTAAAATTACTGTAAAAACTATTCAAAACAAGTTAAATGTCATAATAAAAAGTATAGTAATAAGTAAAGTGATACGACTTGGATATATTTTAAAACAATTTTCAGTCTATACTTTGGATGGTATTGTGATTTAGACTGCTTCATTTAGCTATATGGATCATAATGCTATCCAAAATACCCAATGGTTCCTAATTTATTTTAAAATTTACTTATTTTTACTACTTATACAAGTATTTATTAATACTTTACGTATTTTCATACAATAGCGTTTATCAATACGTCATATGATATTTATACGATGTTGATCAATCTCTCAATTATTTTTACGTGTTTATCGATGTGTTTTGTTATTTACACAAGTCGATAATTTGATCTTTAATCAACCTGTCCAATGTAAACTATTTAACTTAAGTGAAATAGGGTAATGTGGTGATTAACACTTATGATTAGGGGGAGAAAAGGGAGGCATGCTGTGTGTGACACGCCCTGTTGCACGTGCACCTTCTGTCACATCGAACTCGTACAGATTAACGGTCAAGAGACATGATCTTCTCCTACATAACATAAATTATATACATATTCTTTGTTTATATTCAACTCAAGATGCACCATGTGATGGGCACTTTCGATAGTTTTTCTTCTAATATTGTTAAGCAGGCTCTACTATACTGAAGTGAGCACTGTATTTTTAAATTTATAATGCGTTCACATTTACAACTGTAAGGTCACTCTGTGCTCCTTCAACTGTGATATCTGTAAGTACATCTCTCGAGTTCTCAGATTTCTTGGGCACAGAACACAAAAGATGAGCAGGGAAAGGTTATCCGAGGTCACTACTCTCATCGGTGGACACGTGAAATCATGTGTCTTAATCCTTCGTAACTGATGGACTTAAAGGCCAATGCTTAAATAACGAGCATTTATCATCACAGTATGGACAAAATTCTCCAAGTTATGGACGTTTAGTACTTGTGCGTCATTCTCGTGTTTGTTCCATAATTCTACGTGAAAATAGAAACAACTATCGGCACATAGACTTCCTCGATTTGAAGATAACAAACTGAAGGGAAGACAGCTAGTCAACAGCACCCAACGCCAAATATCGGACTCTTGTATGATCGTCAGATAGTATTCTCCATTATCATACAATGTGGAATATGTTCTTTAGAATTGGGATGTAAACCAGGAATCCTAACAAATAGTTCGCGCACGCTAATAACTACGACAACCTTGGCTTTACCACTCATTATTTTGGTGTGTTGTTCATACTGTTGTACAGTTTGCATGTTGTTCATACCGCTGGCATGGTCTGGTGGTTAGCGCTCTTAATTCTTAACATGCGAGTCTAAAATTTAAAAAAAAAGAAAAATGTAGGCCAAGAGCTTTTGAGGTGTTGTGCGGACTAGCTACTTTCCCTCTAGTCTTATCACTGCTAAATTAGGGGCGGCTAGCATAGATAGCCCTTGGGCAGCTTTACACAAAACTGAACAAACAAACGTATCATTGTGTACGTTGTGTTATTCTATAAAATATTACTATTAAACCGATTTTGACTGAGTTTCACAAGTCAGTCATGAGATACCTGGAACGTTAAATATAACCAAAATCGAGTGACATTGGGACAGACGTGTGTGTTTTAGGGTGATTTTAAGATTGTAGTAAGTCAGACTTCGCGAGTTTCTTAGTTATCTAAAGTATGTTTGTCTACTTTATCAACGATGCTGTTTTTTTACGTCTACTATACCAAAACATTAACATGAAATAATGATAACGCGTGGCATTTCACCAGATTAATAAAGTATTTTGAACACGCATAACAGTATATATACACAATGAATAAACGAACGACTTCAACTAAGACATTTTAATGACCTTACATCTATAAAAAATAAAACAAAAACAGACATATTATGTTGACTATAAAAATAATCGATATTAAAACAGCTTTTATGCCTTAAAACTAAAACACTGATATGTTGCGTGATTTTAAAATTAAGAAAAATTCCATATCGTATAATAAACAACTGAAATTATGATTAATTTGAAATATTTCAACTCCCGGGAAAGTTACTATTTCAGCAAGATTTTGCTGAACTTTGAAACTTACAAAGTGCGATTTGTCAAACTTCTATTTTCAGTTACCTGAAAATACTAAAAAATCCAGTTAAAATTCCATAACTTACACAATATAAAACATTGTCCGTGAGAATATGTAAAAAAAAAAGCGTTGGTCAAATTATAATTATATTGGTCACATAAAATCATTAAATACAGTATTTCATATGATTGATACTTAAGACAGTTTTACTTCCCATCTTAAAATAATTATTTACTACATAAATATTTCCATGAAAAAATATATAGCCACGATACAATACAACAGTATGTTCAGCAAAAAAAGTAAGTCTGAATAAATAAATAAATAAATATATGTACTGCCGACACGTGGTTACATCATGTAGTGCCTATCATAAAGTCACATGCATGTTTTCATCACTATATATTAAATACAGTTCTTTGCTCCCGAGTGAAAATTAACTGTATACGCAATGCATATGTAATTTCAGCATTTACCCACTCGTGGTATTTTTATATTGCTATATTGTACATTGCTTTGTTAAGCCTAATTTTACTTTGTTTCAGGGCTTTTTAAATATATTTTCACTATCTACAATATATTTATTTCTACCTCACACCATAGTACAGCTCACGGAAAATTCGCAATTCCTAAATGACGTCATGGAATATTTTCAAACCTCGACCATGTGGGACACTTCCACGGTCACGTGCAATAACCTTTTTATCTGATCAACACACATTTCAAAACTAGTATATTAAATACTTTCAATTCACTATTCGTTACACAAAATAACAGTTTATTACAGGACATCAATTTATGAAATGAAATTATATTCAAACTTTTTTTTTTGTAAATACAAACACGAAAATGTCTCAAAATTAAACTACATCTTTCATAATAGAATAACTTTTCAACGAAAAATCAGTTCATTTTTGTAGTTTGTGAATGACAGATTTACAAACACAAGAATTTAACTTTTATAACGCACGCAGAACTGAAATTTATTCTGCATATATAAATGCCTTAATACTATACATTTACAAATACCTCAATGTGATATATATTTCAAAAGGTAGCTAATCACTATTAACAACGTTTTAGCACTGTGCACAATGAATAGTTTTTATAAATAAATTTTAAAATGTTTATCTTTTTGAGTAAATTAATAACAAAAGAACAAAGAGATTTTAACTTATTTGGAACAAGGGGTGTTTTTGGAATAAAATTGATTCAGATGCTTATCTGTCAAGGATCTCCACAGATTTTGTTAGTTTCTTGGAATACAAAATATTCATATGTTTAACTGACTATAATTTGGACAGATTTTCTAAGTTGTTTTTTTTTTCCTGGAATATAAACGATTCAGATGTTTAACTGACAATGATTTGGATAGACTGTCTTTGGATCATCTCTTGTAATACATAATAAGTTAAAAATATTAAACTGAATATTAGAGTAACTGATTAAAAGCTTCAAGGACCAATAATATACAATGTACTTTAATTTTTTGGTTGGTACTGTTTTGTTCAGTTATCTTCAGAATAAAGTTATGTAAGGATTTGACTAATGATGTATTCACATGATTTATTTTGCAGCCTTTTATATTTTATTTGGATAGACATATAGTGAGTGGTAATCTGTATGGTTCATTGATTAAATGTTCCTTGAGAAAAACAAAGAACAGGTTCACCATGAAGATGGATTTTTATCTAAAGTTAAAAATTATATATTTGACTCATTGTAAAATCTCTGTAGATACTTCCTATTTACTATAGAGACACTCTCCAAGGTCTACATTACTATATGCTGACAAATACAACCAAAAGTGCATTTTATTCATTTACAGTAAGTTTACTAGTATACATGTAATTGCATATACATTACATGTAGACATAAAGAAAAGTTGAAAAGCTATTAAAGATTAATAGAGAACATTAATAGGAAGTGAAAGTTTTTAAACATTGTGGACATTATAGACATTCCTGATACTTCAAATACACATTATTTAAATTTCAGCTACAAGAGGAAGAGGTTTTTAAAAAGATCAGAAAAATTTCGTATTAAGTTGACATAAGGAAAACAAGAGAGAGAGAAAGAGAATCTTTTATTAAGGTTTATATGGAAAATTACCTTGGAAAATGGAACCTGATCTATAGTATAATGGTAACAAAGGTTTCTCAACATGTGATGTTATAGACTCCTCATTATTCTTGTTTCATTTCTTATTTCAGATAAAAACTCAAACAATAAATTATTTCAATGACTGAGCTAACTCAAAAGCTAGACAGTCCAAACACAATTTTCTCTCAGAACTGACAATTTCAAATAAATTTGAAAATGGTGTGCCTTGATTGTTTAGGTACATAAACATCTGCAAGTTTTTTTTTTATATTTACCATACCATGAATTTTGCCCAAGTGTAGCACAAAAGAAATGTTACATAGCAGTAGGTTGCTGAATTAATCAACTGTTTTTCCATTCCTATTCTATAAAATGTCTGCATGACTTAGATTGTGTTATGACTGATAAATTTTAATATTAGACCAGGAAAACATGCTAATGGAAAATTGGTTATTATCATACAAAACTGTTATTGGAAACTGATGACTATCAAACATTTACAGTAAACTGTAAAAACAAAGTGTTACTGGAAATTATTACACAATACAAAAATTAATAGTAAACACAGAAAACAGTATTCTCAAGACAGCTGATATGGATATCAAAACTGTAATTAAAATAAAGTACAGAACAATGTTTCAATTTTCCTAGGTCATCTTCAGGTTAACATAAATGCCGTTCTGTACTTTATTTTAAAGTGTTAATACCCATACCAGCCGTCCTGAGATACATTTTTATTTCAAGGGGTTTCTCGTCATCACACATTTTCACATTTATTCTTTTTGCTTACAAGAGAAATTCCCCTTATAACTTAAGTACTGCTAAGCTCTAGCTATTTGTTGACTGGACTAGTAAAGCAGCTCAACTTTCACAGATGTCTTGTACATCATGATTCCTGTACTACCAGAATGACTATTTAAATTCAAATTAATACTATTATTCTGCAAAATAATATCTGGTTGAGAAATGAAAATATTTGTTTGTGCCTATTAATCTTAGTTTTTCAGTAGCACCAGGAATGGCAGTTCTAATGTACATTGCTATTATTGGTGTTGAAGGTTCCTTCATGACATAAAATCCAGTATGTTTAAGTACATAATGTACAAACAAAAACAGACCACTTGACCCTTCAAAGCCTTATACACTATTGGGTATCAACTGCTCTCTCAAACACTTTGAAGGGATTAGACAAAAGTTGTCTGCTATGAATAGGGGAAAAATAAATTAATTGGAGATGCTGATTTAATAATTAAAAAATTATTAAATATTCAATATATGAATGTTCTCATAAAAAAAATGGAGCTGCAATCAACAAATCAGAATGACTTGTAAATTTTATAAAAGATAAAATAAGAAACTTAAATTTACTGGAACAATGGGAGATTCAGAGAATTAAAAAAAAAGATCAAGAGAGTTGTTGTCAAATGGAAAATTATGAAAAAAACTATGGAAAAAAAAGGTTGGGTGAAAACTTGAAAATTAATAGCATAGATTTCTTTAAATACATTAAAGATAAACAAAATGTCAAAATAAGAATAGGACCCATGAGGGCTAATACCAGAAAGATAACAATGGTTATGGGATGGCTATGTTCCTGGATTATATTTTTTCTTCAAATTTCATTGATGAAGATTTAAGCAGTGTTCCTTATCCTGAACAACTTTTAGATGAAAACAAAAATGAACAAGATGATCACATTAATTCTGAGGTTGTGAAAAACAAAACACAACAAATTGAGAAGTTTAAAGAATAAATCACCTGAGCCAAATAATATTTGCCCAAGGGTGTTGAAGGAGCTTAAGGATTGGTTATGCAAACCATGTGGAACTATTTTATTTTCTAACTCCTCGTAAAGTAGGAAGGTGTCAAAAGATTAGAAGTTAGCTAATATTACTCCTCTTTTCAAAGGAAGTGAAAACTGTCCCTGTAATTAAAGACCTATTATTCTTATATCAGTAGTAGGAACATTTGTTTCAAATTTGATAAGAGATTACTTGCAAAGTCATTTAATAGAGTTTACAATTTTGTTGAAGAAAATCAGCATGGTTTATTAAGGGAACATATGGCCTTAAAGGTTTGTTTAAATTTCACACAAAGCTACACAAGGGCTATTTGTGCTACCCATCCATAATTTAGCAGTATAAGACTAGAGGAAAGGCAACTAATCATCACCACCCACTGCTAATTCTTAGACTACTCTTTTATCAACAAATAGTGAGATTAACTGTTACTTATAATGCCCCATGGCTGAAAGGGGCGAGCACGTTTGGTGTGACGTGGATTCAAACCCATGACCCTCAGATTACGAGTTGAGTGCTTTAACCACCTGGCATGCTGGGCCCCCCTGCCTTAAAGAACTGAGGAGAAAAAAAACAAAACTATGTTTCACAAATACTCCATTCATTAATGACCATAATTTCACCATCAGGTTCAGACTGAAAAGGTTTGTAAACAGGTTTATATATTTTTAACCAAAGAACAGGAAATAGCCTTCAAATTCACCTTGAGACAAGTGGTGAGGAGCTGAAGTTGGTTATTTATAACTTTTTCTGGATATGTTTTTGATACTTCTATATATTTCTAAAACTTCCAGGCTATTAATATTTTTTTACTTTTTTTCACAGATATGCAAGAATTTGCTATTTTTTTTTCCCTGATCAAAGTGGTGTTTAGCTTCAATAAGGTGTGCTACTGGCTATAAGAAGAATACTGCTGTTGCTTTAGAAAATGATTTGGTTTATTTGATAAGTTGAGTGAATAGATAGCAGGTGGCTTTTAATTATAATAAATGCAAGGTAATGTATTTGGGCTTTGACAATCTGAATTATCAGTGTATATAATTTTGTTGGGAATAGCCTCAACTGTGTTGCAGCAGAAAAAGATCTTGATGTTTAGATTGTCCAGTCTCTCAAGCAATCCAAGTAGTATACTGTCGCTAGTGATAGGGAAAATAGGATATCATGCTTTACCTACAGAAATATTGAATACATGCCAAAAGATGTTATAATGCCATTGTGCAGGTCATAAGTGAGATCACATCTGGAGTAATGTTTAGTTTAAAGTTCCTTAATATAGAGAGGACATTGAATTACCGGAAAAGGTTCAAAGAAGGACTAGTATGATGATACCTTAGATGAAACTGTTGTCCTATGAGGACAGGTTAAAATCACTGAAAGTTTCTTTTGAGGAAAGACAATTTAGAGGAGATCTGATTCAAGTGTTCAAGATTGTAAACAGAATTAAGTGTTGATGCATCATCTTTTTCCATATTTGATAATTAAAATGGTGAGACCAGGGAATATAAAACATATTTTGGCAAAATAGGAGTGATGTTCAGCTAATAAAGTTTTATTCTTCTAACAGGGTTGTTGGCCTTTAAAAGGGAGTTGCCTTCAGATGTAAATGCAGTTAATTTACAGGTGTTTAAGGGAAGGTTTGAAAAGTGATAAAGACTAGCTTTGAGTGTTTTACTTTTACCTTAGAGTTTAGCAGATCTGATGGCCTAGATGAACCAACAAGTCGTATGTTGCCCTTAAATTATATGTATGTATATGTAAAGTGCTAACCAATACTACTACTGATAGCAACTCATTCCACAAACCAATTGTCTTTTCAACAAAAACAAAAAACATCTGTCTTGACTATACTCTTTCTTGTTTTCTTTAAATTTTTAACTTTTAAGCAGGGGTTTACTTTAACTTTTCCAGGAAGTGGTTAGCTGAGCTAGTGCTAGAGAAATCTACCAGCAGAAGAGACATTCCACTAGCCAACTGCACTGTTCAAAGACTGCTTATTAAAAATGTTGAGTTATAATTTGTATTAACAGAGGAATGTTAAAGAAATAAAACATCTCCACATAATATATTGCAACAATTATATAGTCACCAGGCTGCCACTGTAAACTTTTCTGTACAGCTTAACATTAATAGAAATAAATTAATTTAAACAGGAAAAAAAAGAAAAAAAGATTGTGTCCACAAAGATGGTTAGTGTTTGAAATATAACCACCCTAAACCAAATCAATCCCCACATACATGTAGTCTTATTTAGAGTATTTAAAATCTATACATCTGTACACAAAAATACTTGGTAATTTAAAATGTTGCAAAGAGAACAAATGTCACCTCCAAACATGAAGATATCTTCCTTTTTTGATATATCATGAAAAGGGAAGTAGAGTGGTAATTAATTTATCATGATTATTGAACACAAAGTAGCTTTACATTAGTATTTAAATATGGTATAATAAGTAAGGTACAGAGTTGTCAGCTTGGGCTAAAAAAACTCCTGTATGTATAGCTCTGTAGATAGAACATCAGAGTTTTAATATGATTTGAGGGTTTCTGATCAGGCTTACTCATGAGAAAATGCCTTTCACAACTTTCAAATAACTCCAAAAGAAAGAAAGGATCTTGACAGTTCCAACAGAAGGTTATGCACTAGTTTTTGATATCTCAAACAGAAAGAAAGGTACTGGTTTTTTGATAATTACAAGAGGAAAAAAGTTAGTTTTTGAAAATTACCACAATTATGTACTGCTTTTTGGTGTTTCCAATATATAAATGATACTTGTTCTGGATAATTACAATAAAAATAAAAGATACTGTCCTTGTAAAAATTTTAATCAGTAATAATAACAATGCCCATGTATTCATACTATTATATTATCTTATATTGTAGTATGCATGTAAACATAATTTACAAATTGTAGAGTACTGTACATATACACAAACAATTTAATCACCCTAAAATATTTAGCTTTATTCTTCCAAAGATAAGTTTCTTACCTGTGTGCTAATGCCAGATATGATTTCTAGAGATATGCCTTAATGAAGGAGTTTATAATTTGAAGAAAAAACAAAACACCTGCCCAAGGACCAAAATAAAAAATCTACACATTCATTCTGCATTCCACAAAAAACTAGAATGTAATTTTTAACAGCAAGTACAATTATTATAATTCTGTTGGCAGATATATGTTGTTGGGAATAGATTATACCATATTTTGCATCCAAGTTTTTCATGTGAACCTAATAAACTAATAAAAGAAATCATGGTTTACCTTATTTCTGCCATGTAACTAAAGTGGCATTTAACATACATATTTAACAATTTAAAACTTTTGTATTTCTTATCAACTTGTATATCCTTTCTAGAGTTTAAAATCAAACTGTAGATAAAAGTAATAATAGTTTTGCATTAATTTAAATGTTTGTTTCCATGAGAATTACTAAAGATTTGTGAATTAAATATATATAGTTTTGATCTGATGCACATTTATCATTGACTGGTACATGACAAATACCTGCAGTTCTGAATTTCCAAGAATTTGCACATCTTCCTACAAATCTAATTTTCAGCAGCAGAATACACAATATAAAAAATAGAAAAAGCCATAATGGTAAAATTTGGTGTCCTAGGCACCGAGTGAATCGAGATCCAAATCCCTGTAATTTCCTTGTGACATAAAAACAAACAAAATGAGCAGTATTTATAAATTTAACAGCAAAATGGTTAAAGCTCTGTTGACACTTCACTTAGAACTTTGGTCTCTTAAGAAAAGGGAGGAAAAACCTATCAAAAAGAGAGACTCCAAATTGTGGACTTGTTTCCACAAGGACATAGGAGGATTAGATATATGTAGAGCATGATTTATGTAATTAAAATTATTATAGATTTAATGATGTTATGGTAAGCTGCTTAAAGATGGAATGAAATGGTTGGAAGTATAAGCTTTAATTTACATAGTAATAGGTTCAAGCTATGAAAGCCTAGCAACAGATCATGCTGCAAAAATGACTTTTTATGTTAGAGTAATAAATTTGGAAATGGTTTGCTTAATAGCAGGTATGTGCAATTAGTTTTGGTTGTTTTAAGCATTTAAGCTATATCCTTACCAGGATAACTTTTTGTTTTGCTCAAAGTCAGTAACTTTCTCTGATTGGAACTTAATTATCAACATGACATTTGATATTTCAGTTGGCTGGATTTATCATATTTATGAGCTGTATTTGCCTGTTAAGTTATAGGTAACATTTTGAACTTACTAGCCTAGGTCAAGCACTGTGATGACATACGATGATAGTTCAAAAAGATTATCTTCAAATTAGCAGGCAAACACTGTTGAAGAAACATTTCTACTTCATTCCAGTCTTTTCTAGTTAAACCTTGCTTCTAAAAAAAAGATTTTGTTGCTTTGGTGACTGCTGGATATCATCAATGAACCAAACAACATTCCACTAACTTATTCTTACTAATATTAACAAAAGGCTATTCAACTATGGTCATCCACATCTACACCAAAATCAGTCTGGTAAAAACACTTAAATCTACATTATATTCTAATCTTTAATACAGAAAAACTTACTGTCTCTTGATTAGCTTGGAAGATATCATCATCGGGTGGTGGAGGAAGAACAATCCAATTATACTTCCAAGCTCAACAGGGACCTTCATGCGTTCAAAGTCTTTCCACTGGAACATTAAAGACTCAAAGCATGTCAGACAGGTGATAACACTCTCCCCTCTATTTATTGCTAGAGAACCAGCTGGTCTGGGATGCTCGATGAGAAAAGGGAAATCTTCCACAGATATGGAGCGTGTGTGGTTCCTGTAAGTTGTGATTCCACATATAAAACACACGTAATGGTAAGTATTGTACTGACGTTGCCAGGGGTTGCTATCTTCAGGATAAGGTGAAGTTTCATAAGCAATCCACTGAGCTGTCAACGAGTGGTAACAAAAAGTACACACAAAACAGCTGCTATCTTCTTTAAGAGGCTCACTTCCATTAGGAGACATATGCTTGAACAGAAACAGGAAAAAAGCTGTTTCTTCTTGGTTTGGATGTGCCCATAATGAATAGGTTTGAGTTGCTGAAGAATATTCTCCACATACAAAACACACTGCAGCAAAGTGCAGGGGATGTTTAGTAAAACCACCTTCTAAAGGGTCAGCAATTCTTCTGCTCAGTTGAGTTTTATCTGATGTTGCTGCATCCTCTAACTTGAATTTTGACTTATTTATGAAAGAGCTGGTACTTGGTCCAAAACCTGCATCTTGATATGTTAACTGTGGTAGTGTGCGAGTTGTGGATACAGGATTAAATGTAGTTAGCAACACTTCATTTTGGGTTGAGTTTGCATTTCTATTGCAGGCATGCTTATCCAAGTGAGAAATCTGAACTTGGGGAACAGAGACCTGTGGTGAAGCATCATGAAGTGAACCACATGATGTTAATGAACTTTCAAGTTTTACAGTTTTTGTAAAAGGTATTTTATATTGTCTTTTTTCATTTGGCATTCTAACAGCTTCAAATGTTTCCCACTGGGTTTTCATTAAAGTTTGGCATTCAACACACACAAGAATTCTCCCTTCAGAGTCAAGAGGTTTTGCTGTAATTGGTCTGGGCAAATCTTTAATAAATGAAAAAAACATTGCTCCATTTTGAGGATTAGTGTTCAGAAATATTAGTTTATCTGCTTGCATAGATTTGCCACAAAAATAACAACCTGAGACAAAAGGTATAGAAACAGGTTTAAAAGCTCCTGTTAAATGAAGTTTTAAAACACTAGTCAACTCGACTGGAGCATCACTCGTAATCTTGTACAGTCGTTTCTCTTCTGGAACTCTGGACCTTTCATAGCCTTGAAACTGACAGTACAGCTTTCTGTAACAACAGGAACAAATAAGAGCTGCTCCATCACTTGATAATGGAGAAGCACCAAGAGCAGGTCTGATCTTCCTAAGAAATGTGAAATATGGTTCTTTGTTATTGGTTGGACATGAGAATACAACTTGAATCTCTTCTGATATATTACGAAAACCACAAAGAAAGCAAGTAAATTCTTGCTGGTCCATAGAAAAATTAGAGGAATTTCTTGAAGTAACAGGTTTCTGTGAAACAGCATGACTACCAGAAAATGTAGCTTCCTTTACTTTAAGATTTTGTTCAGTATGATTAACATTATAACGTTGATACAAGTCCCACTGTTGAAGTAAGTGTTGGTGACAAACTTTAAATACTTCAATTTTTCCTGATGAATCTACTGGTTTTGCACCCAAGGGTGCTCTATGTTGTGCTAAGCTAGGAAAAAATGGGCAATTTGAAATAGGTTTAGTAAAAATGTCAATTAAACTACCCTTAGAACAACAATCTCCACAGACAAAACACACATTAACATTACTATTTTCTGCTGACAGTCTGACTTAAGAGTTTCTGGAAGATTGAACCGAGACACTGAGATCAAGTGCTTTGTTATCTTCCGAGATAATTCCGTGATCTATTTCAAATCGTTTTACTTTATTGTCAGTTACACTGTCTGTCACATTAGACATAATATTGGGTAACTGTTCTGCAAGATCAAGTTTCAAACTATTTGTGGGTGGGGTTTTGAGCCAAGGTCAAAAATGTTTACAGCATATTCTACATGCTTGTCTTGTTCCAAACCAGCAAATGGTTCATTATCAAATCTTTTAAGCCAATACATTCTTCTACTATTTGAAATTCTCTTTGTTTCATAGGCTTCCCACTGCTATGTCAAAAAGAATAACACAACAAATAAGCAGACACAATACCATCAGGTCCAACTGGATTGGCTCCTTGAGGAGGGGGATGGTGTTCAAGAAATGGAAAAAAAGGTCCTTGTTGTCTTGGTTTAGAATAAAGGCTATGCTCAACTCCATCTTTACCACACACAAAACATACAGATGACCTCGAAGTACTTGGCTCTTCTTTTATACGCACAAGATAATCGGTATTAGACATGGCAAGTTCAAGACGATAGGCCTAAAATTAAAATTTAAGAATAACTATAAATCATAAACGTAAGCCTCTCAATTTTAATTTGCCGATTATATGCTTTAATGTTAAATCACCTAAGAATCACAATATTATTTTCACTGTCACTGAGTATACTGTTTAATATTAAATCTGTAACGTTAAAATTATCATAAATTGTAATTGGTAATCTTATATTACAAAATTGTTACTAACTTTCCTGATGATAATAATAACGTTTAAACCAGCTGGAAGCGTTATAAAAACAACAACAACATAAATACAGAACGAGATAAACAAAACATTACCAACATTGTACAATGAAACTGCGCTCCAGAAACAAGCCTCGTTGTTTAGACAGTAAACATTCGTGGACAATTCAAAATTAGACAATAGGACAAACGCCAGGTAACCCTATCACCGTAACTTAAGTAACACTACAAACAGCGCTAGAATTACTGCAACAGTGAAACGTAAATCTTACACTTACCTTTACGAAACAATAATAACTTAAAATACTATACGTTTAATTCATTTAGAAACTTCAATATTCACTCACGGAAGCAATTACCTTTCAAATATTTTATGTTATGAAACAATACATATTGAATACTTTAATCTTACAACACCGTAAAATTCGCATTTCACCTTACTCCGACTAGAAAATTTACCCATTTCATGAATATATAAACTACAAGATAATAAAAAGTAAATAAATCCCAACAAGCTTTGCTGCGAATTCAGATGAGGGCGCAAATCTACCCCACACACAAGAAATTACCTACAGTTTCTCACAGTCTGATATACATTTGTAGGGAAAATTGCTCCAAGTTGTGGGAATTATTCTTAGATCAGAACAAGAGATCTTACGGTAACTTAAATTTTATTTTATTACGATAGTTTAGAAGCACAATAATTACATCTTTTATTAAAAGTTATTTAAAGAAACTTATACAGTTAAGTACTTCACAGTTAGAGCATGCGCTCATTAGTTTGCTGTGTTATCTGTTGACTGAGTTAGAAACCAAATAAATAAGGAAAACAAAAACATTTCAAAACATCCAACGATTGCCGATTTTTACCGCTGACTAATATATTATTTGTATTTCTACTATTTCCTTCATATATGCTCTAAAGTACACATATTTCTGAAACTTAAACAATGATTGAAGATTTATTAATAAGTTCAAATCCTACTTTCTTGTGTCCGCATTTTATTTATTTTTTGATATATACTAATAAAAACTTTTGGATGAAACGTACGTTAATTATATAGATCAGGTTGGTTTGGTTTGGTTTGTTTTGAATTTCGTGCAAAGCTACACGAGGGCTATCTGCGCCAGTGACATTTAGTAAAATAACAAGTTTATCTAATTGTTACCCATAATAAGTATATGTATATTACAGAATCTGACACTTTAAGGGCAATTTAGTTGTTTGTTCAATATCATTCTATTATTTAAACTTGAAATAAAATGTGTATTTATTCTAATTTTAGAAGGTAAATTTTCAGTTTTATTAATTTTTAAATATTTTGTTTGTTTATTTTAAATATTCGAACAAAGCTACTCGAGGGCTATCTGCGCTAGCCGTCCCTAATTTAGTAGTGTAAGACTAGAGGGAAGGCAGCTAGTCATCACCATCCACCGTCAAATCTTGGGCTACTCTTTTACAAACAAATAGTGGGATTGGGCGTAACATTATAACGCCCCCACGGCTGAAAGGGCTAGCATGTTTGGTGTGGCGGGTATTCGAACCCGCAACTGTGGGATTACGAGTCGAGTGCTTTAACTACCTGGCCATGTCGGACAATATGGATCACACCAAAGAGTTAAAATAACACTTGTATTAATGGAAACAGTTCAGACTAGAAAAAAAATCATGTTTTAAATTTATACAGTTAGAAAATGTCAAGAAATAATTTATTATCAATTGGGTACCCTCAAGATTAAATAATGCATCAATATGAGATAATGCATCTAAACCGTTTTTCTCACTTTCAAGTGTACTTCTCTGTAATAAAATCACTTAGGTTTTATTTCAGATACTACAAATTACTTCAAACTGAAACATTTTCGTACTGGTATTTTCAAATTAGCTTATTCATTAAAACATCTCAGTTATGTCACTCCAGTATCTAAAACTTTTACTAAAAACAGGTTGTGATAATTATAAGTTTGAGTCACTTTTAGTTTTATACTTTTTAGTCATTTTGTCTAAATATAATTTTGAGAAATGCCACAGAAAGTTAAGTCGAGCGTTATTTTATCAACCTAGTTTATTTATTTATTGTTATTTTAACGTATCAATCAACCATGTTATAACGTGATAGTCACTCCCGTTATTTATTGGTAAACAAGGTAGTGGTGGCTGGATTTTGGTCATAACATTAGTATAACTACGATATTATTAAAGGGGTAATGGGAGAAAAATGTTAAATACTTTAAATACGTATATTTAAAATCATATATAGTTGAGAAAACTTTAAGCTTGAATAAAAGTTTAATTTTTAAAACTACATTTACAGATTATTTACATTTAAAGTTTGTAACAAAGATTATTTTTACTAGAAAATACTTTAAACGCTGGGAGGCTGAAATGGAAGGTTTTAGTTCCTTATCTATATAATGTATAATATTTGTGTATGCTGTAAGATGTTGTGTTTTGAACTTGTTTTAGCGAGTATTAATTTATGTTCGCCGTTCCTTGGTTGTAGAAACATGTTCTGCATTTTGTGGCTGTGAATGCGTGTTAACAGTGACTGCCAAGTCTCACCATTCAAGGCCTCCCACTAGTACAGCGGTAAGTCTACTGATTTACAACACTAAAATCAGGGATTCAATTCCCCTCGGTGGGCTCAGCAGATAGCCCGATGTGGCTTTGTTATAAGAAAAATACTCACTATTCAATCAGAGATAGCTTTTGTGTTAGACTCAGCATTAATGAGAACAACATCTGGTAGTTTTATGTTCATTGAATTACCTCAAAGTTAGCTGACATTTTATTATGTTTTTTTTCTTAATGTTTTCTTTTCTAACAAACAAAATGTAGTTTGCCGTTCAGTTTAACTGAAATGAAGTTGTTGTTGCGACTGTCCTTTTACATGTATAGGTTTAACTATACATGTGTGAAACACTGTTTGTTAAAAGCAAACATAAACACCAGCCAGAGGGAAGAAGCAAATGATAGGTCAGCAAACACAGTTTTTACCAAAGAGGAAAAAAAACAAAAAAACATATTCAGTTTTACAGAAAAACGTTCAACTTTCAACAATCGGTATGGCCACGAGACACTTGACTCGTAATTTGAAGGTCGCGTGTTCGAATTCTTGTCACACTAAAAATGCTCGCCCTTTCAGTCATGTGGGCGTTATATAGTGACAGTCAATCCCACTACTCGTTGATAAAAGAGTAGCCCAAGAGTTGGCGGTAGGTGGTGATGACTAGCTGCTTTCCCTCTAGTCTTACAGTGCTATTTAGGGACAGCTAGCGCAGTTAGACCTCTTGTAGCTTTGCGCGAAATTCAAAAATAAACAAACAATCAACAGTCGGAAAAAGACCAAAGCAAGAATGCTAAGCAAGCACACCATAATAAATACATCCAAAGATTCGAAGTCTAAGATCACAATTTAGATCAAGACGTTTAAGTAGTCTAAATTGTTAGAGAAGGTTTAATTCTGTTGTAAACGATTGTGAGGACTACGAATAGACTTATCTATTGGTGCGATCCCTTTGCAAGACAAATATAATTAAAACTGCATAACTGACAAAAATATATTAAAATAAAGTAACAGGTTGAAAAGTCGCCAATTATATATATGTATTGTTATTGAAAGAAGGATGACGTTTCTAGCTAGCACTCTTCGTCAGATCGTACAGTTTACAATAATGGCGCATGCACAGAATTCAAAGAACTTGCGTGCGTAGTATTTGGAATGTTGACGGTGTAATTTATAGGCAAAATTACATCTATTACATAAACGTTAGAAGTCATGAAAAGCAGTGGCGTGTTTAGGTAGGAGCTAAAGGGGGTTCAGCCCTAGGGCCCAGGGAGCGTAGCCAGAAATGACCATTAGAGGGGATTTAGTTTGAGTGCTTGATGCAAGCACTGCAGGCGCGAAGCCATGCTAGGGATGTGCGGAGACATGACCCCCGGGAAATGTTTTAATAAAAACATAAAAGAAAAGCCTGAATTATGCATTTTGAGACCACCTTTTTGACAGATATCAGAATGACACACTGAGGTGTTTGTCTTATTTTTTAATCATACATAAACATATAGGCCTATATATATAATATATAACTTAAAGCTATTAGGCCCAGCAAAGTAGGCCTACAGTCCTGTCATCAATATATAAAATATAGAGTCACTCGGGAGAGTGTAAAATATATGTATAGTGTCTATAATCTGTATTCAAATATCATGGACAGTGTATATTCAAATTTTCTGGATTTCAAGAATTAACTTCACAAATAAACAGTGGATGGCACCGTGACAGGTTGGCAGCACCATGGCACTAACCTTGTACCATTGGCGCCATCTATAGTGAATCATTTACTATAGATGGCGCCAATGGTACTGTGAATGTGACGTTGACAAACAGAAGTTGCAATATACAATCATTCACTATGTCAAGCCTGAAAAAGCAAAAGACACTGCATGGGTTCTTTAAACACATTCATGAGGCTGAACCTGATCAATCTGCTGCAGCCAATCAGGTTGAATCAGAATTGTCAGAGTCATCACCGTGGCCTTCTACCAGTGCTACCACTACCATTTCAGGTTCAGTCTGGTACATTGGAAATTACATATCTGAGATGATGTCAGTTCAGCATTGGTAAACAGGTAAGTCGACTCCTCATTATATTATTTTGTATTAACAATCATGCAAACACTCTGATGAGTTTTAGACTGAATAGTCATTGCTGCTAGTGATTGTAGGCCAACAGCCATAGGATGTTAGGTTTGCTCTGTAAAGTACAACTCTAAGCCTTTCTCTTCGAAGTTATTGTACTCTCATAACAAACTTTCCTATGAGCAAAGTAACTTAATTAGAACTATGTCTTTCTGTCTCTTTTAGATAAACGCTGAAACCAAAATATGCCTCTTTGAGAATGCCTGGAAGCCAGGGAGTGATTACATTTTCCCCCAGTGTGGTCCAAGAAAGCTGCGTTTTCAACATCGTTGGCTTTCACAGTGGAGATGGCTACTCTTCAGTCAACATGCAAAGGGTGCTTTCTGCAAGTACTGCTTTCTTTTTGCATATGATGGTGCTGGTGTTGGAAGCCAGAAATTGGGACAACTAGTGAAATTTCCATATACAAACTGAAAATATAAATTTTTTGCAATTTATACCTGTTTATGATGTGACAGGCAGAAACTTGGCTGATGTTATCATAACCAATCTGACAAAATATGGTATTGACATGGCTTACCTGCGAGGACAAGGTTACGACGGTGCTGCCTCTATGAGTGGGAAATTCAATGGTGTCCAGAGACACATAACTGATAAATTCCAACTTGCACCCTATGTACACTGTAGTGCCAATTCCCTAAACTTCTGATGTTTGTGAAGAAGTTCCTGTGCAAAATTGCATGGAAGTAATTTCTAGCACTGAAAACTTTCTTAATACACCCAAACGAAAGCACGTTTTGGCTCTTTATGTGGAGAATAAAGCAACTGAATTGAAAAAAAAAGTTTGAAAGGTCTCTGCCCCACCCGGTGGGTTGAGAGGCATCACTCAGTCATTGTCTTTCTAGAATTAATCCATGCAGTTGCAGATGCTCTTGAGACCATATCAGGTTGGCAAGACAGAGATTCTGCCACGCAAGCAAATCAATTGTTGTGTTCTATAACACAGCCAGAATTCATCATCACTCTACTTACCATTGCTAAATTGTTTTCCTTTATATGCAAAAACGGCTCGTTCGGGTTGAGAAAATATTTTACATAGAAGAGCGAACAACGTTTCGACCTTCTTCGGTCATCGTCAGGTTCACAAAGAAAGAAAGAGGTAACTGACCGGAAGCTGACCACATGTTTGAAAGGGGTTGTGTAACTGTGTGTCGAAATGTAGAGGGCGGTATTAGATGTTTGAATATATAATTTTATTTATATAGGTATAAAGGTGTTCCTTTATGTTGGTTTATCTTGGGTTTAAGTTGTTGTATAAGTAAGGCTTCTTTAATTTTGCGTTTGTTTATGTTTGTTTCTTTATTTAGTATTTGAGTGTTTTCTATGGTTATGTTGTGTTTATTTGACTTGCAGTGTTCGAAAACGTGTGAAGGTGACTTTTTATGTTCTTTGAATCTGGTTTCCATTTTTCTACTTGTTTCTCAATATAGAAGTCGTGGCAGTTATCACATTGTATTTTATAAATAATGTTGGTGTGGTGTTTGTCAGTGTAGTTTTACATAGTATAGACCTCAGTTTTGTGCCTGGTTTTGAATAAATTTGGTATTAACTGGAATGTCATATTTTGTTACTAATTTTTGCCAAATGTTGGTTATTTGTTTGCTGATGTCAGGAATATATGGTATACAGCAGTATATGGTTTCGTGGTTTTTGATTCGTGAGCTGTATTTGGTGGTCGATTTTGCCTTTTTGTCTAGGTGTGTGCGTATAATGTTTTCTACGGTTTGTGGAGGAAACTTATTGATGTTGATGAAGTATTGTTTTATTTTGTCTAATTCATCGTTAATTTTATCTGGTGAGCATAGTTTTATGGCTGTGTTTATTTGGTTTCTTAGTATGTTGAGCTTTTGTTTTGTTTCATGTGCTGAGTCCCAAGGAATGTATAGTACAAGTGTTTTCCTTTAGTTTACCTCTGTGCAACTTACTGCAGCAACAGAACATTGCTTTAGGTACTGCGATGCATCATGCAGAAATAGTGAAAGATTTAATCCGATTACTCAGAAATAATACTGTGAATGAATTTAACAACATTTTCTGTGAGGCTCAAATTCTGTGTAGTGAGCTTCAAATTGACATCATAATGCCAAGGAAGGTTAAAAGACAGATGTACCATGCTAACCCACAAACCACTAGCTCTGAGGAGTACTTTCGTATTGTTGTATTTGTACCATTTGTTGATCACTTTCTTTCACAAATATGTGACCGTTTGTCCAGTCACAAAACTCTCCTTACAAACTTCATGTGTCTACTACCATCAGGATCTACCACAGAACGGTCAGAACCTACAGCACAATAATATGACCAAATTAAACAGTTGGTCAATATATACAAGCCTGACATTGACAGCACTTCACTAGCTGCAGTAGGTGAACTTAGGATTGGTACAAATCACTTGCAAACAACAGACCAAAAAATGTCATAGATGCATATGCAATGTGCAATGCAGAAATGTTCCCAGTCATTTTTAGACTGTTGAAAGTATTTGCCACATTGCCTGTGTCAACGAGCTTGGTGGAGCGTTCGTTTTCAATTCTCAGAAGACTCAAAACGTATTTGAGAAATACCACCACTGAAGATCGATTGAATTCACCGTGATATTAAAGTTAAACTAAACTGTATTGTCTATGTCCTGGCAAGAACGAACAGGCCTTTGAGCCTTTCATAGATATTAGATTGTATTTCTCTAGTTCTGACAAAACTTGTTGTATTAAAAGAGTGTTCAATCAGAAATTTGCATTTGACCATTTGTTGTGTGTGAAATTATCTGCCATGCAATCATGGATCTTTATGAAACTTCACAGAAGGCAACTGAATTGTCTAAAAAGTTTAGGTCCATGGGGGGTAACCCCCCTGGCAACGCCCCTGCTAGGGCCTATGGTTTTAATAGGGAACCATTGAAAATTTTGTATCTCAGGACGACTAGTATGGGTAGTAACATCCTTACAAAAACAACACGTTTATAGCAATTAAAATTTTAACAAAGAATGAAAAATAGAAAAGCGTTAATTTAAATCAGCTTACAGATTAATCATCTTTCGAGTCGTTCTCTTTAGTGAGTGTTTGTTGGAGCACTCAATGTCAAAGAATCGAAAAGTCCTCAACTGAGTGGTTATTGATGGTGAAATGTTTACCTACAGGTGTATCTTGGTTCTACAGTTTAATATGATTTATATGTTCTCGTGCTCAGTTACCGAATCGTCGGCCTGTTTGTCCAATGTATAAATTATTTAATCTTTTGAAAATTATACAGATATCTCTCGTGTAGCTTTGCTCGAAATTCAAAGCAAACGAAACAGATATTAAGCTTTGGTCAGCGGTACGTTTACGGACTTCTGACTCCTAAATCCAGGGATCGCTTGTCGGTGGTGAAGAGAGTGAATGTTGTTCATTGTGAAGCATTGAATTAGAACACCAACAACTTTCATTAGCCTTATGTTGCACTTCTACCAAACGTTTGCAAAATATTATGTTCAATTGAACATTAATGAAAAAACTTGCATGGCTCTTGTTGTGGAAGCATCATTAACAACGTTTAAGGAAAACACTTGAATGAATGTTACAGATATGATGAGTTAAAAGCTATAGAGAAGGACGGACATGTTATATGAAAAGGATTTATCACGTCGTTATAATTCATGTCGCCACGTACGATCACAACCTATCTGATGCTAGTGTTGGTTGACAACAGTCATACAGCATAGTTTGTATTGTAAAATGCTCCCTCGAAAGAATGTCACATCAAAAAAACACAGACCCTTCATACTTGCTTTCCATAATCCACCCACTGTGCAAGGATGTCGGTTACCCAGCGTTCGTTTCAATAGTCTGATCGTACAGAAATCCATATATTTTAAGACCAGAGGCTTTACCGGTATACCTTTACATGGAGTAACATGATACTGGTTTCATTCTATAGCTATCTGTGACGATTGAACGGATGTGTCATAGAAGTATCTTTTGTTCACACTTATATTGTTTTCCCGGACGGAGATTCATCTTGCGTACAAGTGAATGGCTTTTGACGCTGACCTTTATGTTCATGGATTTTACCTATTATATGACATCGCACTTTGATTACCATGGTTACAGTACGACTTGTTGCAGGTCTTTTTCTGGATAATCCCTGGTTGATCCATATTCCTATTTTCTCCAATGCTATTAAGTAAAGGAGTATCGGAAATTTTAAATCCCTTACGATCTGAAAGCACATTTGTTACCTAAGTGTATTAATACCATAAAGTGTTATAGAGAGTCATTACATTGCACATTTGTTACCTAAGTGTATTAATACCACAAAGTGTTATAGAGAGTCATTACATTGCACATTTGTTACCTAAGTGTATTAATACCATAAAGTGTTATAGAGAGTCATTACATATCCTTCCCAAAGTGATCAGTTTTTGTTGGGGTCACACTTCCTATGAAACACTAAACAATGTCAAAATGTAGTCCTGATACATTCCGTTCCACAAGGACATTATTTCGGTTGTGGTTGTCATATGACTTGATTTGCATATTCAAAATAGTTGTAATGTAACATAATCCGCACTATATAACGTGTTTGTACAAAATAATTTATTTGGACTATCATTACGTTTTTTGTTTTTAAATTAATGCACAAACTTTCGTCTCTTACCTAAACCTTCTACAGGTGAGACGTTTAATAAACCACAACGAAAAAAAAAAGGAACACACTCCTTAAGTTTCTTTACAAAAAGAAGCTCGAAGTCTAATAAGTTAAAATAAAAATGATATTATAAGGTCAAGAAACATTGCAAAAAATATTATAATTGTTATGCTAAAAGATAAAATAAATTGTATTGATAATAGTAAAAAAAAATTAATTAAGAACAGAAACTACAACAAATATAATAAAAATATGTTATTTTAATAATAGCATTTGAGTCAATACTATTAGAGTCTGGCTGATAAACTCTACTGAATACAAAAACTACAATATTGAAATAACTTCATCTTGGTAACAATTTACAACACTATTTTAACTGTGTTTAGAAAGATGTATTCAACCCAGAAACTTTTTAACACTCGTTGTTACCCTATGGAGATATCTCGATCTCTTATGATTATTATCTAATGTTAGGGCCTGGCATGGCCTAGCGCGTTAAGGCGTGCGCTTCGTAATCTGAGGGTCGCGGGTTCGCGCCCGAATCGCACCAAACATGCTCTCCCTTTCAGCCGTGGGGGCGTTATAATGTGACGGTCAATCCCACTTTCCGTTGGTAAAGAGTAGCCCAAGAGTTGGCGGTGGGTGGTGATGACTAGCTGCCTTCCCTCTAGTCTTACACTGCTAAATTAGGGACGGCTAGCACAGATAGCCCAGGAGTAGCTTTGTGCGAATTTCCAAAAACAAACCAAACCATCTAATGTTAATTACCAGCTATTATGAAAATAGTTGTTTTTGCTGTGATGAAATACATGTTTTGTTTCTTACACAATACAAACTTAAGTCAAGGGTAACTTGAACTACTCTTAATTTCCTATTCGCCCATCTGTAAACTTGAGTTACAAAACTGTGCAGTATTTGTTCATTTCATAATTTTTACGCGAAGCTATACAGCTATCTGCGCTTAGACATTTATGTTTTTTAACTGATAGACTAGAGAGTTTGCAAAGCACAAAGTTACATAATGAGTTATCCGTACTTTGCCTATTGCGGGTATCGAAATCCTATGCTAGCGTTGTAAGCTCACTGACTTATCGCTGAGTTACCAGGGGTAGACTAGACAAGAAACAGCTTGTCAGTTATATCATCGCCAACTTTTCGTTTCCGTAGCCGTCTCCATCGTCTCGAAGGCTGTAGATGCCCCCCCCTCTCCCTTCACTATATAGGGTTAGATGTGCGTACCAATCCGAGAAGACCGGCATGGCTAGGTGAATTAAGGAGTGCAATTCCTAATCTGAGGGTCGCGGGTTCGCATCCCCGTCGTACCAAACATGCTCGCTTTTTCAGCCGTGGGGGCGTTATAATGTGATGGTCAATCCCATTATTCGTTGGTAAAAGAGTAGCCCACGAGTTGGCGGTGATGATTAGTTTCCTTCCCTCTAATCTTACACTGCTAAATTAGGGACGGCTAGCGCAGAGAGCCCTCGAGTAGCTTTGCGCGAAATTCAAAAAACAAACAAACCAATCCTACAAAACACCTAGGCATGGCATGGCTTAGCGCGTTAAGGCGTGCGCTTCGTAATCTGAGGGTCGCGCCAAACATGCTCGCCCTCCCAGCCGTGGGGGCGTTATAATGTGACGGTCAATCCCACTATTCGTTGGTAAAAGAGTAGCCCAAGAGTTGGCGGTGGGTGGTGATGACTAACTGCCTTCCCTCTAGTCTTACACTGCTAAATTAGGGACGGCTAGCACAGATAGCCCTCGAGTAGCTTTGTGCGAAATTCCAAAAACAAACAAAAAACCATACAAAATACCTGTTTAGATTTATTTATCTAAATATTTGGATTTAATATCTGAATTAAACTTTGATTCTTGTGTTTTTGTATCAATTTTTTTTTTTTAATTTGGAAAACTTTCACACAGTGTCTGGTAATTTAGTGGGGGTTCAGTCCATTGATTTTTGTTGTTTGTTATTAAGCACAAAGCCACACAATAGGCTATGGTGTATTTCACCTGCTGTCACGTTATATCTCCCCCACACAATGGGCTATGGTGTATTTCAACTGGCTGTCACGTTATATCTCCCCACGATTGAAAACGCGAGCATTTTTGGTGGCGGGATTCGAGCCCGTGACCTGCAAATTTCGAGTCAGAAGTCTAATCATAACTCAAGAAAAGAATAAATAAAGTTTAAAAACTAATCATACCTCAACTTATCCGATTATTCATGTGTGACACCTTTAGGCACTTTTAGAAGTGATGAAACTTCTAAATGTTAACACTTGAGTAATAATATTTATCACGAAAGTTAATTTAATATAATAAAAAAAATCACACACTTTCAGATAAAAATAGCCTATTTCCTTTCCGAATAAATAAATCATCAATAATGATATGCTACCACAAATTCTACATCAATACAGGTCTCAAGTTACCAAAATATTTTCTTAATTTATTTTACAACTTCAGAAACAAAGAAAAGAGCCAAAATAAAACTTAAAAGTTTTTTTATTGAATGTGATTTTTTCTTATAAAAATCATACACAAAGATAATAGTTTCTTAGAAAGTTTATTATTTTAAGTTTTTTTTTTTGTAAAATAGATGGACTAATAAATTTGTTTGGTGTCAAGAACAAATCTGTGCAATGGATTATTTCTGCTATGCCAACCATAGATATGTATACTTGATTTTCAGCATTGTAGGCCTACATGTTTCCCGTTGTACCATTTTATGACAACTAATAAAAGAAAATATTAACTAAAAAAAATAACTAAAAGAAAACATTGGGTGAGAGAGGTTTTGTTTGTTTGTTTTTGAATTTTACGTAAAGCTGCACGAGGGCTATCTGCGCTAGCCGTCCATAATTTAGTAGTGTAAGATTAGAGGGAAGGCAGCTAGTCATCACCACCCACCGCCAACTCTTAGGCTACTTTTTTACCAACGAATAGTGAGATTGACCGTCAGATTATAACGACCCTATGGCTGAAAGGGAGAGCATTACTCGGATTATGAATCGAACGCCTTAATCCACTTGGCCATGCCGGGCCCAGGTGAAAAAGGTAGAATTGTAATAAGGAATATAACATTCCAATTCCTATAATGTAAGAACAGCGTAGTAAAACTGGATCGATACATTGTGTTATTTGAATCGTGAAGATCTAATATTACATTAATGGAACTTAAAGGATATGGTAGTTTTCAACATTCTTAGCCAATGTAGAAAATATTTCGTTATTGTAAGGTTTCCCTTCACTGTTTCTTCATATGCCTAAACGACATCGAATTGTATGTTTGTTTTGTATTTCGCGCAAAGTTACTCGAGGGATATCTGCGCTAGCCGTTCCTAATTTAGTAGTGTAAGACTAGAGGGAAGGCAGCTAGTCATTACCACCCACCGCCAACTCTTTTACCAGAGAATAGTGGGATTGACCGTCACCCATGGCTGAAAGGGCGAGCATGTTCGGTGCGACCGGGATTCGAACCCGCAACCCTCGGATTACGAGTCAAACGCCTTAACCCACCTGGTCATGCTGGGTCGCTCTGATAAGTAAGTTCTTTTTTAGCAAGAAATCTGCCGTCGGCAATGGATGTGACGGACAACAAATGGTTGAAATGCTATTAAACGCTTCATATTATTTGTTAGCTCTAGTGGACTAAATAAAGAATATAGTATTATAAACTGCAACAGGCCTAACTAATACTGATGACTAGAGTTTTCCAATCTACGCAGTTTAATGACAAGCGTAGATTATCTAATACACCAGATATAGCGTGCTCGTCAAAAATGCTGGATCGGTTTAACAAATTCGATATAAAGAATAATACATTTTGTGTCAGAGAAACTAACAGACGTTTTCCAACAATACTGAAAGAACATTTCAAAGCTCTTTCTCATAAGTTGAACACATGGTTAAGCATAATCACTTCTTTGATTTTTCAGAGTAGATTGTTTGTTTGTTTTTCTTATTTCGCGCAAATCTTTGTGCGAATTTCAAAAAAAATAAACAATCTTTATCAAAAAACAGAAACCTTACATTTACAAATATGCAAGTGTGTGTTTATATTTATTCTTATTTTAGCTCTTCTGACTTAAATATTGTTGATTTCAGTTACATCATTGTGATATTGTAGCACGTGAAAGATATAATTCTTACTTAAAGCTACCCAGATGAATACACTACGTACGCCGAGAAGTATTGTTTAAAGTTTTTAAATATGTACATTCGATTATCCGTTACTAAATAAACAACATTGTTAAGGGTTTGTTTAAGCGTCACTGTAAGATATTGTTGTAATAGTATTACAATTCGGTATTACTATGACAACAGAATTTTACTTTAATCATTGAAAATAAAAATCTTGTGAAAGGCGATTACTTGTGAGCAATTTACTGATTTTATTTAAATATGGGAAAAATAGAGAAATATATGAGGAAAAAGTTTCGCAAATTGTTTAGGTGTTTGATTCCATCTTGGTATGTGGTTTTTTATGTGATCTAAAGTGCGTAGATACTCCCTAAGCCTTCATTTGCGAGATAACCCTATTGCTTAATTATGCCTTTCTTGTTATTATTACACATATTATTATTATACATTAACATTTATTTTCACAATTCAAAGTTTATCGCATAGTTTAATAATTTAATACAAAATATTACTGCAAGAGTAATTAGAAAACAGTGAACGATGATAACTATAAAAAAAGATTTTATTATTGTAATTACGTGAAACAGTATTTTGTATTAAATGCAACAGTCATTTCTTGTTGCACCTCTACATATTTTGTCTGATACAAGCTCAAAGGAAACATCAGTAATAGCATTAGAGTATTCTTATTTTCTTTTTCGAATGAAATTACCGTGCTCGGTTTATCTAATTTCTGGGTCTATAAGTTTGCTGTGTTAATATTGTGATACTGTATCAACTTTTTTGGAGCAGACCAATACACTTTATAAAATTTTGTTAACATATTAAAGAAAGCAATAATATGAGGAATTAATAGATGACCTAACCAACATCTTTCAATAAGACTAATATATTTAAGTTTCGTTTTTTTCATATTTTTATACATTTGTTTTGTTTGTTTGTTTTTTAAGTTTCGCTCAAAGCTACTCATTGACCGTCACATGATAACGCCCCCACGGCTGAAAGGGCGAGCATGTTTGGCGCGACCGGAATGCGAACCCGCGACCCTCAGATTATGAGTTAAACGCCCTAACCATCTGGTCATGAACAGTGAAACCTAAACCTTTACCTTTAAGTTAAATAAATGAACACAGGTAAATTACTTTCATTCACATAGTTTTCACAAAATGGTGCTTCGTTGGTGATGAATATCTTGGAAACGAGTCAGTATTCAAATGAACTTTCGGATCCCCGTCACACCAAACATTTTCGCTCTTTCAGCCATAGAGGCGTTATAACGTGAGTGTCAATCTCACTATTTTGTAAAAGAGTAGCCCCAGAGTTGGTGGTGGGTGTGATGACTAGCTGCCTTCCCTCTAGTCTTACATTGCTAAATTAGGGACGGCTTGCGCAGATAACCCTCGTGTTGCTTTCAGCGAAATTCCAAAAACAAACAAATGAATTATTTGTACATTTTGCATTTATCCAAAAACTTTTGTGACTCGTGGTTTAAAAATGTACATCTTTAATAACCATTAATTAATATTCTCTAAATTGAAAGAAAAATTGATACAATAAGAGCGTATAACAATTACTAATAAAGTAAAACTGAAATATATTCAATGTGTTGTTTGTATACTTGCTACATTCTTTATTAACAACTAGGCGGCGTACCTTTGTAGAATGGACGGCAACTGTTGTGGAGAAACGAGTGCAGAGGACAATGTTTCCAAAGCCTTCTGTCTTTCTAAATATCGTCCCCTACACTTTTTCTCTACAACAGGCAGTTGCCGTCCATTCTACAAAGTTTCATCATGAATACTTTGCCTAAACAATCTATTAAAGAATAAGTGGCGTACCGTTAAACTGGACGAAAGTTATGCAGATTTGTAATTCATGAAAGGTTATCTTAGGACATGAAAAGATGGTCCCCTTATATGTAATTGTCAAAAAAACAAACAACATGTAAACCACAAATCTGCAAGTATCTTTCCATGAACACACCAAACCATTATGCCAAATTTGGAGACGATCTATCAACAGAGACAAAGTAATGATATTAAACGTAAAATCACCCATAAAAACTGCAAAACCCAGAAATGTGAAACACAAATTTGCAGGTATATCTGCATGAACCCAACAGAACTCCGAAGTAGTGGTAAAAAAAAACGAAAAAACAGTAAAACGCAAAATTGAAAGTTTGTTTATACCTCCGCAGAGACTCAATAAACGTCCATAATAAATTTGAGGAATATCTATTCACACTGCGAATAGATTAATTAGACATACAACAAATAAGCACTATTACATTTATATAGATTATTTAAAAATAATGTCACCTGCGTGTGTTTTCTTATAGCAAACCCATGTCGGGCTATCCGCTGAGCCCACCGAGGGAATCTAACCCCTAATTTTAGTGTTGTAAATCCGTAGACATACCGCTGTGCTAGCGGGATGCTGTCACCCCCATTTTCTTAACATAAGTCTCGTAAAGCTTAACAATTAACAGTTAAAGGCTGGAGGAATTATAACACAGAAAATTGGAGTTCGATCCTTGCATCGGTCACAGCATATTGTCGTTGGGCAGTTTTGCACTTTAAAACACAAATGAAATGAAAACTTCATATTCTTAATAATTCCTATTTCTGCTGGTAAAGCAGTGAAGTTAATATTTAACGTTATGTGAATTTAAAACGATACTTTTCACACCTCAGTATGATCACTCATTTAGTTTTTAAATTCAAAATAATTAGATTGAACGTGGCCCAATGGTTAGCCTGCCCGACTGCGAATCTGCGAGTTCACATTTCACGTCATTTTTCCGCAAAATATTTAATATAAATTTCACTCCACATTCAATCAGATGAGAGTTGCCCAAGAGTTGCAGTGGATGCTGTCGACTAACTGCTTTTCTTTTATCCCATAATTTCAAAGTTAGGGACAGTAATTCGTGATAACGACAAACCCACTTGAAGTAGAAACGTATTCTCAAGACAGCTGGTATGGGTATTAAAACTTTAATTAAAACAAACTACAGAATAAAGTTTCGGTATTCTTAGATCATCTTCAGGTTATCTTTTACGCCATCTTTTTGTTAACCTGAAGGTGATCTAAGAAGGTCGAAACGTTGTTCTGTATTTTATTTTAATTAAAGTTTTAATACCTATACCAGCCATCTTGAGAATACAAAGTTAGGGACAATTAGTGCAGGCAACCCTTAGTTTTGCGCGAATATTCGAAAACAACCAACATGAAAACAATTTTTTTTGGCTGTGTACAAATTTGTACAATAGGTTACCTGCACTCTGCCCGCCACGAGAATTGGACCCTTCATTTTCAGTTTTGTAATTCCGTGAAGTTACCTTTACCCCACTGGGGAGCTTAATTACAAATTAAAATATGTAAGCTTATAGGTTTTATTTATCAATTTTCGCGTAAAACTTCTCAAAGGTGATGTTTAAAATTAAGTACAATGTCTGTGCTCTCTCCACCACGGGTATCGAAACTTGATTTCTGGTGATGTGAGTCCGTACATCCCACTGTGTCACTGGAGGGACACTATTCGACTGCTATAAACGCTAGAAGTTTTTAAGTTTGAAGTAATACTCTAGAAAGCTAGTCAACACCATCCAGCATTTACCAACGAATAATCAGATTGCCCGTCACTTATAATGACCTCACGGTTGAAAGAAAGAACATGTTTTGTTACAGTATTCAAACCCGCGATCCAAAGAATTAGTCGGGTGTCCTAGCCACCAGATCGTGGTTCTTACAGAACAAGACAAAATAAACAAGACACATCGAGAAAGTATAGAAAATACCCAAATAAACACTTAACAACTAAAACTGCTCAACTTAATCAGGTGTTATTCTGAAAAAAAAGATTCATGAATAAAAAAAGATGACTGGGAAAACCTTAGTTCTAACATTTAACAGAGTGAACTTCATTCTTTGTCTTTGGTCCCCTATATCACTTCAAAATGAAATTGTACAAAAAAGTGTCGTTTATAAATTATTTCTGTTTCAAAAATACACTAGCATTTCAGACGTGAATCAGAGATGCTAAAATAAGCACCACTTTGATTTTAAAACCTGAAATGCATTTATACTTCTGACTTAGATGTAAAGCGTGTTAAATGAACAGAAAACTGCGCTCGCAAAATACAGCCACGCAGTTATATATATATACGCAGTGTCCCCTGAAGTGTTCTGTTTCAGAAATAAATAAAACCAAAATTAAAATAATAAATATTTTTATTTCTTGTTTTTAAAGTACATATATCATGCTGTGTTGCAGCATGCAGAGTGCATAATTCTTCTTGTGATTCGTGTCATGCGCAAGTTGTACTTCATGACAGCGCAAATTGCAACGTTAAACGTCCCTTACGTGACGTTATTTTAGTGTCTACTGACTGACAGACAGACAACACACTATCTTATTGTTGTGAGAATGGTAAAAACAAATGACTTCTCTTGTCTACCAAGCATATTGTTTTTCCCATTGATTTAAACATCAGAAAAATTAAAGTGACTGTTTTTAATCATCTGTGTCATCTGTTGGGACAGAGGTAACTCTTCGGATTTACAACCCTAAAATAAGGGGTTGGATTCCCCTCAGTGGACTCAGCAGATAGCCAGATGTAGCTTTGCTATAACAAAACACATATACTAAACAAGTATTTTCCTTGCTGTCGATTTAAATATTACTAACTGCTTTTTTGTTTGACATTGTATAATAATTGTATTGTTATCTGTTTCAACGTAGTTATTTTAAGTGTAAGATGTCTAAACTATTTACTTTATCTAGAGCAAAAACTCCTACAAGCATGTTAAAGATTTAAATAAAATATTATTTTGTTTGATTTCAACTCTTAACAGTTCTGTTTTTGAACATTATAATATTGTAAATAATGCCAAAACTGAGACATCAAAATAAAAAAGACAAGTAACAACATTAAAAGAGATAATATATAATATGTTTAAATGTTTACATTCACTCAAAATATGTGTGTATAACATATTTTGGAACATTTGATATAGAATTCTTAAGCATTTCTAAACTGAACTGGAATGAATTTTCCATCACGTTTTTTTTTTACAATGTCAGCAATAGATTTATTTTTAGGATAACTCAAACAAATTAACGATTCTAAGATTAGATGTACTAATAACGACAGTATATACCGTTAAGCGTTATTTTTAGATAGCAAGTAGATAACACACAGCACATTTCAATATAAAAAGTTACTCCTTAAGAAGAATTGTAGAGCATAAAGGATGGGTCACTACAATGCACAGCCCCGATCTGCTATAATCATAAAATACGAATTAGAATTTTTTAAAACTAGTTTTTAAAAAAATTAAATAAAACTAGTTACCTAACATTCAAATAATTGTATTTTATAAAGTTATAATTTTTACTGAATATTCAGAATAAATACTTCGTAATATATCAAGTAAAACTCAATACCCTAGACTTCTGGTCACACAATCTTCACATACTGGTAACAATGGTCGTTATAAATTAGCAGTGACTGTAGATTAATCTTCATAGATTGTTGATACGACAGGCAAGTTACTAAACAAAAGTGAATTCCGTAAAAAAGTGTAAAAATAACATTTTCTCTATATTATTGTTTCAACTATAGAACGATTATCTTATACAACTATTATAACAATGTAATAATTTACGGGTTCAATTCCCCTCGTTGGACTCAGCAGATAGCCCGATGTGGCTTTGCTATAAGAAAAAAAAACACACACTTGTAGACTGCTACTATATACGCTAACTCCCATAGAATGTTGTTATAATTTTCTACTAAACTCTGTTAAAGTCCTGTTATATTGATAGGTTATTAAATGTGATTGACAATATATTTGAAGTTATATATTAAAAAAAGAAAAACTTCCAAGAAAAGCAAGTTGGAAGAATCAGACTCAGTCTCTTTCTTATTTGAAATTCCATTTGAAAGTCAGTACACATTTACATAAATCCTTGGCTACATGACGACCAGACCTCTTAAAAACAATATGGAAGCTGAGGTCACAGAATGGACGGATACGATACGAAAAACAAGAGTTAATTATCGTCTTTGCGAGAAACCTTGTGCAAAAACGGGCCCAACCCAACGTACACGAAACAATAATATATCCTTCATGGTTTTGTCATTTACCATAAGGTCGCCCCTACCGAATAGAACACGAAACATATGACCTCGTGACTGTTGTCTAACTGTTGAAAAAAACAACATCTGCCATACACTATTATTTCTAGGCTACGCTGTTGATGCACCACGTTCCATCTGTGGATTAAAATTCACTTGTTGATCAAAGTTAACCATGTAGTTTAGCAGTGGCAAAATGTTTGTAAAAAAAACAAAAAAACGTGGAAGGAAACTTTTAATAGTTTAAATTCAAAACATGTTTACTAGTGTTACTTCCTTCACGAGTGTAATAACAGATGTTTTTAATTGAAGTACTTTATACCTTAATAATTGTTTTGGTTAAAGCAAAACTATCTACCGGTCTCGTTGTCAGAATTTATATTTCTTTTCAACATAAATTATGTTATTTTATGAATTGAAATATTATTATTATTAGTTGACACCTAGCCATGATTTTCAGCTCAACCGCCTATTTGTTTAGCCCTCGAAAAATCTGGAAATTATGTGAAGGTTTGAAATAATTTGACCTTTACTTTCTTTTGACCTCTATATTATTTGACGTTACTTTTAATTTTATTTTGTAACTTATTTTAAAATTATATTGTTGTTGGCATTCCTTCTTATCACCATCAAAAAATATCTGAGATGCGAAACTTAACTGGAATAATGAACATTGTGAAACGATTCAGTAAAACTCCCGGTGACATTTTTGATTGTCAGAATGTCGATAATGTAACTGCGCAGCACTTGGAATACAAGAAGATCTTGAAATATATACCAAAAATAGTAATTAAAAATTGTGTACAAACTGCAGTGATTTACCATAACTACATGAAGCTAACATGTACGTTTTCATTGATAACAAAAATGTTTGTTCATAGCTTATTTAAATAATTGCCTCCCGACCTTGGTGGCTTGGCAGCACGTCTAAGACCTTATAGCACTAAATATCTAGTTTCGATGCCCACGATGGACATAAAATAGATAGCCCAGTGTGTAGCTGTGTGTTTAATAGCAAGCAATTATTAGCAAGATTAAAGCATTTTTAGCACCTTGGAACCCTGGGTAGATTATAAGAGTGACAGTCAAATCCAGCTATTAAATCAGCAAACAATAATCCAAGAAATTACTTTAGATGGTGTTGAATGGCTGGATTCCTTTTGACTTCGAAACTCAGGACGGCTTTGTGCATATAATCGTATGTGATCACGTGTAGCTTTGATTCAAAAACCTTGAAAACAAGCTACTGTGAGATCCTATTTTCATTTCCACGTGGTTTTAAATCCTACAAGAATTCTACAGAAAATAAATAGTACACAGATGTCTTCAGAATACATGTTTACACCTTGCTATGCACACCAAGAAAGGAATAACCTTGATTTTTGTTATGAACAACACAGTGCTTCACATTCGACTTTGTGTGTGTTGCTTTTTTTCTCAGTGTTCTAGATCGACTTTTTAAATTCAGAATGTCTCACGATCACTGATTTTACTGGGTCATGGTAACACCACCACATGGTATAAAAGTAGACAAAATAGACGAACAGTCCAAGTCGTCCACAAAACACCACAGTAGCAACATGATCGTTAAGGTAAGAACTGTATTTTCACGTTGACAATTATTAGTATTATAAATTACTAGCCCGTGAACTAAAGTATTAGCTAAGTTTGGTGTATTATTAATATTGAACACTGAATATACATAACATTATTGTTCACGCAGTATCTCGCATAACTTTATTGTTCAAGGTTTTTTATACCTGGCATAGGATAAGAATAAAAATATAAATAGAATAAACATAATAAAACTTGGAATTCTGATTTTTTTAGTTTTTAATAATATTGTTTGATTATCTTTCGATCATTTTCTTGTATTACTAGACAGTTGCTCCATTTTCAGAGCTTTTAAAGCAAACAAAACAGATGATAACAGTTTCTCATTATTGTATTTATTCATAAGATTACGTATGTAAATACATATAGCTTTTTACGTAATATTTTTATGTTTTAATGGATTTATTTTTCAGATTGCCACCTTTTTCGCCTTACTAGTTGTCGTCCGTGGTGGTCTGTACCATGGTTTAGCAGGCGGTTCTAGTGTCAGTTCTCGCCGCCAGGATGTAAGTAATATTTTATTATCCTATAAAGTGACGTATTTTTGCCATAAAGAGTAATAACAATATATTTAACGAATGAAATTCAGCTAAAGGTAATAAGTTGAAATACATAACATATTTACCCACCAATGTTTAGTATAAGCACACATGAAATTTTTGGATAGCTAATTGATTTAACTCGACTCGAATGAAAATTAATGAAGGCAAATGTTTATTGATTGCTTCTAAATTTTTTAAACACAATTTAAAATATTACAGGACTTTGGTAACTACGCCTTTAACTACGACATTGTTGACCCACTCGGGGCTACCAATGGCCGTTGGGAGGCTGGAGACGGATACGGAAACAAACGTGGAGCTTACAGTCTGACTGACATCGACGGTCGTGCCCGCAGAGTTGAGTACGTTGCTGATGGTGCCGGTTTCCGTGCTGTGGTAAAGACCAACGAGCCAGGAACAGCAGCTAGTGCTCCTGCTGCAGCCGTTGTGGCGTCCAGCCAACCAGGTGTTGTCGCTCACGGACCTGCTGTAGTGAAGGCTCATGTTACTGCTGCCTCTGCCTATGCATATGGAAACCCTGTTCACGCCGCTGGTATCTATAGGGCTCCTGTGTATGGAGCTGGATTCTTGAAGTATCATTAAATGCACATATGTATTTTATTAGGTTGAGGAATAATTCGTGAGCGTTTTTAAATAATTTCATTCAAGCATTACATGCAAGACTATACAATACTTCAATGCATGAACACATTACACCCAAAACATTTATTATGATACTTTATTTCATGTAATACCTAGGTATATAGTATGCATTGTTTTAAACGAAATTGCAAGAAATTAAATGCGAAAAGCAGATGGTGTCGAAAATGCTCGATTTTGTCCACTTGACATTCCATTTAATGAGCTGAAAATGAAAGCAAAAATTAAAGACATATGAAAATCAAACACGCCATCTATTAGAGCAAAAAATTATCTACCAAATGACATGAAATATTTTGCGAAAGCGTTTCATTTATGAATATATTTTTTTAACTTGAAAAACGCTCACGAATTATTCCTCAACCCAATAGTCCTTTCATTAAGATATATCAATGTATACACATATGAATTATCTTAAAGAATATTCTGTTTCGGCTACTAACATTCTGAGCTTCAAATTCTCGACTACCTAAACCCGAATTCTTCCCGAGTATTAGTATCGTATCTTTATTTACACAAAAGTCTTAACTTATTGCAGTGTGCTGAAAATGATAGCGTGTGAGACAGAACTGTATCGTTCTGTCCACCGAGGGGAATTTTTGTATGCACTCACAACTGCCTGTATAGTTTGTATTTATGTAATAAATCTTATTTGGTTGGTATAGAAGAACTTGTATCAAATACTTTTCGCGTGTTTTTCAACATAGCATTTTCGAGAATAAAAGTGCCATTGAAAGTCGAGCTGTGAACCAGCTGAATAATTACACCTAATGACTCGATTCAATACAACTTGTTGCACGTTGACGTTAATATTTATTTATTTTTTTATAAATATAAAACTTTTGTTTTCTTCTCTTTCTTGTTCATCAGCACATTAAACACGACAAGACATTAGCTGTGTGTTTCGTACCAACACAGAATAAAATTTTAAAAATATTTTCTCAGTCCTAGCTCTTCAGAAAGAACCCGTATACATTAAGACAATATTTGAACAATGTTCAGCGAACTACCTGAATGGAAATATCAGGATAACTAGACTGGAAACTGAGAAAAGTATGAAATTCTCATCAATTTTGTTTCATAAATGCACATACTTGAGTATAAGAGATTTCCACATTTATAGCTCAGTTCACAAACTATGTACGGTTTTACACAGTGCTTGAAGTTAGAGCCTTTAGTTGAGGTAGTGTGCAACTGGTTCGCTTCAATACGATTCGGCTCATCATGGCCGAGTAGTTAGGGCGCTCGACTCCTAATATGAGGGTCGCGGGTTCGAATCCCCGTCACACCAAACATGCACGCCCTTTCACTAATGGGGGCGTTATAAAGTTACAGTCAATCCCATTATTCTTTGGTAAAGAGTAGCCCAAAAGTTGGTGGTGGGTGATGATGACTAGCTGCCTTCCCTCTAGTCTTACACTACTAAATACGGCTAACTAGATAACTCTCGTGTAGCTCTGCGCGAAATTCAAAAACAAACAATCAACAAGAGTCTCTGGAAACTACACGTCTGGAATCCCCCTCTATGTTCTTGAGATAAAATAAAATAATAGTATTATCTATTCTGACATTTAATCTTCACGACATAAATAATCTGCGGTAATGTCGTAAATTGTCCAACACAATACTGTAAACACTGTTTCGGAGGTCATGCAACTTAATGATTTTAAGTAGTATAACCTTTACAGCATTTTGTATTATTTTGTTCACTGTTTTTTTGTCTCGAGCGTTGGCTTTGATTCGACATGGAATTAAGAATCAAATGCACATCAAATTACTTTATTAAAACTACCCCATGTCTTCGAATGTGTATTCTATGGACCCAAAATATCAGTATTTAAACGTAAAATGCAGTCGTTATAATAAAAGCATGCAAATTCACAACGATGCATAACTTACTAGACCCATCAGAACCATAAACAGTGTTGATACATATTGCACGTCACAACTATATAGGATCGTCTCCTTCGTTAATGTTATTTTGACTTGATGTCATGACCATTAGCCTAAGCTACCACCTAAGTGCAAATTATTTAGGTAGGATATAACCTAGTATCTGATAATAAAAATAATTCATTCATAATTAGGATCAGGTTATCGTGTTCACTTCTAACCATGATAACGATTGGCCTATCATTACAATTCCTAATTATAAGACCTGTATTTTGATCGATAGACCGATGCTTAGGAAGAAATGTTTATACTTGACAGAAACCATTAGTTGCATTAGGAATAACAGATTTCAAAATCGTTATCATTTATAGGTGACTCAGTTCCAGGTTACGGTTTAAGCGGTGAAAGCTGGAGAACTATTGAAAACTAATAGGTCTAATATTTGTGATGAAAATCACTTACGCTAAATTTCACCACAGATATTTCAATATACCTTCCTACATCTTTTTACATTCTGAAAATATAGTTAACTTCAGATTAATATCTATAGAATAATATAATGAAAGTCGCCTGACCTCAAACCCTACTGTTATTAGGACATATTAATCTCCCTGAACTAGTGGTAATACTAGACCAATCTCCAAATTACTAGTACAACTTTCTAGTAACAACAGACAATTTGTATCAACAGCATAAGTATCTATTGGTCTTGTTTTCCGGACTAATATTTGTTGTATACATAAATTTCTATGTTATTTCATAAATACAAACAATGTGTTTTACAATAAAAATAAGTTAAAACTTGATAAATTATTTAACTATTTACTATAAGTTGACTCGTGAGAACTTTCAACTCAAACCTCCAACTTATTCAACAACTGAGAAATACGAAAATATTTCTAACGTTTTAATTTGATAGTCGATTTGCGACAATTAGCCACTATATTGTTTTATATTACTCTTAATTCTACTTTCTATGGACCAGATTATTCTATTGTATGGTGGAAAAAATAAATAACTAATTTTTTCGTTAAAAGACCAACATTTGCAAGCAAATGTGACGTCTCTTTCACGCAATTCCAACATGGCCAATTTTTAGAAGACAATAATTGGAAACTGTCTATTCCAATGCTTGGAACGTGTAAGAAGGTATCTTGGTGCTAACTCTCATGTAAGTTGGTTGAATAGTTCACGAAAACCCAAAATTGTGATCTTCTTCACTAAAACATTGAGCAAAAGACAAAAATTCCAAAATTCTCTATAGATCTGATTGTTACCTTAAAAAAATGTATCTTTGTACTGAATTACAAGTAAATTGTCTAACATACGTTGGGGTAATTGCAAAAAGACTCTTAGACTATGCTTTTTGTGGTGTCTTGTCTCTTACAGTTACAAAAAATTGGCAAGTCTACCACTTTTCAGATCAATGTGTGGGACCTGTAGAAAAGTACCTTTGTACCAAATTCCAAGTAAATTGTTAAAATATGGCCGTGTAATTTACCCCCACCTTCCTCCCAATTGTATTTTCTAGTGAACTCTGACTTCTCTAAAAAGATTAAAAATAGGCAAATACAACTTTTTAAGTGAATGTGTTAGGCACATAAAACTTTATATTTAATCTTGGTTGTTGCATATGTGATCACACAAGAGCCGAAAATATACATTTTTGGGTTGTTTTACCTTTGATCTCGTACAATATTTAAAAAGAGCTTAATCATAAAAACGGAAAACATGTCTAGACCTATAAGAACAAAATATAACCCTACCAAGTTTCTAGTTAACCCACCGAGAAATGAAGAAAATAACAAGTGTTCGGAAAAAAAAATACAGACAAATAATATGTCTCTCTGCTGAGACATGATGGTATGATCTTACTTACTTCTGCTAAGATAAAAATAAAAAGCAACATCAATGAAGAATACGAAAATCAAAATAAACTGTTACAATTCGTGATGACAAGAAACCTATTTGAAGTAAAAATGTATCTCAGGACGGTTTGTGGGCATTAACACTTTTACAAATAAAGCAGAGAACAATGTTTCAATCTCAAGATGACTTAAGAAGGTCGAAAAGGTGTTCTCTGTTTTATTAGTAAAAATGTTAATACCCATACCAGCTGCCCTGAGATACAAATTGTTATTATATCTATGATGGAAGTTGTGAAAGCGGTTAATGTATTGTTTGTTTGTTTGTTTTGAATTTCGCACAAAGCTACTCGAGGGCTATCTGTGCTAGCCGTTCCTAATTTAGCAGTGTAAGACTAGAGGGAAGGCAGCTAGTCATCACCACCCATCGCCAACTCTTGGGCTACTCTTTTACCAACGAATAGTGGGATTGATCGTCATATTATAACGACCCCACGGCTGAAAGGACGAGCATGTTTTGGCGCAATGGGGATGCGAACCCGCGACCCTCAGAGTCGCACGCCTTAACACGCTTGGCCATGCCAGGCCTTAATGTATTGTCGACGACAGTTTTGATTTTCAGAATGTCACAAATATATTAATATATGTATTGGAATACAATGAAATCTTAAAATAAATAACAGAATAATAAAATACACATTTAAATCACACTAAACCACCATATCCACAGAGAAGTTGAGGTGCAATATCGTGACTTCTTTCATTGTATAGAAAATTATTTATCTTTAAATATATGTTATTAAAAATCAAACTTATTACAAACGCTTCAATTTCTGTACATTTTGTTACACATTACGTGGGGAAGGGGTTTGCCACAAAGGAGAAAGTTAGGCACATAAATGAGGGTTTGGAAAGTACCGGACAACGAAGGATATATAATATTTTTTTCGTTTACTACTAGGTTCATTTAAAAAAAGGGCTTGACTACAACAGATTCACGAACGTACAAATATTTATTTACAGAAAAAATAATATAGCTAAAACAAAACCAAGTTTTCAGTGGTATGAGTCTAACTGATAAAAGAAAAATTAAGACCTTATTCAAAAACTTTTATCAACTCGATATACCACCCCCATAAGTACATTTATCACTATAAGTAAAAATAAAATTGTCCCAAAGTTAACAATAAAAGTTAAAATAAAATTTGATTCATTGACGACCAACACGCGTACCCCAAATCACAAGAATGGCATTGTTAAGCCTAATAAAGTAAAGTTAAACGCTCCTACACGAAGCAAACTTCAACCAAGCTCAACAAAATCAAAACAGTGTTATGTTAAACTTACACGTTACCTAAAGTTTAACTTATTAGGAAATACTAAAAGTTAAAGAAAAGTTAAATTCACGTTACTTTAAAAGTTATTGCAACTGTAGACTTAACTATTGAAGCTTTAATATATAATATTTCTTCCACATATCTTCAAAGTTTATTGTTGAAACTGTATCATACATCTCTTCATCCCAGTTTTAAGTTTACTGTTACTTGCATGACGTATCATTTCCTTTTTATACGTATAAACTTTATACATGAAATATAATTGGAATTTATATATAAGTGGATTTTTTATGTTTAATTTGGTCTAACCGATCACTTAAATTCTAATTGTTAATCAGTAACGTAGGATATAGCCAAATTCAGGGACGTAGATCCTGGGGGATGGGGGATACATCCCCCTTCATTTTAGGTGGGGGTATGGTGCATACAATCATCCCCCCTACAGTTTGGTTTGTTGAATTGTTTTATTGCGTCACAGGCCTACAAATTGTGTGTTTGTTCTTGTGATTCTCGTGTTCTTACCAATCGAATTACATAATTAGGCCTAGATGTAGGATTTCTCAGTAGCCGAAATGTACATCTTTAATATAGGTATGCTTCTAAGCTTTTCGACCTAAGCGATAGTTCGTATTAGTCAGTAGGCCTAAGTATAAATGCAAGTATCGTGGCAACAAGATTACTCTGTGACTGCATGTTTACAGCTTTCAATCTCTGATTACCAATTTGCAAATTGAACAGTCCACATAAGTGGTTGCAAAAATCATTTCCCCCATCGGGTGAAAAAATCTACGCCCATGGGCCCAAATTATTAATTTTTATTTGGTCGTCGTATAAGCGATTAATCGTGACAGCGATTGACATCTCTTTGTCACTACCTAACCACAACAACTGTATTTTGACAACTAGGCAAATGATTGTGAATAAGTTAACAGAATCCAATTGTTTCTTTAGGAATAAAATACTTCGAAATATATTTGTACTTACTGTTCACAGATTATCCAATTATAAGTTGCGGTTTACATGTCGAAAGCTGGGAAAGCGTTAGAAAACGATAGGCCTAATGCATCTTTATTTCTGTATGTATTTGCAAACTGTACATTTGACAACACACTTTTGACGCTGCATCCTTTTTTTTTCTCCGTTTACAAATTTTGTGTTGATGTTGTAACATATTCTTTCTTTTCTATATATGTAAAATTTATACCTAACATAGAAAATGATTTCCTTTATAAGTTATCAAAACAGCAGTTTCCGATGTTTAGGCTTAATACATATTACTTGATTATTTATAAATCATTTAACTGCCCCCCTCCCACAATGATACAGTAGTAGGTCGGCGGACTTACAACGATAGAATCCGAGTTGCGATACCCGTGGTGGGCAGAGCAGATACAGCCCATTATGTAGCTTTGTGAATTATTACAAACAAACAAATAATTTTTCCACGTTATTGAGTTCAACTAGACAGTTTTTCTACTTTCAAAAAGGTTTTAATTCACACAGTTTATTAAACGTGTGAAAGGTTTTTGAAAAAGTAACACTATTTTTCTTATCTTAAGTTCTAATCATAGGGCGAAGTGTGACATAGAGGGTATCATGCATTTTACACAATTTTTTAATAACGTAGGGCCTTTTTAAGTTTTCGTTTAATTTGTTTCGTATATGTTTTGGTGTATATATAAAACTGTTTGGATCGTGTCCTTATGATTGGCTTTTTGTATTTCCTGTTGTCAGTAGCAGTTAACACCTATTCTACTCTGCTCTAGAACCTCACCTTTCATTGCCGTTTGAAGGATATCTGTATGTTCCAGCCAATAGATACTATACGACAATGTTTAATCACATGGTGATGCTATCGTGAGAGAAATGATACCACATTTTTTGCAAAGTCGCAACTTTTATTCTCTCTCTCAGGCCTTTTTGGTTATCCAAGTGTTCAGTTTCACCAATGACTGTCTTGAAATAAAGCTGTTGACCAGTTCACTAATCCAACAGAAGTAGCACACTGTCTGTTTGTTTTTTCTTTTTGTTGCTGTACCATTTATCAAGACTATTTCACCTAATTTTAATTCCAGTCCCATTATTTTTCTCTCCACTTAAAACTCGGACACTTTTTAAATTCCATCACAAATTCCCTGTTCGATCCTCTAGTTATAAAGCGGACATATATGATATTAACACGGAAATCAGTTTATCTGAGAGCATTGCAGAAGTATTTAGATATATATATTTCTTTGTGTATAACATTTCCATCCTTTAATTGGTTCCATTTTATCATATTGTCATACTTGTGCCATAGTACCTGATGCCTGTTGTAGTCTATTTCTCGTTTTGCCTGGGGATATAGTGTCACTTCTCTCCACCTAGACGTAATAACATTTTATTTCTTTATTTGTATTGTATTGTAAAAAAACAAACAAAGTTATACAATGGGCAATTTGTGCTTTACCTACTGTGGGTATCGAAATCCTACTTTTAGCGTTATAAGAATATTGACTTATCGGTGAGTCATCAAGGGTGGGGAAGAGTTACTATCCCCTTAACAGATGTTATTGGAAGAAATCCTGCTGAAGGTAATAAGTTGAATTATTTTGAATGCTTACCTCTCAACATTTGTTGCTATGGTTATGCATTATATTTCAGAAAACCTAGTTAATTTAACTTAATTCTGAAGAAAATTGTTGAATAGCAATATTTTTATATTATTGGTAAATTTCTGAACAAAATTCAATTTTTTACTAATTTTTTAGGACTCTGGGGGTTACGACATTGTTGAATCACTTGGGATCACCAGTGGCCGTTGGGAGGTTGGTGATGGATACGAAACAAACGTGGAGCCTACAGTTTGACTGACATCGACGCTCGTGCCCTCGAATTTGAGTACGTTGCTAATGGTGTCGGTTTCGGTGCTGTGGTAAAGACCAACGCACCAGGAATCGTCGCTATTGCTCCTACTGTAAACGTTGTCGTCGCTCACGGAACAATTGTAGTGCAGGCTCGTGTTTCTGCAGGCTGTTTATGGATATGAATTCACTACATACCATACTGGTATCTATGGAGCCCCTCCCTCCAATGCTGGAACATATCGAACCCTTGTTTTTGCGGCTACTGTCTATGAGGCTCCTGTCAACGGATATGAGCCCACCGATGGGAATCGAGCCCCTGATTTTAGCGTTGCAAATCCGTAGACATACCGCTGTACTAGTGGGGGCTGCATACATGCATTTACTTCTTTCGTTAAGAACTTCTCATATTCATAATTTAAGTTGGAAATCTGGCTGTAGTGATTTTTAGAATGAATAAGTGTACAAACAGTTGTGGAACAAAATAAAAATCTATTTCACTTTAAAACTTATAAACCAACCAGACAAATTAAACACGGCGAATAAAATTAATGCATTAACTAAAAAAAAATCTGTATTTACAAATAATCGAAAATTAAGGGTTTAAATTAATTGACATTTCAATGTTTTGCTAACTCAACCAAGCAACATTCTTAGGTAAGAAACACTTCAAGTGTTAAACTAACTCAGGGAAATACCCCAGTTTTCTTTCTTTATTACTGGAATTTTATCGCTGAAGATATAATTTAAACTAGGAAACTTTCTTGTTTTATTCGTATACAAGAGGGTGAAGTTAAACCGTGTTTGAATTTCCAGTTATAATTTAGCAGTGTAAGACTAGAGGGAAGGCAGCTAGTCATCACCACCCACCGCCAACTCTTGGGCTACTCTTTTACCAACGAATAGTGGGATTGACCGTCACATTATAACGCCCTCACGGCTGGGAGGGCGAGCATGTTTGGATTACGAGTCGCACGCTTTACGCGCTAGGCCATGCCAGGCCCTATACCAAAAAGAGTTATAACATAAATATCTTTGAATACCAAGTATGAAAAATATAGAGGAATTCAATACCTCCAGGAAGTAATTTTAAATAAATACGGGCTCGGCATGGCCAGATGGTTGAGGTACGTGACTCATAATCTTAGGGTCGCGGGTTCGAATTCCCCGTCACACCAAACATGCTCGCCCTTTCAGCCGAAATTCCAAACAAATTAAATACAGTCAGAGCTACCTTTTACATTCAGTACGTTTCAGCGCGTTATTTTACATAACGGTCTGCAAATAACGATATACTGAGTGTTAGTGTTTAATTTTTTACACTAACTTTCATGTTTATGAAAGGAATGTAGGTCTAAATAATCTGCATTTTGTTTCTCGTCAGTATGTCTTATCATCAATATAAACGAGTCAGAAATAAATCTTAAAATGAAATCTTTACTAACCATTAAAACTAGATAAATTTACCAACTTTAGAAGTACCCATCCTATCAACTTTCTAAAAACTAACTTCTCCCAAATCTGGGGATTGATTCTCCATGGTGGATAGAGCGAAGAGGGCTCATTGTGTAACTTTGTCTAAAACACCACAATCAACAACAAAGATACCCTCCTGGACTATTTATACACCAAATTAGTTGTGGTTCTATGACTTTGTTGTTGAAAGAATCTCTTATAACATACGTATGGGTTACTAGAAACATTACCAATAATTTCACTAATTATCGATGGGATTTCTTTCAAGTTATCATGGAAAACAAGTGTTTCCGCCATTTTTTGATTATTTATGTTCACTGTTTATTGTAACAGGCAAAATTATAAAATGACCAAATGCAATACAATACGTGAGCATCATCGGAAGTGAATGGTAAACAGTTATACATGTAATGATTTTAGTTTTAAAATAGTTGATTTAATTTAATGTTATCAATGTTTATTTGACCAAATTTACTATGAATAGTATTATGGGAGGCAATATAATTACTCGATCACTCATTTTAAGTGAAGAAGTTGTAAAAACATAAAGAGAACTTTTACAATAATTGTTTTTACTCAAAAGAAAAAAAAATATTTTATGAAAGTCGGTGTTTAGGGTTGGTTTAAATACATTTTTTGTATCGCGGGTTTTTCAAGTCAGAAATGTTTGTTAACTTTAAAGAATGCCATGTTCAGCGGTTTACAGAGTGTGTAATTCAGTCACACCCTTTGTAAGAATATATGGCCTAGTGAGAACTGAGACAAGGTCGTCGCTGAAAGTATCGTACCAACCAATACAGCTCGTTTTCAAGTTTCCATGCCCTCTGGCGGGGGCGATAACACTTAGTACAATCGAACGTACCATTTCAATATACGACCTAGACTCCAACATTATTTTAAGATTATTCTGTAATTAAGCTAGTTTTAATAAGAGAAGCTTATCTGAAGTCATATTTCCAATCCATAGAATATATAATATCTTCGTTCAATAAAGCAGCTGATATATTAATTTTTAGACAGCATTTACTATGTATCTCTGATGGACGGAATACCTGTTACGTCATTATCGTCTGCCGATTCCTAAAAATTAAATAAGCAAAATTCTAAGTTTGTATTTATTTTTGATAATATCAAATGTTGATAAACAAATATAATTAATAATGAAATACACCTTTTATGAAGCATATTCATTATCAAAACGGCAAACAAGACACGAAACATTTGTTAAACAAATTTCTCATTGTGTTGTCTAAACACAATCTAATCACAATGAATGTGCATGACAAATTTTATTTGATCACAAATATCTAACTGTAATATCTTCTTTGCAAAAAGTACGACTTCAATGCAAAATATGCTATCTGTTGAATTTGATAACAGTTCCCCTGTTTAACATAAAGATCACCACAAAATTCAGAAATTAAAAAGAAAAATCCCTTTAACTGTATGTTATCATAACTGTGAAAACTTTGTCAAAAAAACGTGATTCTTTTTGCCATCACCAACTTATCTACGCGTTACCAAAATCCAATTTTCATTTATTAAATAAATAATCCAAGATCCCACTAAGGTCTTTCTAAACGACTTGTTAACGTCAAGCTTGCAAACAATATTGTGAGATTCTGGTAAGGTTTTTGTTAACACCAAGCTTATGGACAAATATCCAGAACTCTAGTAAAGTCTCTTTAACTAAACTATTAACGCCAAGCTTGCAAACAACAATGTGAGATTCCAGTAAAGTCTTCCTGACTGAACTGTTAACATTGGACTTGCAAACAACAACGTGGGATTCTATTACGACCATTTTTGACTGATATGATAAAAACAACCTATATTCTTTCTAATTGAACTGTTGACGCCGAATTTGCGAACAATAATTTAGGGTTTTAGTAAAGTCGTTTGAGGCTGAATTGTTTGTTTGTTTTTTGAATATTGCGCAAAGCTACAAGAGGGCTATTTGCGCTAGCCGTCTCTAATTTTGCAGTGTAAGACTAGAGAGAAGGCAGCTAGACATCACCACCCACCGCCAATTCTTGGGCTACTCTTTTACCAACGAATAATGGGATTGACCATAACATTATAACGCCCCCACGGCTGAAAGGGCAGGCTAAATTGTTAATGCAAACAATAATCTTGGATTCTAGTAAGGTCTTATTAGTAGAGATGTTGTGTCAACTTTGCAAACACTCACCTCTGAATTCTTATAAGATTTTTCTGGATAGATAGTTGAGTTGAGATTTGATACTTTGGGGAATAAGCTGACAATTATTATAAGACATTTCTATTAATGTCAGTAAATAACCATCTACATCTCCAGAAATTACCTTTATCAGTTTAATATTTCATTACAACTGCTTCGCCAGAAGTTATCGATATCCTGCAAGTTCGCGAATTCAGAATCTTCCAGGTTATCAGTTAACTCCTGATAAAGATGTAATACCGAAATCGATATAAATAATGTTTGTGCTTGCCTGTCCAGAACTTTTTTCGCAAAGTTCTTAATCAAACATTTCAGATCTCGTAACGTTAGAAAGGTCTATGTCCGAGGATTCCAGACTGCTTATTGTCTTTTCCACTGATAATTATCTTACCTGTTTTTCCTTAGTCAAATCTTTTAATGCAACGAGCATGGTACACGATGGCACAATGTCTTTGTCAACACGTGACGATTGATTTCGATTTCAACTTTAGATTTTTTTCTTTGCAAGGCATTTCACACTAACAGCACTTAACCCGCACATAATTTTCTTTAAAAGTGATTATTACACTGAATGCGAATTCTCGACTCATTTAGGTTTAAAATATTCATGCATACTTCTTTCAAAACCATATGCTTATTACTTTGTGAAGATGCATTCAAACGCTTATGCATATTCAGGTAACTTTCGCTTCATCAAAACTTTACTATACAATAATATGTGTGTGTGTTTTCTTATAGCAAAGCTACATCGGGCTATCTGCTGAGTCTATCAAGGGGAATCAAACCGCTGATTATAGCATTGTAAATCCGTAAACTTACCGCTGTACCAGCAGGGAATTTTGCTATAGTTCACATTAGTTTCGTTTCATAGATTGCTATAAACCCCTTTTAGCTATTTTTTTTTACTACGAGCTTTGTTCTTCAGTTTTGCAAGTTTCTTCAAAATCGTTTCGTATATTGAACGCTCATATCTGTTTTACACTCTGTACGCTATTATGAATTCTATTTATTACTTTACTTGCAGGTTTATTAAGTAAAATTACGTAGTGTAGTTTTATCAAATAAAGTTTACGTCCACATGAGTTTGTTTATCTGACAGCGTAAAAGACTTTCAAATTGGCCAGAATTTAACTATCTAACACATAGTGACTACAAGAGAACATAACTTAAATAGCGAGAGTGAAAATGATAGAATGAGGAAAATGCAAGCAGAGGGTATGAAAACTGATTGATATAAATACATTCTGTAGATACAACTATTTATTTTAGTGACATTAATAGAAATTTTGTAGAATATCTTATGCTAACGACAGTTTCACCATGCAACATCACAATATACTATATAAGACTCAAATTCATATTGTAAGTTTTTATTCCATCTACTCCAATGCTAGTTTAAATCTAAAATATAAACAGTTTTATCTGAACTAACCAGCTTGTGGGTAATAAAAAACTTCGAGCTATGATACTTTACATTCAAAAGCTAACTGTATAATATGAATATCCTGAATAATTTGTTGAGCTGCACGAGACCTCAACGAACTGTAACTTCTGGAATGTTCCGACCAATAATTGAACTGGAGTGAGAGGCAGAGAAAACTACGAATAAGGATAATTACTTAAACAACCGGGAAACCCTAAATCATTTAAACTCGATAGGAAATAGAATAGAAAATATAGGCGGTTATTGTCTAAATGAAATCACTTGAATGTGTGCCCTACCCGAGTCGGAACAAGATAAAAAATATCCTTGAATTATTTGTGTTATCATATACGTCTAGTCCGTAGCAAGCGTTAAAAAACGACCTCGTGTTATAAAGTTAACAGTTTTTACTAGGTCAGTATGACGTCACATGGTATTATAAAAGTGGAAAGAAAAGCAGTGAAACTTAACATTAGATCTAAGTTGTCCAAGGAGCCATACATCAGAAACATGATCACCAAAGTAAGTCATACAGTACTTTTTAACAATTGCAGGTTGTATTTGAAATCACGTTTTCAATGTTATAAAGTTTATTCATAACTTATTGCACAATGCCACACAAAATTAACATTTTTATTCTGAAAATTTTCATGAAATTAATCTTTCCTTTTATCACAGGTTAATTTATTTATTCATGCTAACTGTTATCTTTGTAGATTGCCATCCTCTGCGCTTTGGTAGCTGCAGTCCATGGTGGTTTGTACCACGGTTTGGCAGGTGGTTCTAGTGTCAGTTCTCGCCGTCAGGATGTAAGTAATATTTTATTATATTTTCAATACGAACTTTGCGCTCGTAAAGATATTTTTAATTTTTTGTTAAACGCTAATGTAAGAAAGCTCGCTAAAAACTTCATGGCGGAATTACTTAGCATATTTACCTACCAGTACTTAGTGCTATATTTACAGATTACAATTAACTATGAACAGTTAACTTAATTTGAATAGGAAGTAATGAAAGTAAACAATTATTGTTTTGTCGTAGATTTAAAAGAAAAAGTTTCATACAATATTTTCAGGACTTTGGTAACTACGCCTTCAACTACGACATTGTTGACCCACTAGGAGCCACCAATGGCCGTTGGGAGGCTGGAGACGGATACGGAAACAAACGTGGAGCCTACAGTCTGACTGACATCGACGGTCGTGCCCGTAGAGTTGAGTACGTTGCTGATGGTGCCGGTTTCCGTGCTGTGGTAAAGACCAACGAACCAGGAACAGCCGCTAGTGCTCCAGCTGCAGCCGTTGTGGCCTCCAGCCAACCTGGAGTTGTCGCTCATGGACCTGCTGTAGTGAAGGCTCATGTTGCTGCTGCTCCTGCATATAAAGCACCTGTCTATGCATATGGAACCCCTGCATATGCTGCTGGATTCTATGGATCCCCTGCCTACGCTACTGGAGTTTACAAAGCCCCTGTTTATGCCGCTGGTATCTATGGAGCCCCTGCCTACGGACCTGGATTCTACAAATATCATTAAATAACAAATATATATAAAACTTTCTCTATTAATTGATTTCACGTACAAATTATCTTAAACAAAACTCTGCCTCGACTACTAACTTTCTAATTTACATATTCTCGACAACCGTAAGACTAATCTCTGGCTGTCGATTGGTATGATGTCATTACTTCCCCAAATCCCTGTCTTACCGCTGACTTCCCAAAATGTCTGAAACTGAAAGAGAACTTTGTCTTTGTACGCCATCCCTCAAGCTGAGGCTTTATTTTAAGAACTTTTGCTGTTGTTTAATTAGTGTACAGTTTGTATTTATGTAATAAAAATGACTTAATCATCACAGAAATACTTGTTTTGATTACTTTCTCTTTCAACACTACGTCTTGTAGAGTCAAAGTAATACTGTGTAGAAAACGGGGCGACAAACTAATTATTTGTATGAATAATTACGATAATTAACTACTTGTTTTATTTAAGTGTGATAATTCATCACACTTTAGCACTGATAAAGTGTATTTTAGTTCTTCTTGTAATAAAAGTGAGTTTATTATCACAGAAACACTTGCTTCGATTATTTTTCTTTTCTCTTCCATTATTACATTTTATTGAATAAAAGTGCCATTATTTATGCATGTTTATAATTAAGCACAAAACTACACAGTGTGCTATCTGTGCTTTGTCCATCACGGGAGCCTAAATCCGGATTCTAGCGTTTTAAGTGCGCAAACATTACACTGTGCTACTGGAGGGTAAAACTGTTAATACATTGAAAATGAAGCAACAAATTATTTCTCTGGGTAATTAACAGCTCGTTTTACTTACGTGTGATAATTCATCACACTTCTAGCACTTAACGAGATTTTTTCATGAAGGTTGTGTGGTTTCTTATAGCTAAAGCCACATCGGGCTATCTCTTGTATCCACCGAGGGGAATTGAACCCTTGATTTTAGCGTTGTAAGGCCTAAGACTTACCGCTGCTTCCACCAGGGGACCTTTCATGAAAACAAAACGTTTTGTTTCTTTTCTTTTGTGTGTATCAACGTGTCGATCAGTGTAACACATTTGCTGTGAGCTTTTATCAGCATAAATTTTTTTTACGTTCTATATTTCAAACTCTACAGTTTACTTGTGTTGATGTTTCTCATCAGATAATTCAACAGGTTTTACAAATATAATATATTTATCAAGAAGTTGTTTTTCAACAATTAGAAATAGTATAAAAAGGAACAAAACTATTGCTGAAGCAGGTTCTGAAGTAATATCGTAACCTGGACCAAGACATTGAATGGAGCAATATCCCTAAGTCTATCGAATCAAAGGGGATCTTCGGCCAGGAGAAGATAAAATTCATAAAAATCTTAATGAGTAATTGAAAAGGAAATGTTCCAACTGTGTTATTATGATATCAAATACCTTAGCCATCTTATATAAATCAATAGTTTAATACTTTTATTGAATGTGTTCTTCTTATTGGCCATTGAACAAAAACAAAATAAAACCGTAACTTTAGAGAAAGAACTGGCTGAAGCTTTCCCCAGTGTAACCGTTACTGTTTAACCCTACATAAACATAGGGTTAAGAGATCATGCATTAAGGCCCGGCATGACCAGGTGGTTAGAATGTTCGACTTGTAGTCGGAGGGTCGTTAATTCGAATCCCCGTCACACCAAACATGCTCGCCTTTTCAGCTTTGGGAGTGTTATTGTGTCATTCAGTCCCACCATTCGTTGGTAAAAAAGTAGCTCAAGAGTTAGCAGTGGGTGGTCATAACTAACTGCCTTCTCTCAAGTCTTACACTACTAAAGTAGGAATAGCTAGCGCAGATAGCTCTCGTGTAGCTTTGCGCGAAATTCAAAAACCAAATCAAACCAAACCAATCATGCCGTAAAATGAGGACATCCAAAAATAAGCAAAGGTCGACATCGAAAAATGAACAGTTGGTTGCCGTAGGGATGGTTTCCATCGAAAGTTACATATTGAAAATGACTGATTCCGGAAGGACAGTTAGAGATTTTACTGTACAAAACTAGTCAATATAGATAATGAGGTACGTGCATGTTACTCAAACTATGGTCAGTAAATAGCATTAAACTTTTATAGCTTATTTATATGCCCTTCAAAGTCCTTAGTGTATTCAAAGGATAGGGTAATCTAATGTATATAATAAATTAAGACTGTGCGATAATTCAACGAAAAGTTAGAGTATATGACAGAGAAACATTTTAGGGACACAATATAAGTTAATAAAATCTTCAATATAATATATACACTTTAATGGTGTCTGTATAGTTGAAACGGTTTGACACCCTGGAACAGTGAGATGGCCTGGAACATGTAACTGTAGATATACGAGTAAGACAGCTTAAAAATAGAACTATGGATAAGACGTTTCATACAGTCTGAAACATTAGCTAAGAAGGACTTAAACAGTCTCGAACTGCAACTTACATGATCTGAAACAGCTTGGCACTATTGATAAGACATCTTAAACAGCTGAAACAGCTTGACACAATTGATAAGACATCTTTAAACAGCTGAAACAGCTTGACACAATTGATAAGACATCTTAAACAGCTTCTGTAATCTCTACGTAGATAAAACGGTTTGAAAACAACTAAATGAAATCGAGATAAAATTGTCCGAAATTGGTTAGAATTGTAGAAATGAAGGTTCCAAACAGGCTTGAACTGTAGATAAAATGATACAAAAGAAGTTGGAACTATGGAAGCAAGACGGCTTGAAATAGGCTCAAATTGCAAATTAAGTGTAATTGTTGATAACAGCTTAGCATACTGAATATTACTTTGTAGGGATTTTGAGGTAATCGTGTATCTTATAAGAGAGTATTCAACTACAGTTAAGCATTCTTTATCATGTTTTGGAAATGTGATAAGAAGTTTGGATAAAAATTACATAGGATGTATTGAGACACTGACTAGAGTTGGTTTTAAGTTAACTGGGGTGTTTACCTTAAACTTTGTAGCTTTACCCAGCTTTTCTTGTAAGGGGGAACTACATGCATTGACAGAAGCTGCTTTGTTTTCATCAGTATTTGTCAGTTTTTCACAGACACATAACCCTTACCCTACTGTTAATTGTGTTATTGTGTCTTATATTGTATTGTAAAAAGCGAAGGGGCCATTTAAACATTTCTCATTAATTTCAGCATGTGTCTTATATCTTTTTCTGTGATTTAACTGTTGGAACTCAATAGGAAACTCTTGAAAAGTCTAGAACCTCTTGTTGTTAGCGAACTTCACTTTTACTTTGCAGATGGTTCGAGAGATACGAGAGGCGAAAATACGGTTCTGAAACTCGCTAACGGTGCAACTCAATAAACCAACCGGTATCTTTGAACTAAAACTATTAGTCAAACGATTGACTAATTATGTTGATATGTGTCACGAATGCTTTGTTCTTGACCTTTGTAACTCTGTGAATGGTAAATATTTAAATACAAAACTAGTTTTTGTATATATACACATGAAATGTATCTAAAGTTAAAACATAATGTTTCAGTTGGAAACATCTGCCATAAAACCTAACTGAAGTGAGACACTTAAAATGTTTCTCCTGCTCTTTAAATATGATATACGTTGAAATTGAAACGCTTTCGTTTCAAGTATTTCATACGATTTATCAACTAAACCCTTATCTCTCAACGTACCTTAGTTTCAGCCATAACTTTGCGGACTTAAAACTTTAAAGTTAGGGGTTCGATTACCCGCGGTAGAACGAGGTTAGGTAGCTCAATGTATAGCTTTGCACAGAAAAAAACAACAATAAATAGATGATTTATTCTCTTAAAAAGGCCCGGCATGGCCAGATGGGTAAAGGCGTTCGACCCGTATTCTGAGGGTCGCGGGTTCGAACCCCCATCGCACCAAACATGCTCGCTCTTTTACCAACGAATTGAACGTCACCTTATAACACCCCCACGACTGAAAGGGGCGTTACACTAGTCTTACACTACTAAATTAGGGACGGCTAGCGCAGATAACCCTCGAGTAGCTTTGTGCGAAATTAAAAAGCAAACAAACAATACTCTTAAAAATGTATTGACTTGGAAGATCAAATGATATAAAGTTATACTGTTTTTATTTGATGGAATTTGTTACACGTATACAGAATAAACCATGGATATCACAGTAATCTTTCTATTAGTTAACTAGTTGTCAGAACATTTTAAGATGTAAACGTTTTTGTTTTGTTCCTTTTATTTTAGGAGAAAACCAAACTAGTCACAGTTTAATTTCTAGTTTCGGTCAATGATAATTAATACGTTTATTTGATTCGATAAAGCTTAATAAATTGTTTAATTTTGTGTATTCTTGTTGAACTGTCTTTTACTGACTTGTGTTAACCTATTTTGACTTGGGTATTTGAAAAATACGCAATATTAATGAAACAAGTTTATTTTTCTGAATTATTTAATGAAAAAAACTGATGTCAAAACTGGCCATCTTAGAGACTTTTTGCATTCGTCCATGAATATTGGCCGGTTTTATTTCAAAACCATATAGTAAACAAATATTAGCTTTAAACTTGCAGCTATTTTATATATTCTCAAATACCCCAGGTTCAAACTTACATGTGTAATGATTTACTTGACTTCAAAAAGTGTGAAAAGCGAAACTCAATGTCTCAAATTAAACTGTTGATAATTCGATACTCTGAATATGTCAGTGTAATTGATAAAAACGGCTGAAGTCAAAGAAACAAAACGTTTTAAAGTATGCCTCAAAAGTTGTCTTAACTATTTGAAAAGAAAAATCTGTTTTACAACTCGATTTAATTTACGATGTATATAGTAAAGCTAAAAGAGGGCGTAAACCTTTCATAACGAAAGGAAAAGATCGATAACAAACTTAAATTTTACAAATGGGAAAAGTTATACTTTTATGTGAAAAATGATACAAATGCAACTCTTCTCTCATACCTGGAAACCTCACGCTTTAATTAAACAAATACATATTATATAATTAGAAACGTAGTGAGAACGTTTGGGCAGAAACTTGAGGAGAAACTCCGTATAAGTAACTGTCGTTCCAATTTAAGAATAACAATAGAATCCTAGCTGATGAAAAGGGAAACCAAACAGGACAGATATTATTTACAGTTGAACTCTTAAACTGATGTCAAAATAACATATCTATCATATGTTTCACAAAAATATATCTACAAAACATAAATAATTATTTAGTGTTATTTTTAAAATCCAGTCCAGGAAGGAAGACTTTAGTAAAACCCAACAGAACAAGCAAGGGTTCCAACAGCGTAGGCGAGAGTTCCATAAACACTCGTGGAAAGGGTGGGTGACGCCAAAGCTGGAACAGAAACTGTATTTTTCACTATAGCAGATCTGGAACGACAACACTTGGTTGGTTGGATACCACAATGGCTGCTGCAGGAGCACTAGCGGTGGTTCCTGGTTCGTTGGTCTTTACCACAGCACGGAAACCAGCACCATCAGCAACGTACTCAACTCTGCGAGCACGACCGTCGATGTCAGTCAGACTGTACGCTCCACGTTTGTTTCCGTATCCGTCTCCAGCCTCCCAACGGCTGTTGGTGGCCCCAACTTGGTAATTAATATCGTAGTTGAAGGCGAAATTACCAGAGTCCTGCATTTTGACATCTGAGCAGTCCATCTTGGCTTTAGTCACTAGGGTGCACAGAAAGGCAATGAAATTAACTGATACATTTCCTTCTCGCGTATTCAAATCGAAGGATCAAACGTAACACAGAATTCAGTAGACCTCATATTTGTAATAAAAATCAAGTTGACTGCAAATGTTTTGAAACTTATTTGAATGGACGGCAACTACTTGTTGACTTCTGAAGACGCAAAGCGGAAAACTTTCGAAAGGTTGTTCTTTACACTTGTGTTTCTACAACAGGCAGTTTCCGTCCATTAATACTCTGACTAAACAATCTATCGTAGAATAGCTTTGTTCGTCACATTATTCGTAGTATTTGTTTTTTTAGGCAATAGATTCTATAGTTTGAAGGTTGGAAAGAAAATATGAGTTTATCCTGACCAGAGTAGAGGCAATAGATAACTATAAGTATAAACTGTATAAAATGACAGCAGCATTTTAAGGGTAACATTAGCTTCAGTTCTCAAGGGATACATTAGCTAATACTGACTTTCAGAAAGGTAGGTAAAAACAGTGTTATTAGGGCTAAAATTAGTGGATTAAATTGTGCTGAAATTTTTTTGTCGAACCACAAATCTCAGCCTTTGACTTCTACCACTGAGACAGAGAAGAATGTGAATAATAAATAGAGGTTATAGTTGCAGGTAATTCTTTAATAAGTATACAGATAGGATAGTCTGTGGGGTAAATCGGGAGAAAAGTATTAGATTATGCTACTTAGGAACACGGGAGGAGTATTTGACTCACAAAGCAAGAGATATAATAAAGGTCGCTGGGTCTAAATACTAGGCTTAGGTCAGTATGTAAGGATGATCAGACTGGTCGGTTTGACTTGAGGGATCAGTTCAATGGGGGGGAGGAAGATCTTTGGAATGGATGGTCTATATCTAAGTAGGGATGACTGGCTTGCTTGTAAGGGCTATTAACTTATCTGAAAAGGAAGTTTAAAATTAGGACTAGAAAGTGGAGAAGCTAGGACAAACAAAATGCAGAAAAATAACGTTTAGAGAAAAGTTCAGGGTAGGCTCAGTTGTTGGTATTGCAATGACAGAAGTATAAGAAATAAGATGGATAACGAAGGATTTTGATATAAGCTGACGTAATTAAACATGGTTAAATGTAAACAATTTTGATGACAGAAATTTCTTTGAAGTACAGGGTTAAAAATGTTTTAAGAGTATCCTAAAGAGAGAGTGGAGCCTAGTTTTATGTGTAAAATGTGAGTTACATCCCGTTGAAGTTGAGGGTTTCCGTTAACTTATCTAAAGGGAAAGATTTTAGTGGGAATTTGTTACAGACAACCAAGCTATATTGATGAAATTGATGAGAAACTTTGCAGTAAAATTGGTACGTCAGTGTTAATGAGGTCATAATTATTGGTGATATTAAGTTCAGGTATATAGACTGGAGAAGTTTTGAGTAAACCCATGAGGGAAAAAGGTTTTTTGAACTATTGAAGATGGTTTACTTCACCATTGGTTTAAGCAACAATGATATTTCATATTTACTGGTGACTTCTAATATAGGAATGATCGAAATGGTGAAAATTGGGGAACATTGTGGTGCAATTGATAAACAATGTTCTATTAAGTTCGATGTTTTGCTACATGAGATCAGGAATAATGGTTACAAATTCCAAAAAGAAAATTTTGTAAAGATGCAGAACGAATTATTTTTGGTAAATTGAGTAGCTAAGTTATTTGGAAACACTGATATAAAATGTGGAAAATTAAAACAGTTATTAAATGTTTAATGTAAACGTATTCCTTATAGTAAAAAACCAGGCTCATTCACAAAGGGTATAATGGATGAAATTCATGAAAAGCATTACAAATTTAAGTTGACTGGCAGTACTGGAGATTTAGAAGGCTATAGAATATCAAGAGAGTTTGTCAAACGGGAAATCATGACATAAAAAGAAAATATGGTGAAAGGTTGGCAGAAAATATAAATATTAAAAGGATATTTTGAGTACATTAAAGATTAACAAAATATTTGGATGGGTCTTAGAAAGATCATACAGAAAGACTCATATCGGATAACTATGAGATGATTGAGTTATTAAATTCTGTTTTTTTTCCGATATACTAATGAAGGGTTAAATGATATTCTCCATCTTTAAGAGTTGACACATGTAAACAAGATTGAACAAGATTGTCACATTAACTTTGAGCTTATTAAGGTAAAGATGGGAAGTTTCAAAAGTGTTAAGGGTTCTGGGTCGTATAATATTTCCTCAAATATTTTCAAGAAGGTTAAGAGCTGTGTATATAAGCCACTTAACACTATTTTTGTTTTTGTCAGCCCTTGAATAGTGGGTAGGTGCCAAAGGATTGGAAGTTGGCTAATGTTACTCATATTTTCAAGAGTTGTAATGAGCATTGTCCCAGTAATTATATACACATTAGTCTTTCGTTATTTGTAGAGAATATTTTGAAAGTCTAATAACATTTTTTTTTGAAAAGTAATTTAATAAAGTTTAGATTTTATTGGTAATCAACATGATTTTATTAAGGAAAAACTTGCCTTAGAAACCTTTTGACACGCTTTGAAAAGGCTATTGTTTGTGTAATTCATGATAAAATGTTCCTGAATTTTGAGAAATTTTTTGGAAGATGCTGAATAAAAGGAAGGCTGGTAAGAAATGTCCCTAGAGATGTAGGAAATAAGTTAGTTAATTTTGCTGATAATATTAAGGTTTTAGGTGTCGTAGCTGTGTGGAGGTGTTGGGTGTCAGTGGTTGTGTGGAGGTGTTGGTGTCGGTAGCTTTGTAGAGATCTTGGGTGTCAGTGGTTGTGTAGAGATCTTGGGTGTCAGTGGTTGTGTGGAGGTGTTGGGTGTCAGTAGTTGTGTGGAGGTGTTGGGTGTCGGTAGTAGTGTGGAGGAGCAAAAAATGCCTTTCAAAAGGATTTAATTAATTTAGTGAATTGGACGAATAAATGGTACATGGTTGTTAATTACAATAAACGTAATATAATGCATGTAGGTTATCATGCATTGAATTATAAATATAATTTGGATGTGAATAACCATAAGTGTTATGGGAGTAAAGAATACTGATGTGATGATTGATCAATCTATTAAGCCACTCAAACAGTTTGAGGTTCCCAGTTGTAGGGCAAATAGAAATATTTAATACAATTCTAAAGAGGTTGCACCTTTACTGTAAAGGTCATTGATTCGGCCACTTTTCTTGCACCACTCTCCCTTGAACAACTAGAAAGATATAAAAAAGTGGATTGCTTGAAATTTCCAATTTTTTTCAATAGAAGTTAAGACGTTAATAAGAAATGCGAAATAAAAAAGCGTGTTATTGAAATACTAGTCAGTGATGATTTGTTATCTGAGAAAGCATTAAGGGAATACTCTAACGTCTCCTCTACCCAATCGTGGTTAAGTGATAAAGATAAGCTAGAAATCCAGCTAAAATTGAAGCAACTCATACTTGTACAAGCTCGTATAGAAGCTGAAAGAGAAAATAAACGTCTCGAGGCCAAGAAGCTCATATCGAAGCCGAGAAAGAGCAATCCAGCAACGAAGCAGAAAAAGAGAAGGAACAAGCTCGTATCGAAGCCGAGAAAGAGCAATCCATCAACGAAGCAGAAAAAGAGAAGGAACAAGCTCGTATCGAAGCCGAGAAAGAGCAATCCATCAACGAAGCAGAAAAAGAGAAGGAACAAGCTCGTATCGAAGCCGAGAAAGAGCAATCCATCAACGAAGCAGAAAAAGAAAAGGAACAAGCTCGTATCGAAGCTAAAAAAAATGGAACTTAAGCTCAACACCAATCCAAAAAGGCAATATGACAACTTTGAACTTAGTCGATATATTAAAGTACCTCTATTTACTAAAAATGAAGTTGAGAAATATTGATAAAGTTGATAAATCCATGGAATAGCTCACCGAAAATGATCATTATTATTATTATAAAGTGTTTTAACTGATAAATCACATGAAGCTAATGCCACTCTCTCTAGAGACGATTTTCAGAATTATGTTATTGTTAAAGTAGCTATTCTCAAAGTCTTCGAGTTATTACCAGAAGCTTATAGCCAAAAGTTTCGAGATTATCTCAAGCAAGATTATCAAAGTTATATCGAATTCGTCCAGGATAAAAGTTGTTTTTCTATCAATGGCAGATGTTTCAACGAACTAAAACAATTGTGTCTAATTGAGGAATTTAAACATTGTGCATATGACGGTGTCAGATCTTACTTGGATGAAAACAGAGTTGAAACACTACAGGAAGCAGCTGCTTTTTCCGATGATTAAACTTTGATGCGTAAACTCACTTTTCTTAAAAAGAACTTTTTATCATTACAACAAAAACTTGCATCTGCTCATTCTACTAAAGCTGAGGATTCTTTCAAAAATAGCTTCTCTAGTTCAAAATCTTCTTACAGACGGAATAAAAAAAATACCAAAATTATCAAGGCCTGCCTGTCATTTGAAAACAAAAACAAAAACGAACAAAACTGGTCATGTTATCTCCGATTGTTGGTGGTTGAAAAAGAAAAACTAAGAGGTAACACCCAGTGCATTCTTGTTTATATATGGACATAGTTTTGCCACATCGCCCATTCTTGTTGGATGATGTAGTTAGGGAGGAATTTAGACCTTCTGTGTCTTTGACAAATGACACTAATAATCTCATACCAATACATATTCCAAGTGATACTGGGACGACTCAATCATTGTTGTTAGAAGGTATGTTGCCTTTAGGTTAGAGTTATGCCACTGGTTAGTCTGTCATGGTTCTGGGTATTGAAGGTGGTTTTATTAATGTTCCTCATCATAACATTTATTTAACAACAAACCTGGTTTCGGGACCAGTTGTGGTTGGAGTAAGACCTACTCTGCCAATTAAGGGTGTACCGTTATTGTTGGGTAATGAGTTGGCTGGGCAAAAAAGTTGGTGCTATACCCAAGATTGTTAGTGAGCCGATCACTGTTTCATCTAAGGATAATGTTATTGTTAAGGAGAATCCGTACGTGTGTATATCATGTGCTGTGACCCGAACTCAGGCGACATATGAAGCCAAAAAATTTATTGGAATGTATTGAGAGAACGATATTATAGATTTGTCATTTTGAATCTGGTAGGGATCTTGTGAATAATTGTTTTACTAACATTTCCTTAGTGAGTAACAATGATGGACGCGAGGGGTCTGTTCGTTTGGTAAGTTCTGTTTGCTAGCGAAAACTGATTGCCGAGCAGGTACAGGATCCGCAGATCTCTTCATTGTTTAAATATGTTCTCCTAGAAAATGAACTGGAGAAAGTTCCGAATGATTATTCTTCAAAATTGGTGTGCTTATGAAGAATTGGAGACAACCAGGCACGCCAGGACCAAAAGAGAGTGGGCTATAGTTCACCAAATCGTTGTTCCCAAAGCATATCTTTATGAGATATTGAGAGTTGACTATTTTATTGTTATCTTAAACCATGGAAGATCATTTAGGTGTCAACAAGCCATATGATGCAATCATGAGACATTTAATTTGGGTAAAAATTAGATAAGATGTTTCTACGTTTTGTAAAATGTGTTATATCTGTCAGTTGGTCAGAAAATCTAACCACGAAATTCCCATAGCTCCTTTGAAACCCATCCTAGCTTTTGAAGAATTCCTCAGTCATGTGATTGATGATTCTTTTGGGCTTTTACCAAAAAGATAGAATTTATACTAATGTACTTTAGAGCGCTACGTAATTTTATGATCATAAGGAAAGTGTAGCGGATTTACTATTATCCATTTATTTTAATATCCATGTTTGTTTGAGTTAAAATATATATTTAGAAATGCATGCAACTTATATTGTTAAGTGCGTAATGCGAAATTCCCATTTAGTCCCATAAAGTTGAAGAAGATTCTAAACTGTCAGAATCGACAATGTACTATGCACGTTCGCATGCACTCGAGGAGATCTGGTCACATATGATCTTAAATTCCAATGTAAATACTAATTTTTGTAAATATCTGAACTTTCATGATTTTAGTAACATTTTGTTTTAAAATATGCTGTGCATCTGCTGTAGTTTCTTATATATTCTTATACAAATTTGAGCATATAGTTTTACATATTTTTGTGTTATCAAATAAAATATATGGCAAATTAACAACATTTTCAAGGGGAGTGCTTTGTTTTTTGTCCGTTTTCATACATATATCGAAGTGAGAAATTGATTAGTTTTTTTACTATTAATAACGTGAGAAATGTTGCTGAAAACATTAAGCGCCAAATATTAGGCAGCAAACCACTCTTGGGCCAAGGAAAAAACAAGATTGGTCTCGGCTGGGAACTATAAACCATTATAACAATTAAATATATTCCATATACACGACAAATATTACACTTTAAATCTTGGGTAAAATATACTGGTTTTAATAGTTTTTCAGAGACTACTGAAACAGCAGGGAAACCCTAAATCCTTCCAAAGCGATAGGTTTGAAATGGGATATAAAATATATGCGGTTATTGCCTGAATGAAATCCGTGGAATGTGTGCCCTACCCAAGTCTGAACGAGATAAAAAATATCCTTGAATTATTTGTGTTACCATATGCTTTTAGTCCGTAGTAAGCGTTGAAAAACGACCTCGTGTTAAAAGTTAACAGTTTTTACTAGGTCAGTATGACGTTACATGGTATTATAAAAGTGGAAAGAAAAGCAATGAAACTTAACATTCGATCTAAGTTGTCGAAGGAGCCATACATCAGAAACATGATCACCAAAGTAAGTCATACAGTACTTTTTAACAATTGCAGGTTGTATTTGAAATCACGTTTTCAATGTTATAAAGTTTATTTATAATTTTATAGCTGACTGTTTCACATAGAGTGTCTTATACAAGCAGCTCCAGTCTTTGATTTAAAAGGCTTAAGACATTTAAAATAATTTACTGATATCAATATTAGATTATAGTAGTCTACTGACGGGATAGCGGTAAATATTCGGAATTACAACGCTAAAATCAGGGGTTCCATTCCCTTCCGTGAACATAGCAGATAGTCCGACGTGGGTTTGCTATATAAAACACACACTAGATTATAGTACTATCATAAGATATTTCTACATAGGGGGTTGTAAAAAACAGTTTTTATCATGCGATAACAAAGTCTGATAAACAAAATGCAATTATTGAGATAAGTCTTTATCCAAATATTCTTAACCCGGCATGGCCCAGCGCATAAGGCACGCGACTCATAATTCGCGGGTTCGCGCCCGCGTCGCGCCAAACATGCGCGCCCTCCTACCCGTGGGGGCGTTATAATGTTACGGTCAATCCCACTTTTCGTTGGTGAAAGAGTAGCCCAAGAGTTGGTGGTGGGTGGTGATGACTATCTGCTTCCCTCTAGTCTTACACTGCTAAATTAGGAACGGCTAGCGCAGATAGCCCTAGAGTAGCTTTGTGCGAAATTCAAACGAACATCATCTTCCTGTACCACTTCAATCCAGGCATCCAGTCAGACTATTGGACATAAAATGTGCTTAAATGAGTTTAAAATTTTAGCTAAAAACCAAACAGACTTGGAACTGAACATTAAAGAAAGTTTACTTAGAAAAGAACACCTTCCTAACTTGAATAATAATTCAGATTATGTTAAGCCTAACAAAATTAATTATTTCCCACTAGCTGCACAGGTACTTTTATTAATCCATCTAGTGTGGGGCTTATGTTATTTCATTTGCTTCGTTGTAAACTTCCACTCTACATATAATTCTTTACCATTGTACATAAGCTTTTATTAACGTTCGAGCAATTAACTGTTATTTCAATATTTGTGTTTATTGCAGTAATATGTTGAAAATGGAAGTATATACTGAAATGTCAAATAAATTTGTCGTCATTCACCACTTTAATTGTTGTGTTGTTCATCTTCAAACACTGTGGCCTGCATTATTCAATAAACATTGTCTTATTGTGTAAGTACACTTCTTTCTAATATGTTTCATTGGCTAAACACATTTAACTTTAGAGAAATGCGGGTTTACTTATAAAATTTCTCAGTAAATGTTCGTTTGTGTAATGTTTGTGTATTGTGTAATCTGTTTTATTATTGGGGAAAACTGGTTTTTATTTAAAAGTACCACAGAGTAAATAGAAATGAAATATTGGTGATGTTATCACAAGTTCATATTTTGAGGGTTTAAATTTTATGTGAATTTAATAAAATGCTTATTTATTAATTTATTGTTATTTTATTTAAGTTATTTACGAGAATGAAGAGTACTTGTGACCAAGAGAAAGAAATAGTTACTTAAGAAGAATATTTATCTGAGAGTTTTCGATCCAGGAGGAGTCCTCTCCCAGGTCTGCTTTTGTTACCAGTGCTGCAAATATTCATGACTTTGATCTGCAGCCACAGATTAACAAAGATCAATTGATGTCTGATACATCCAGAAAGACAAATTATATGTTATATTTGAGAATTAATCTTTATTCAAGGAAAGCACAAGCGACAAAGAGTAAATAGATGAAGTGGCACCTGCTAAGTCTGAAATAGCATGAAACAATTTGTACAGGCCTCACAGGCCACCACTAGCCAGAATAACATAACCTCAGCTCTAATTAAGACCACCCAATGAAGGCTGGAAGTTTCATATGATGGGCAAAGTCAACAAACGGAATCTATTTCCCTGTTACATAAAATAGTTGGTAGTAACTGGAGAAGATGGTGAATCATGAAGCAGTTGCGAGCCTCTCCTCCTGACAAGGAAAATATGGATCATGAAGCTTCGTTGGATCACACAAAATCATTGAATGACGATCTGGTGTCAGTCCATAATTATTACACCTTATATTACTTCTTCAAAGTGCTGGTTAAGAACATTCAAAGTGGGTGGAGATGGGAGGGATTTTGGCCACAACCACTGCTTGGAACAACTGTTCTCCAAAGCAGACGGTTCAACACATGTTTCACAGTATGTATGATCCAGCTCAAACCTCCATCAACTATTGGAGCAAGACAAAGCTATGAGACTGAAACACTGTTACTGTCGAGTTATACCAATAATTCAACCAAATGAAGTGTAGCAGTCTATTGTGCTGATTCATTTTGTATTACTAAAAGTTTGAAACAGTTGCAGGAGAGGAAAAAACATGCAGTTATAGCTGCTGTAACTAAATCTGATAAAGATCTTCCTACGCAAATCTCTTCATCATTCTAAGGATTAACTAATTACTGACATACACTACATGGCAAAAAGTATGTGGATACCCGACCATCACACCCATATGTGCTCGTTGAACAAGTTATTCCTAAACCATGGGCAGTAATATGGAGTTGGTCCCACTTTACTGCTATAACAGCCTTCACTCTTCTGGGTGGATTTTCACTAGATTTTGGAACATGGATGTGGGAATTCGCTCCTATTCAGTCACAAGAGCATTAGTGAGGTCGGCCACTGATGTCGGACGAGAATCCCTGCCTTACAGTCGGCATTCGAATTCATCTCAAAGGTGTTAGATGAGGTTGAGTTCAGGGTCTGTGCAGGCCAATCAAGTTCTTCCACACCAACCGCGGCATACCATGTCTTTGTGGACCTCGCTTTAAGCAAGAGGGCATTGCCATGCTGAAACAAAAAGAGCCTTTTCCAAACTTTTGCCACAAAATTAGAAGCATGCAATTTTCTAGAATGTCATTGTATGCTGTAGCGTTAAGATTTTCATTTACCTGAACTAAAGAGCCTAGCCCAAACCATGAAAAACAGCCCAAAACCATTATTCCTTTTTCACAAACTTTACAGTTGGCACTGTGCATTGAGGCAGGTAGCGTTCTCCTGGCATCCATCAAACCCAGATTCGTCCATCAGGCTGCCAGATAGTGAAGCGTGATTCGTTACTCCAAGGAACGCAGTTCCACTGTTACAGAGTTCAATGGCGGTGTGCTTTATACCACTACAGAAAACGCTTGGCATTTCGCATGGTGATTTTAGGCTTGTGTGCGGCTTCCGACGAACAATTTTTGTGCTGACGTAGCTTCCAGGGGTAGTTTGGAACTCGGTAGTAGGTGTTGCAACTGTGGACAGACGAGTTTTACGCGCTGCGTGCTTCAGCACTCGGTGATCCCGTTTTGTGAGCTTGTGTGGCCTACTGCTTCGTGGTTGAGATGTTGTTGCTCCTAGACGTTTACACTTTACAATAACAACACTTACAGTTGGCCAGGCAGCTCTAGCAGGGCAGAAATTTGACAAAAACTGTTGATTTGGTCTTAGTATTAAGTGCGAATTGTAAAATATTTATTTATTTTAGTACAATTCGTATATTCTGATCAATGTTGAAACTAACTTTTATAATTGTTTATACCAGATTCCAATCGTAATAAGTCTTCATATCATTGTTTTTTTTCCATGACTGTAAACCATTCTTTAATGTAGATAATAATATTATTAATGTACCATAGGTCTTTTGAAGGCCGCTTCCTGTTTTTTATGGAACAAAACTATGTTATGATCAGCCAGTTTGTTCGATAAAATGTTCTCACGTATAATATTCCTTATTTGGAAAAAATGTCAAAATATTCCAGTCTATACGCCGCCTTATCACTGAAACATCAGATAATACGACCACATGAAACTTATTTCTAGAACTTCTTACATTAACCCTCCCTATTCCCATTAACTGGAATCAAACCATGAACCTTCGGACACACAATTCAGCATGCTAACCATTAATTAATGCCCTGTTCGGCTGTATTAGAAACAAAGGTCAAAACTGTAGAATAAGATATATTATAGATTAGTTTCTGGCAGAAAAGAGTTTTTATAAATAAAGCATTAGATATTAGATCTTTCAAGCTGCTTTTAGTGATGAAGGTTAAAGTTACATGCTACACAATTCAGTTTCTTAGCTAGTTTCAATATGCGTTTTCCTGGTTGAAATGATCAAATATTTTAAAATATTTTCGCAAAAAACAACAATTCATGAGCTTGAAACACATGGGCAGATGAATAAGGTCAAGTACTCTTACAGAAGGAAATAATTTAAAGATACGTTGTAGAAACATCAGTATTACAAAACCAGGAAGATGCTTCTCTTCTTCTTGTTACAGTTCATCTGTTTCACTTTACCTGTTACAGACATCATTGTAAAATCACACTCTTTTTCATAATTTCTCATTTACATAAAACACTTCTAGTAATATTATTACAACATTTGTGTGGGACAACTAATTATTCTTTAAAGGTATACATATCTCAAAAGAGACACACACTCATAAATACATAAAAACATTCAAAGGTTTATTTGTTTTGAATTTCGCGCAAAGCTACTCAAGGGCTATCTGCGCTTAGTAGTGTAAGAGCAGAAGGAAGGCAACTAGTCATCACCACCCACCGCCAACTCTTGGACTACTCTTTTACCAACGAATAGTGGGATTGACCGTCACTTTATAATGCCTCCACGGCTGAAAGGGCGAGCATGTTTGGTGCGAGGATGATTCGAACCCGCGACCCTCAGATTACGAGTCGAACGCCTTAACCCACCTGGACATAATAGTTATTCATTTGAGTTCAATTATTTTATCTTCACTACATACAAAAAGAAAATTTTTAAATGCTACAAGTTTTTCAAACAAATGTTCATCCCAGGTGGTGATTGATTTATAATATATAAATGTTTTTTTTAGTACCACTATGACTGGGAAGATAAAAAAAATATGTATCAAATTTAACATAATGTGAAATAAACTTTCTACATCAGACAGTAATATTTAAAAGAATACGATTAATTACAGTGCTACAAAGAAACGTTTGGGTCTTGATCACTGTAATTCATGAAATCTTTCACATGTAATAATGATATAGACATCGTGTGTAAATAAAAGGATATCTTTATTCTATTAAGCTCTATTTCTTTTGCCGTCCGTTTTAAACTGGAAATAAACACATTACAAACTTCGAATTCATTGCTTTTTAATCAACTGATTTCCACTAATTAATCTTTGTTCCTGGATTACAGTTTTATCGGGAAAAACGTGCGTACAGAACACAAATATGGAAACGAGATGGGACATTCAAAGATATTAAAATTATTTATTGAACGTTCATAAAACAATACACTACATATATAAAACTACAATTTCAAAATGATCTGTACGTATACAATAATGCAACAAGATGTTAGAGTTTTTCTGTTTATTGTCTATAGTCTACCTACAGAACTCTTTGTGTCGTTTAGTGCTCTTTACCAGGCCAACTCATTCAAAGAACTAGTACAACCATGCAACGGATCACAATCCATAACCAGTACTCGGTAACCTGTACATGGAACACTTATAAATTAAAACCACGATTAAGGAACTATATGTCCTAGGATTTGACTGAGATATGTTGACAACACATTTTATTAAACACTAAACACAAGATTCAAGATGTCACTAAACATCTTAATAGATAAAATAAATAATAGAAATATAATAATGCAAAAAATTCGCATTCCCAGACATAGTGATTACTAAAACAAATTCACCATATCTTCAATAAATCAAAAGAAACTGTTAAACAGCCTAGATATAAATAATAAAAACAGATGGAATATACTTCCTAGTCTCTAGAATAAACAAGACATGCAATACCGAAAGTGCAAAAAGAAGGGAGAAATACATCTTTGCAGCCTTCCTTGACCACATGTACGCAACACATTTGATAAAAAAGTTAACGTTAATAAGAAATCAGAAAACAAAGACAGAGACGTATGGGTATAGTTCCCTGTGTCAAGTGATACTGTAAAAAAAAATAACGATATGTAAACAACACAAACACAGAACAGTATTCAGAATACACAGCACAATACGTCGCAATGAGCACGTAAAGAACTTAGAAGAGCTAGAGCGCCATCTCTTGTGAGCCTGAAAAATATATTGGAGAAAGAAATATGCCAACAAAAATATTATGTTTGTTTTTGTTTGTTTGTTTTTGAATTTCGCGCAAACCTACACATGCGCTATCTGCACTAGCCGTTCCTAATTTAGTAGTGTAAGACGAGAAGGAAGGCAGTTAGTCATCACCACCTACCGCCGCTTTTGGTCTACTCTTTTATCAACGAATAGTGAGATTTACCGTCATCTTATAACGTTCCCACAGCTGAAAGAGCAAGCATGTTTCGTGTGACATTGATTCAAAATTACGATCCTCAGATCACAAGTCGAGCGCCTCAACCACCTGCCCATGCCTGACCGTGAATAATTGTATGTATTGCTTGATTGTAATGCCATGCTCGATCTACAGGTCAAGTGCACATAAAATACATATTTAATGTCCCGTCAAATATGAGAAAAATACCACACCATAAAATGAAATAAATACTAATTTACATGGAGACTAAACACACGAAAAGTAAAGATAAAATAATCCTTCCAGATTATTCCAACTAATAAACCCTAATCAAACGTTGCATACCATAAACGTAAACATTCTCAGTAACTAATTGGCACTAACATCGTAATGGGAGCCTAAACGTATAATACAAACAAATTAGTATCTAGTAATAAAGTAATTATCGAATAATTAGCACCCAGAAATATATGATTTTATTCTACTAATCATGATGACTTAAAGTTCTTAAGCACACCGCTGAAATACCAGAGGTCACTGGTTAAGGTGAGTGTTGAAAGAATGTAACTGAAACAGAATCACGAAACCTCGTAAATGAGAAAGTTATGAATCTTTTAAAATAAAATAAGCATTGTTACAAACAGTAGTGATAAAAAGCATTGTTAACAGTAATGTTTGTTTGCTTTGGAATTTCGCACAAAGCTACTCGAGGGCTATCTGTGCTAGCCGTCCCTAATTTAGCAGTAATTTAGCATGTTCAGCGCGACGCGGGCGCGAACCCGCGAATTACGAGTCGCACGCCTTACGCGCTTGGCCATGCTAGGCCACAAACAGTAGTGATAAAAATCTCTCCTCTAACAAACTGCATCTCAGGTGCTATGTAAAGCATTGCTACAAACAGTAGTGATAAAAATCTCTCCTCTAACAAACTGCATCTCAGGTGCTATGTACAAACATTGATAAAAATCTCTCCTCTACAAACATCTCAGGTGATAAAATTCTCTCCTCTAACAAACTGCATCTCAGGTGCTATGAAAGTAGTGAATATGTTCTATGTAAAGCATTGCTACAAACAGTAGTGATAAAATTTTTAAACAGATAATAACAAACTGCATCTCAGGTGGAGCATTGCTAGGAAACAGTTTAGTTACATAATTTCAATTGAAACCATAGATGAGCTATAAGTACAGTATGTCCGCAGCTTCAGCCATGGTCACGTTACTTTCCCTGTCAGCTGATTGGGCACACAGGTTGTTCATATTTAAAGCTATCCTATATTTATATAACGACGAAAACGGTTTACTAGCTACTCCAATAACTTTAATCTCAGGCCTCAACCAATACAGAAAGAAATAATCCACACGAGCTGTCATAACGTGAACTAATTTGAAAATTTGCTTTGACATACTTCACGTCGTTAGGACGACTAAGGATAGTAACTGCTACCTTGTATCTCAGAACGGCTGGTGTGGGTATTAACACTTTTATTGATAAGGAGAGAACAACATTTCGACCTTCCTAGGTCATCTTCAGGTTAAGAAGGAGACTGTTTGAATGTGATGGTTGACGGACACATGTCTTAGGGACAAGAGTATAAACAGGTACCGAATTGTAGGGGGCGTTGCAGGTTGATGTTAGGTTATTAATTGGTACAGGTATAAAGGTGTTCCTTTATATTGGTTTTAGTTGCTCTATAAGTTGGGCTTCTATGATTTTGCGTTTGTTTATATTTGTTACCCTAGTTAATACTTAGACGTTTTCTATGGTTATGTTGTGTTTATTTGACTTCCAGTGTTAAAAAAAAACAACGCGTGAAGGCGTTTCTTGTGTTCTTTGAATCTAGTTTCCATTTTTTCTGCTTGTTTCTCCTGTAAATTATATTGGTGTTGTGTTTGTCAGTGTAAATTTTACATAATATGGACTTTAGTACCGTGAATAAAGTTGTTGAATTTATGTTTTATTATAAGTTTTTTCCAAATGTTGGTTATGTTTTCGCTAGTGTCCGGAACATATGGTATGCAGCAATGTAAGGTTTTGTAGTTTGTTGTATCTTGAGATTTATTATTGTTGGTCTAGGTATGTGTGTATAACGTTTTCCACTGTTTTTTGAAGAACTTTGTTGATGTTGATGAAGTGTTGTTTTATTTTGTTGATTTCATCGTTAATTTTATCAGGTAAACATAGTTTTGTGTCTGTGTTTATTTGGTTTCTTAGTGTGGTGAGTTTTTGTTTTGTTTAATGTGATGAGTCCCAGGGAATGGATAATCCAGTAAGGGTGATTTTTCTGTGGATTTCTGTTTTGAACTGTGTATCAGCTCTAGTGATTTTGAAGTTAAGAAATGCTATTTGGTCAGGTTTTTCCCAGGTGAACTTAATGTTGGGATGTATTGAGTTAACGTGATTAAAACACTAAGTGTTTGTTCTATAGATGTGAATCCAGCAACATTATATCATCAACATACCTGTACCAGTATAGTGGTGGGTGGGAGGCTGAGTTGATCGCTTGTGATTCAATCTGTGTCATAAAAATGTTGGTTAGAACTGGTGACACGGGATTTCCCATACTTAGGCCATTTATTTGTAGTGAGTTTTGGCTATTGAACATAAAATTACTTTTGCTGGTAGTGAATTCTATAGGGGTTGCTAATTGGTTGCTAGGGATGTGTATCAATGGGTTGGGGTCTTGGATATAAAGTTCTAAAGCTATCTTGTAGGCTTCAGTTGTTGGGACTTTTGTGAAGAGGGAGATTACATCAAAATTGGCCATTAAGTCTTTATGGTTTAGTTGATTAGAATAGATTTAAAGTTACAAGAGTCTTTGAAAAAGGAGCCAGTAGATGTTACATATTTAGAAAATTCCCACACTATATATTTACCGAGGTTGTAGTTAAATGATTCATAGGTCAATGGGTCATAGTGGAAATCAAGTTTGTGTGGTTTGGGGTGCCGTACAGTTGTTATGTGAGTGAGTCGGTCTTTTGTAGGTAAGAATAAATGTTTTCTGAGATTCTGTTGTTTTTTCATTTATAGTAGTATTTTGTTTAACTGGTTTTCATGTGTTTTTGTTGGATTTATATTTAGTAGTTTAAATTTGTGTGTATCTGACAAGATGTTGTTCATTTTTCAAATGTATTCATTTGTGTTTATTATAACTATAGCATTGCCTTTATCTGCTATCAGAATTTTGATGTTGTTGTTTTGTTTTACGTTGTTTATAGAATTAATATATTCTTGTGTGAGGTTGTTTTTAGATTTCTTTTCTGTGAAATTATATTGATAGTTTTGTGTGAAAATATTTTGAAAAAGTTGTTAAAGATAATGTCTTGAGGTGTTTCGGGGAAATAGATGTTTTGAGTTCTACCTGAAAAGATAGGTTGTTGGTTGTCGGTGGATTTGTTGTCTTCTTTATGGTGGTTGTTTTTCATTGTTTTGTTGGTGCTTTCAGTTGGTATAGAGTGGATCACAAGTCTTCTAGCTAGGTCTTCCAGGCAGGCTTTCATTTCGATGGATGAAATATTTCTAGGTGTTACTGCGAAGCTGAGTCCTTTGCTGAGTAGGTGTGTTTTTCAATGGAAGGTCGAAACGTTTTTATCTCCTTATCAATAAAAGTGTTAATACACATACCAGCCCTTCTGAGATACATTGTTATTTCAAGTGGGCCTCTTGTCATCAAGAAAAACAGCTACCTTGCTGAGTGAGGTAAAACGCCTCGCGACATGTTAGAACAAACAATAGTTTCAAAGATCTGAATCATTACTATTGCTTTTCCACCCAAAGGGTTTGTCATGACTTCACTGTTGTACAATAGTAGTCTGACAGTACTTCTGTCTTATCAATATGTAAACAGTATATCTATCTTATCAACATAGTTTTCGATCTTACAAAACATTAATACTCTCTTACGATTTTATTCTAGAAATGCTCATTCTCATATAAGATGATCTAAATTACTGGTAATATTATCAATTGAAAAAAAGTGTATTTTATTAAAACACAAGCTGAAGTACCAATGTTTTGTCCGAGTTATGAACCTAAAAAAACTGTTGGGTTGAATACTATGATAAATAAGAATTTATTTATAATTTAAAATATCATGACAGTATTCATTGATACCTCGTCAAAGGTTTTGTATAAACTTTAATAACTTAATATGCACATACTTAAAGACGATATATACTGTGCGATGGTCAGGGTGACTTTGTAGGAAGAGGTAGCGACCACTGTTACTTCCGTAGTGTTTCACATGATTAAATAATTGACAGTTATTGGTCGCAGAATTGACTTATTATCCGAAGTTGAAAGGTCATAGGTTAAAGTAGGAACTGAGTGTAACTCAAGAAATGGCTTTTAGAGTGAAACTTCGGAGGAGTTTATGTGATATTCCAATAATGGTGGCCTATCGCACACTCTGAAATATATGGAACATTTGTGCGCCCTTCACCCGACACTGTGTATGTATTGTCGTTTAGAAATTCCTTCTTTTATGTAAGGATTTGGTGCCATATATAAGGTGGACAGATTTGTGAAAATCCATTAACATGCACCTTTTTCGAAATATCAACCCACACATTTTGGTTAATATTGGCTCAGCGACCGAGAAGTAGTTGGATAATAAACAAACAGGCACGAAGATGTTTGTGTTATCCACTGCTAGCCAAATTCTTAAGGCCAATGAACATAAAGAAAATATATGCATTTTCGTTGTTAGACTCAACCACTTATTTGAGTAGAGCTTTGAAAGACGAAAATAAGAAAAGGGAAATTAAAAATAAAAACATTTTTAGCATTTAATAGGGAAAATATGAACACTATGAAATTAGCCTGAATAATAGTTGGTCAAAAGTTTAATACCATACCAAAAAGAAGTCCTAAACAGGGTAGGTAATGCCCAACAAGAGGTCTCAGTAGTGAAATGCACGGCCGTCATTGCGAATAACTGCAAACATTTGCTTTGGCATGGTCGATATATTCACGAAGATCATGCACTGTTTGGAATTGACGTCCATTTATATAGACTTCCCTTACCATCCACCCCCAAACATTTTCAATGGGGTTCAGTTCGAGCGAACACGCTGAATGGTCCAAAAGAATCACGTTATTCGTCATGAAAAAGTCCTTTGTCCTTGTGGCATTGTGGACTGCAGCGTTGTCCTGCTGAAAGATCCAGTCATTTCCACACAAATGATGGTTTTCAGTCAATAGGGATACTCCCTCCAACATGCCAATGTAGCCAGCTGCTGTTTGACGCCCCTGTATAACCTGTAGCTCCATTGTTCCATGGAAAGAGAAAGCACCCTAGATCATTATGGAACTTCTTTCACTGTGTCGTGTAGAAAATGTCTCCGGTGGGATATCCTTATCGTGGCAGTAACGTTGGAAGCCATCTGGACCATCCAGGTTAAATTGTTTTCTCATCAGAGAACAAAACCTTCTTCCACTTTTCTACGTCCCATGTTTGGTGCTTCTCATCAAAGTTTAGCCGAGCTGTTTCGTGGTGTGGAAGGAGGCGTGGCCTTTAAAGATGTTTACGGTTTTTAAAGCCTTTCTCTTGTAGATGCCGTCTTATTGTTTTTGAGCTGCATTCTGCGTCCGTAAGGGTCTCAATCTGTTTCAGCGAATCGGCTGGTATCTTGCCGGACAACCCGTCGAATCTTCCTGCTCAACGCTGGCGAAATTTTCTTGGGCCGACCACTTGAAATTCTTTTTCCGTATTCCTCTGGATTTTTTAAGAAATTTGCAACAGCAGTTTTACTACGCCCAGTCTCACCAGTTATGGCACGTTAAGAGAGACCTTGCTTTTAGAGCTCAACAATTCTGCCACGTTCAAACTCTGTCAACTATTTAGCCTTTGCCATGTTTTTACCCAATGTAACACAGGAGATGTCAGTTGGAGATGTTGACAACGCTAATGCTTGAACACAATGACTAAATTTCGTTACGTATTTACCGACTAACGCTTCGTTTCAGTATGGTCTTTTAACCAGCTAGTATTTAGGCTAATTTCATACTGTTCACATTTTCCGTACTAAATGGTAACAAGTTTTTTATTTTTATTTTCCATTTTCTTATTTTCATCTTTCGAAGCTCTACTCAAATAAGTGGTTGAGTCTCGCAAAATGCTATTTTTTTCTTTATGTTCATTGGCCTTAAGATTTTGGACAGCAGTGTGTATATTTAAGATTTTCATTGCCTCGTATTTGGAAATAATGGAAAGGGGTCTTATATTACATTAGGACATTGAATGTTTCTTTTGCTTCATTGGTGTATCTGGATGACTGGTTAGATGTCAAATGATTTCTTGTGGTCATTGAAAAGATGTTGAACACATTTTTGAGGTATATGAATCATTTGATAAACAATCGAAAAGTTTGAGTTTTTGTATATTAACTTGAACAGAACATATCACCATTAGGGATTTGCATATTAATTGCACTTTTTGGGATTGATATGAATTCTTCATGAATTACTGTAACTTGGAGGGAACTTTGTTTGGACCATACTTGTAAGGCAACACCAAATAAATTGGAATACGCCCTTTTATATGCATGTCAACAAAAGTTCCTTGGACTGCAATTTTTAGATTCAGTTTTTATGGATTTCGGAAAATAAGATACTCTTTAACAATATTCAAGGTAGACTTTGAAACGAATATATGTTTAAATTACACAATATAAAGAAGAGAGTAAACCACAGAAAAATTGTAAAATATCTCTGCATAGTTACAACATTTTATCTGCTTTTTGGTTTCTTGAACTTGTGATCAGAGGATTTTATTTTATATATAAGGTATCAGTAGTATTTGTTTCATAAAACAAGGTATTTAACCTTTTTCTTCTTCTATGTTTTACCAATAAGATGGATTACGGCTAAGCCTAAATTCCCGTTACAACCCTCAAGCCTACTCAGCTCTGAATTAACATTTTAGCCCTACTTCTTTTATTTCAAGGTCTTGCTAAATCTAGTTATGCTTCTGTTAATCAACCCAAATCACTGTGGGTGACAATACTAACATTAAATAATATTGAAAAATATATAACAGCTTATCTTTCCAATGTCTTCTCTCTTTTGTAAAGCCCTCTATCATCTTTAAATCCATAAACATGAATAATTAATCCATCTAGAAACACCATACGCCTATAGAAACACTATCCCTAGTAAGATTACCTGTCTATAGTACCATAGCAATACCACCTGCCTGGCTAGGTGGTTAAAACACTCGACTCGTAATCCGAGGATCACGGGTTCGAATCCCCGTCGTACCAAACATGCTCGCCCTTTCAGCCGTGAGGGCGTTATAATTCGGCGGTCAATCCCATTATTTGTTGGTAAATAGTAGCCCAAGAGGTGGCGGTAGGTAGTGATGACTAGCTGCCTTCCCTCTAGTCTTGCACTGTTAAATTAGGGACGGCGAGCGTGAATTGGCTAGATCCAGTTTAGGAAAAGAGGTCAGGCTTTATATGTTATGAATATTTTATAACTTAAATAAGATACTTTTTTTTTCCTAATTGATCTTAAGAATAAATGTAGGTGGTTAGAGTGAAAACATAATTGTCTTACCAATTGGTGGTGGTGTAGGGGTAAATACAGACCTTTCCATGGTATATTCCAAGCATTGCTGCTTCCATGGGCCCCCAGCTAGTACAGCGGTATGTCTCCGGATTTACAACGCTAAAATCAGGGGTTCGTTTCCCCTCGGTGGGCTGAGCAGATAGCTTTTTGTGGCTTTACTATACGAAATACACACACACACACACACACACACACACACACTGCTTCCATGGTTTTCCCAGTTACAGAAATATTGTTCGAAATCACAGGAGATCTGAGATGTGTCTGTTTGTAAGAGGCTCACACAATAAAGCTTAAAAACGGAATGCACATAAAACAAATAAACAAGAACACAAAATTAAGATTATTTTGATTAAGAGGCAGAATATTGTGTGATTTTTGTTTATAATTTACAATACTCTTTAATTTGACTTAAATATGGAATACAATGTTTGCTATTCAATACACAAGTACGAATATACAGACAAACATCGACTAATAGTACTTAACTTGAATTTGTCCATTTCCTTTTTAACAACGTTCACAATAAATATTAAAATACTATTGTTAACAGAATCTTATTAAAACATCATTCTGCATAATTAAATTTCAATGGAGAATCCTAAATAACACAGGCTCAAAACCTGTGTTCAAGACATTTGTTTGAATCATTCAGACTAAATAATAAAATGTCAGATGCTCTCTTCGTATGTTCCGAATTTCTCAAAATAAATGACACTTTTTCAAATTTAATTATTCATTTTTTTGTTTCCGTATCTTTTGGGAAGTTCATGATCAATTATTATTGTTTTATGTGGATAACTGTTTGTTTTTTGAATTTCGCGCTAAGCTACTTGAGGGGTATCTGCGCTAGCTGTCCCTAATTTAGCAGTGTAAGACCAGAGGGAAGGTAGCTAGTCATTACTACCCACCGCCAACTCTTGAGCTATTCCTTTACCGACAAATAGTGAGATTTATAATACTCTCACAGCTGAAAGAGCGAGCATGTTTGGTATGACGGGGATTCGAACCTGCGACCCTCAGATTACGAGCCAAGTGCCTTAACCAACTGGCCATGCTGGGCCTTTATTAAAATATATCTAAAAATAAGGAATATTCTATAATTTCTATTCATGGAAACACGTTCTGAGGTAATTAAAGTTCTATTGACGTAATATGAAAAATGAAAATAAATCTATCCACCCATAATCCAATATTCGATTGACGTAAAAATTCTGTATTTCTAACGTAGTTTGTAGGCCGGGCATGGACAGGTAGGTCAAGGCGTTTGACTCGTAATCTGAGGGTTGCGGGTTCGAATCCCCGTCGCACCAAACATGCTTTTCCTTTCAGCCGTGGGGACGTTATAATATGACGGTCAATCCCACTATTCGTTGGTAAAAGAGTAGCAAAGCGTTGGCGGTGGGTGGTGATTACTAGCTGCCTTCCTTCTAGTCTTACATTGCAAAATTAGGGACGGCGAGCGCAGATAGCCCTCGTGTAGTTTCACGCGAAATTCAAAAACAAACATTTTAATAAAACAACCTGACGGACGAGGAAAGTACTAAAGAAAAGAGGAATAGGACAAATCACCATTAAATAACCATTTGAATCTAGTTTTTATAAAATATTTAAATGGTCACACTAATGAAGGTAAAACTCTATAAGCAATAAACAGAAAGTAAATTAAACATTTATCGACTTGTATTACTATATCTGGGTTGCTTCAATGATAGACCATTATTTTAGTTTGTTCTAGTGTTCTGTTTAAGATTATTTTCTACCATGGTGATCTATCGAGTAATATAACCTTCAGAGAGTCCACGCAAGAACTGAAAAAATGAAATGTAATCTGACTCTGGACAGCTATGTTATGGATAAGAAAATTATTTTAAGAATAAGTATGTAGAATCGAGATATATAATATTTACCTTATTTTCTGCAAATTCACATAATAAAATTAGTGTCATTAAAAGAAACGTTGGATTCCATTTTCATTTTTATTTCCAACAAAGAATGTATAATTGACAACGATATCGAAATTGCTGTAGAAGTGAACATTACATCAAATCAGCTTAAAAAAAAAGATAGCATATTTTTTCTTATAACTTTGTAAAGTACTGGAGTGAGGGAAATATATGTTAAGTAAGACATGTTTGATACGGATGTAGGTAGTTTTAATGTAATTATTTCGGCTTCTTATTTTTTAGTTTACAATCTAACCTTACATGACATTCACTTTAGAGGCTATCAGCTAACTTAACTTTGATCAGCCGACGTTGTCAGTTAATTCGTTCGAATTTCTCCGAATTAAGGTCATTAATCTTTACAAACAGGTAAGCTCTTTATCGTGTCTACATATACTGTTCAGGAAACGCTTTTAAACAAATTGCTGTGTTTCATAAGGCATTATTGCAACTTATACACAGTTATAAACTTATTTTTGCCTCGTTAATTTGGATATTACATAACTTAAGTAAAATGTCTTTTTACACATTTTATCTATTCTAACAGTTAAATATTAACCGGTTAGCTTCTTACCTGAAGATTATCAGACAAAAACTCTTGGGTAAAAGAGAAATTATCTCCTGGACTTTGGACTTTTGCTGGTAAAGTGAAGGTCAGTAACTCCATTTTTTGATACAGCTGATCAGGTTCTTCTGAGGTTTGTTCTCAGTGCACAGAACACATATATGACAAAGAAGATTTGCAGAGGTGAGTAGTGAGGTAAGTCTTTACAGAACTGCAGAACAAAGTATATCAAACTCAGTTCTGATTATTTCCATATGTAACAAGATATTGCAGGTGCCACTGGTGGACAACGCATATATGAATCTAAACCAGTTTTGCTAGCAATTATAAAAGCCAGAATTAGTGAATGTGGCGATATGTAGATAACATTGAATGTGTGAATTACAAGATATACTACTTAGGTGGCTATGAGCTATGTAGAAGACTGTTACTGGAAAACAGAGATCTAGTGCTCATCTAAATATAGAGGTCTTCCATTTCATCACACTTCCAGTGTTAAGGACGTCTCAGCCTGAAGTTTGACGACAATTTATAGAAGAAAAGTTTTTGCTGTCTTCACATGTTACTGACATTTACAAGTATGCCTAAGAATGGTCAGGGTTAGACATTACAGTGAGACTGCCTTCTGGAGTGAGTAGGGTCTGGGATCGGAAGTAGTGAGACTGCTTTCTGAAGTGAGTAGGGTCGGGGATAGGAAGTAGTGAGAGTGCCTTCTGGAGTGAGTGGAGTTGGGGATAGGAAGTAGTGAGAGTGCCTTCTGGAGTGAGTAGGGTCGGGGATAGGAAGTAGTGAGATTGCCTTCTGGAGTGAGTAGGGTCGGGGCTAGGAAGTAGTGAGAATGCCGTCTGGAGTGAGTGGGGTCGGGGATAGGAAGTAGTGAGAGTGCCTTCTGGAGTGAGTAGGGTCGGGGATAGAAAGTAGAATACTGATGCCGGAACTTTGTGGTTAAATATTTGGATTAAGAAAAGCAGAGTCAAGTTTCAAGGATTGACTGTAAGATTATTGACTGAAAGGAAGTGAGGCTCTTTGCTTTTCAATATATAAAGAAATATTTACCATAAAATTTTATGTTTACAATTTGGTTATCACAAAGTTAAGACGATTTGTTTATCACTATGTTACTGGAACTGATAGGACGTTGACTTCTTAGTTACTGAACCGAGTTTCACTCTAAGGTGCTTGATCGATTATTACACAGTTTTGACAGCAGGTTTTAGTTGATATAACTTAGAACAACAGTAATTTGCATGACTGAGGATAATCACTACAAAGTGAGTTACTTAACTGAAAGAAAGTTATGACCATTATTTTCTGTAATTATAAGAATTTTTATGGTAAAATTATCTTCCAAAGATTTGCAAGAGTCTTTCCCTCTAATTTGTCAAATAACGGAGATTTTTAAAACCGTAATCTATAAACTCTTTCCAATACATTCAACTGTGTATCACTTCTCTATATGAAGTAAGATAAATGTGTTTTTTTTCTCAGCAGAGAATTACAGGATCATTAGCAAGTTATATTGCAAACTAATGTCACTGAGTTCTGGTCTCTGTTCATAAATGAATAAGCCTTGTTTTATGGAGGTGGTTTCCATCAGTGGCTCTTGTTAAGATATTGGAATAATATAAATAGATAGGTATATTAGTTTGAGTCCTCATTTATTGAAGCTTTTTGTAGTTCATAGTTCATGGACAGGATAAGAATGAATTGTGTTTTATTTTGTTCATATTACCGTTCTAACTGGTTTCTCAAATTTTCTTTCTTGAGAACTTGAGGTGAGATTATGCTGTAAGAAATGGTTTAATTACCATAGAAACAATTTCTGAACATTGAAAGTAAACAACAGATTCTTTTACGTCTTTTACTTGTTATTCTAATGAAGTATTTGGTTTAATAAAATAAGAAAACGGTATTATATGTATGTATTTTTTAAATATCCTATAGGAATACAAAACGTTAAGATTCTTGTATAAGGAGGGAAAACAACTGAAAACATCAAATATCACTGATTCGACTAAAGCTACACCAGTCCAAGGATAACAACAACAAAAAGAAACGGTGATCCCAAATGAAATAACATGCAAATGTAATAAATGCAAAATAGATCAAGTGAACTGGCGAAAACCGAATGTGAAATTAGTGGTCTTCCATTAAAGTAATTTTAACATCTCACAAGAGCCAACGATGAGTACACACACTGTATATGACAGAATTCACTTATTCATTAACAAAGACCGTAACGCAATTACGTTAGTTCAGTTTATAAAAGGCTTGTCATTGGCACACTGGTATGTCTGCGGATTTATCCTGCTAGAAACCGGGTTTCGAAACCCGTGATGAGCAGAGCACTGATAGCCGGTTGTGTAGCTTTGTGTTTATTAACAAAACAAAGAAACATCAGTTTATAAGCTGTTACACATTATATAACGCAAAAATAAATTGTATATATTTTTATTATTTTAAATACATAAATTTGATCTGGTTGTTATAAATCTAAATATAATAATGTATATGCATATATATGATATAATAATGTTTGTTTCATTGCATTTACTTGTGTTTTCATTTCTGTGATGCCACCTGTTATTGATTCTAGCTGCAATTCAAGGAGAGTTAATGTATTTTACCGTGAATTAAAGATTATAATTTCAATCGTGAGGGATTTGAAACTATTATGCTTCTCCAACTGTAACGTCAAGCCATATGGTAGAATATTCTATTTGTGGATTAATAGAATGATTAACTCTTCAAAATCTTCGTGAAAATAAATGAAGGACACAGATCAAATATGGGCTCCTTCTTACCATACAGCGAGATAAAGTTAATCAAAATATGAAAACAGTTATTATTATGCAGTTAAATATCTAGTCCTATCAGTAAATTATTCATGCAAAAATATCCAGTCAGTTACTTTTTATATCTTATTTCACAATATATTCTAGTAAGCTTGATAAACTGTTCATTTTTATATTAAATACAGGTAAAATTATAAAGCTACACAAATAATTAATTAAACTTTGCTACTGGTGTATCACTATACTTATTTTACTAAGTTTTTATGACATTTCACAATTGTGTTAGGTCTGGCATGGCCAAGCGTGTTAAGGCGTTCGACTCGTAATCCGAGGGTCGCGGGTTCGAATCCCGGTCGCACCAAACATGCTCGCCATTTCAACCGTGGTAGCGTTATAATGTGACGGTCAATCCCACTATTCGTTGGTAAAAAGAGTAGCCCAAGTGTTGGCGGTGGGTGGTGATGACTAGCTGCCTTCCCTCTAGTCTTGCACTATTAAATTAGGGACGGCTAGCGCGGATAGCCCTCGAGTAGCTTTGCGCGAAATTCAAAACAAACAATCAAACAAACATTTGTTTTATAAATAAAAGGTTACATGAAATACGATGTAAGATACATCAACAATAAATCTGATTAGAATAAGAATTATGAATGATTGATGCCATTATCTGTAACTGTTATCACAGTAAATATCCTACGCGTTTCATGATGAACGTGTATATGTACAGCAAATTAATACCATCAGTTAGACTCTATTTTCATGCCCCCTGCCCCCCAGTGGCTCAGCGGTATGTCTGCGGACTTACAACGTTAAAAACCGGGTTTTGATACCCGTGGTGGGCAGAGCACAGGTAGCCCATTGTGTAGCTTTGTGCTTAATTCAAAATAACAACTTCATGCCCCCTAGTGGCACAGCGGTATGCGTGAGGATTTACACAGCTAGAAACTTGGTTTCGATACCCGTGGTGGGCAGAGCACAGATAGCTGATTGTGTAGCTTTGTGCTTAATTCAAAACAACAACTTCATGCCCCCTAGTGGCACAGCGGTATGCGTGAGGATTTACACAGCTAAAAACCGGGTTTTGATACCCGTGGTGGGCAGAGCACAGATAGATGATTGTGTAGCTTTGTGCTTAATTCAAAATAACAGCTTCATGCCCCTAGTGGCACAGCGGTATGCGTGAATTTACACAGCTAGAAACGTGGTTTCGATATGGGCAGAGCACAGATAGCTGATTGTGTAGCTTTGTGCTTAATTCAAAACAACAACTTCATGCCCCATGCGGTATGCGTGAGGATTTACACAGCTAAAACCGGGTTTTGATACCCGTGGTGGCACAGATAGATGATTGTGTAGCTTTGTGCTTAATTCAAAATAACAGCTTCATGATGCGTGAGGATTTACACAGCTAGAAACTTGGTTTCGATACCTGTGGTGGGCAGAGCACAGATAGCTCATTGTGTAGCTTTGTGCTTAATTCCAAACACTCACTCACTAATTTCATAAAAACTTCTTTAAAACTGCATTGAGATGTAAAATTATCAGTTTTTCAAAGAACTCGCTTGTCATACATATATATACCTGACAAATACTTATATCGAAAAACGATCAGGAAATAAACGTTAATAATTACGTTACTCAAGTTTAGCTGAAACTAAACGGATCATTTACTATGACAGTTAAGATGAATGTATTATTTTCAGACGGGAAAGAGTAGGTAACAACATTTTATTTATTTGACCTTTGACATGAAAACTTTCTGTCATTGAAAGGAATAATATCTGTTTAAATAATTAACTATATTTATAACTGGAATATTTCACATTCAATGACGCCTTATGCGCATGTCGACTAAACAACAGTATTACGTCACCGACCCAACACTTTTTTTTCACCACAGCTTGACATTCTCATAGCTAACCAATAACCCCAGCAAAAATTTAGTTATAATAAAACAGGTTGACGGCAATGTAATACAAAACTGGATGAACTATTACGAAATCAACCATAAGAAATGTCTCGTGCTCTCGAGACAGAGGTGATTATTGTCACGTAATAGATGAGTGAATTACCAACGCTGAAAAAACAGCTATACTAAAGCAACAAAACCAGAAAAACAATACAAATATGGAACCCACAAAAAACATAATATATTTGATTAAAGAAAGACACAGAATACGTCGACTATTCATAAACACAAGAGATATAACACTGAAACCACAGATAAATGTACTTCATAGTAAAATAAGAAACGAAATTGAACGACTAAAACGAGACAACTGGGATACTTAAACGAAGAACAAAATCCATAAAAATTTCTGGAACCACCCAAAAAGATATACACAAAACAAAAAAAAAAACATCCAAATATTACCCAACACTATTACAGGGTAACAAAACCACATAAACTAACGTGCGAAAAGCCCAGTTATTTAGAGAATGTCTGTAAAACAGTTTTGAAACTCAAAACGACTCTCACATGAGTAAGAAACAAAATTAAACACAATTTCAAATATTTTTACGTCAATCTTTTCGGCATCACTCCCAACACAAACGACCGATGAAACAACAACTACTACTATGGATGAATACATGACAAGTAAAATAACAACGACACAACTCTCTATAGCTATTAAACACACCTAAAACAAGGCTCTGATGCGGACAAGATGTAAACTACACTACTCTAAAACGGAACTCAGTTCTTACTTTAACACATCAAGACACTTTTTAATCTCTTCTTACACCCATAATGTGGGAGGAAGGCGTCAAGATTGCACCTGACCTTCCCAGGTCCAAAAAAGGACCTAAATCCCGATGTGGCCCGGCATGGCCAGGTGGGTTAAAGCATTCGACTCGTATCTGATGGTCGCGGGTTCGAATTCCTGTCGCACCAAATATGCTCACCTTTTCAGCCGTCGGGGCGTTACAATGTTTTGGTCAATCCCACTAGTCGTTGGTAAAAAAATAGCCCAAGAGTTGGCGCTTGGTGGTGATGACTAGCTGCCTTCCTTCTAGTCTTACACTGAAAAATTATGGACAGCTAGCGCAGATAGCTCTCGAGTAGCTTTGCGCGAAACTCAAAACAAACAAACAAACAAACAATTCCGATGTTGTTGGATCAGTAGCCACGTTTGGTTCCAACATTGAAAAGTTAACGAATTATTAATTTTTAAATTTTTGAACTGGTACAACAATACTTGTAAGATATCATTTGTATAATATTTTTAAAGCCATAAATATGATTATAGTTAGGTTAGTAAATGCTGTATATTTTCTTATACATAAGTATATACATCAACACCCGCATATATATAAACACAACTGGAAACTTTCAAAACATTTTTTTTTTTTATTTTTCATCCTCACAAAGAAATTAGAAAATAAAACCAAAGAAAATATTTAAGAAAAGAACTGGCCATCAACATACAATACTCTTGATGTAATACTATCAAATTATTCACTATACATAGACAATGCAGATAGTAACCAATACATACAATTATAACAGTTTACGATCTACAAATCCTTTAGAACTTACAACGCTAAAAACTGGGTTTCGATACCTGTGGTGGGCAGAGCACAGATAGCCTATTGTGTAGCTTTGTACTTAATTCAAAACAACAAATCCTTTAAATTTTAAGTTGGTCCACCTATAATTTGTGTATTTTTACTCAGCTGTCATCATTAAATGCGTCCTTTCGAGAAAAAAATTATATTCAATAGTTTGCAAGTAATTTAATCTGCTTTAGAGCAGATTGAAAGATAATAATTATATTTCATAAGGGAGAAAAGCTATCAAAGGAGTTTCATCTTTACCTAAATATTTAACACGAGGATAATCTCTTTTCTTTCGACATGATGGAGTAGCAAGAATACAACACACACACAAAGTTAGCAACAAAAACATACACAGACTGAATAAGATAATTTGCCACCAATTGATATAGCTCCTGGGTTTATCCTGAGAGCTTATAGCAGGCTCATTTGAGGTAGAAGCTATTACATTTTCACTTGTAGTAGCTGTTGTCGTTGTCGTTTTACCATATTTAATGTTGTCAGTAGTTTTTTCTTGCGTCGTTTTACCAAATCTATCATAATCGGAAGGATTATTTGTCGTATATTTTCTAATATAATCAGTAGGTTTATCTGTGGTGGTCTTATCATATCCAGCATCGTCAGTAAGCTTGTTTGAAGAAGTTTTTTCATCTCCTAGATTATCGAAAGTAGGTTTCATTGATGTGCTTTTGGCATTTCCAGTATCGTCAGTAAGTATGTATGGTGTAGTTTTTCCGTATCTTGTATTGCTAGTAGATTTGTGTGAAAACACTTTTCCATCTTTATCACCATCAGTAGGTTTATGTGGCGTAGTTGTTGTATTTCTGTTATTATCTGTATTAATGTTTGATGTTGTTTCCAAACCACCATTATCATCCGTGGTTTCACTTAGGGTGGTTTCATCATATTCACTTTCATCAGTAGGTTTGTCTGGTACGGGGCTTTCATTATCATTAGTAGGTTTGTTTTGCGTAGTTTTTCCATTTCCATCATCATCAGTATAACTGTGTGTTGTCGTTTTACCATATTTATTATCGACAGTAGGTTTGTATGGCGTTGTTTTACTATCTCGGTCATCATCGATAGGAGTTTCAGGAGTAAATTTTCCAACACCATCAGTAGGTTTCTCTGGCGTGGTTTCATCACAGGTAGAAACATCAGTAGGTGTATTTGGTGTATATTGTCGATTATCGCCAGTAGGTTTGTATGGCGTAGTTTTTCCATATGTTGTATGGTCAGTAGATTTGTCTGAAGACACTTTTCCGTTTTCATTACCATCAGTAGGTTTATGTGGCGTAGTCGTTCTATTTCTATTATCATCTGTATTATTGTTTGATGTTGTTTTTAAACCACGATTATCATCTGTGATTTCACCTAGAGTGGTTTCATCATATTCACTTTCATCAGTAGGTTTGTTTGGGTTGGGGCTTTCAGTAACATCAGTAGGTTTGTTTGGGTTGGGGCTTTCACTATCATCAGTAGGTGTGTTTGGGTTGGGGCTTTCAGTATCATCAGGAAGTTTGGTTGGGTTGGGGTTTTCAGTATCATCAGTAAGTTTGGTTGGTGTAATATTTCCATTTTCCTCAGTATAACTGTGTGTTATTGTTTCACCATAGCTACTGTCGTCAGTAGGTTTGTATGGCGTTGTTTGTTGGTCATCATCGATAGCAGTTTTTGGAGTAGAATTTCCAATATCATCAGTAGATTTGTCAGGCGAAGTTTCTTCATTTCTTGCGTCATCAGTAGGTTCATCCGAAGAAATGCTTCGATCTTGGTTATCGTCAGTAGGTTCGTAAGACGTAGTTTTTCCATATGTTGTATCGTTTGTAGATTTATTTGAAGAAATTTCTCCATCTTCTTCATCGTCAGTAGGTTTATGTGGCGTAGTTGTTATACTTCTGTTATCATGTGTATTATTGTTTGATGTTGGTTTCAAACCACGATTGTCATCTATAGTTTTACCTAGCGTGGTTTCATCATATCCACTTTCATCAGTAGGTTTGTCTGGCATGGGACTTTCATTATCATCAGTAGGTTTATTTCG